>NC_084482.1:92933804-93250833 GCF_030035675.1 Rhineura floridana | reverse complement strand
CTATCGGATTCTCAACTGATGTGTGTGAGAGATGAGCCTGTTGGCGTGTGCGTGAATAGGTCAAACGTGGTTTGAATTCAAGAGCCGTTTAGAACAGGAATAAGACAGGCCAGGCAAGTTTCTTGTAAGAGTCTTTACTAGGCAAAGACATTAGACACAGTTCTCTCCATTGACATTTCTTCCCCCACACTGAGTTCCTGCCAGTTTCCCACCTTATCACACTTTCAGCCAGCCACTGACCTTGATTGTCTGGCTCTCTGTTCTCACAGCTTAACCCTTCTGCTTCAGGTTTCTCTCTCTCTGCTAAAAACCTTGTCTGTGAGTCTCACAGCCTGCGTCACTGACCAACAGCCCCCACCTGAGACTTACAGACTACAAAACTTCATGTTACAATTATTACATTTCTACAACATTAACATTTCATCACAATACATTTCAGTACATGGTTTGTTTTCTTACAGTTTACATTTACAGTTCAGTTCAGTTCAGTTTCTCTTTATTCTTTATTTACACAAGTTTCACAGAGTCATGTTTGCTCACTTTTATTTGATAATACATTTACATTTCATTCTTCCACACAATATTGCCACATTAGATCCATTGTTTCTTTATCTATTGGTCCTTCTTTTTCCCATTCTACTGGAATTTCATCTGTTTCATTATTCTGTTGTGTAACATTAAATGCAAATCTCTGAGGAGGTTGACCTTTTGTTTTTCTCTCTGATTTCCTGACATTATCTATTTCCATTTCTTCTTCACTCTCAATTTTATTCGGACCTGCACCACTAGTACTTGGCATTTTTGTATCATGTGTTGTCATGTCTTCACCTCTCAGTCTTTTAACAGTACGTTTGCCACTGTGTATTAAATCTGTTAATGCAGTTTTTAATGGAATTTGTTGCCCGAAAGGAACATCCGCAGCTTCCTGTTTGCTTTCACTATCTAGGATCACTGTTTGACTGTCTTTCCAAGGTTTATCTATCACCTTTATGTTTCTGCTTAACACTACTTGTTGTTTCTCAGGCAACCAAACTCTATAATATGAATTCTGAAATCCCAAAACGCGTCCTGCCTGTGCTCTTGAGCCTAATTTACCATGTCTTCTTTATTTTACTACATGTACCCAGCATTTTGCCCCAAAACGATCTATGTGTTTCACCCTGGGTTTTCTTCCAGTCAGTTTCTCATAGGGAGACATGCCTATTGTTCTGTGCATAAGGCGGTTCTGAATATAAACAGTGTACAGAATACATTCACCCCAATAAGTGTTATTCATATCAGCATCTGCTAGCATTGCTCTCAATGAATCCTGCAATGACCGGTTCCTCCTCTCTGCCGTTCCGTTGGAGGATGGGCTGAAGGGAGCAGTGAGACTTTGAATTATCCCCTTCTTTTCCAAATATGTTTGAAATGAATTACTGGTAAATTCACCACCTCTATCTGATCTGATATTCTTGATAACAACCCCATGTTGTGTTTCTGTTCTCTGTATGAATGCCTTTAATTTCTCTTCTGCATCACTTTTCTTTTTCAATAAGAACACATGTGTAAATCTGGAGAAATCATCCACAATCATTAAATAAAACCTTGCTCCACCTTTTGAGCACTGAAAAGGTCCAGCTAAATCCACATGTATGAGCTGATAGGGCTCAGAAGTCGTGCTTTCACAGCTCTTATTTACTGGATTTACAGTCATTTTTGTTTTATAGCATACCTCACACTCATCCACATGCTCACAGTGTGTTAACTTCAAATCTTGACTATATTTTGGGGTGTTTTGTATCTTTTGGAAATGTGCGTGTGCTAGTTTTCTATGCCATTCATGGACACAATTATCATGTTTCTCTTTATTTACTGCTATCCAAGCACACATGTGTTTATCAAGATTGCACTCAACCATAAACATTTTGTTCTGTAATTTCCCTTGCATGCATATTTCACCATCTTTTCTCACAAAACATCTATCCCCTTCAAATGTAACTTTGCAACCTATTTGAGCCAATTTTCTCACTGATAGAATGTTATATTTTAAACCAGAAATCAATAATACATCTGTTAAAATTCCCAAATTACCCATCTTCAGTGTTCCTCTCGCAGTCGCGTCCTGAGTCGATCCGTCAGCCAGATAAAGCTTCTCCTGCGTCGGCTTTGAAGTGTAAAATAAACTAGAGTCTGTGATTAGGCAATTAGACGCTCCACTGTCAAGAAGCCATTTAGAGTTAATCAGTTTATTGCTCTCCTTAGAAACAAAGTTCACGCTTGCTCTCTGACTTTCAAAGTTTCTGTAATTCCTCTTCTTTAAACAATGTCTCTGTATATGCCCACGTGATCCACAAAAATAACATGTTTTAGTCTCTTCCCTGCTTCTTTGATTTTGTTGTTGTACAGACACAGTCTCAGTCTCTTTTAACTCTGTTTTCTTGTTTTCTTGCCTCCTATTCCACTCTTGTTGAAGTTTCTGTTCCACAAAGTCCAAAGTTAGATTCCCATCAGGTTGGGTTTCAAGACTAGATACCAGCACGTCCCATTTTTGATCAAATGAAGATAACAGGAGATAAACCATCTGTAGGTCATTATGATGCACGCCTCTATCTTGCAGCTCAGCATTTAATCTACGAAATTCAGCCAAATGCGCTTCCATAGTCACATCATCTGTAAAACGCATTTGATATAGCTTCCGTGCTAAACACAGCCTGCTTCCCGCAGTTTGCTGTACATGCGCGGCTCTTAACTTTTCCCACATCTGATTAGCTGTTGGCTCATTACTCACCAGCAACAGTTGTGAATCTGATAGCCCCAGAGTAATAAAAGCCTTCGCTTTCTCGTCTTTCTTCAGCCACGCTGCTGAAGGAGCTGCCGGAGGGGGTTTTTCTACGACATCATTCAAATCCTCTTTAATCAGAACTGCTCTCATCCTCCACTTCCAGCTGGAGTAATTTGCAGCATTCAGCCTCTCCATCGGCATCCCGGAAGACAGATTTACAGCCATGTTGCCCACTCTTACTTGCCTCTCACTTGCGCTTTGTTTCTCTCTGCAACAACGCCACTTCACCGGCTCTTGAACCCGCTACCACGCCTGATAAGCTGGGCCCATAACCCCTGTTGGCGTGTGCGTGAATAGGTCAAACGTGGTTTGAATTCAAGAGCCGTTTAGAACAGGAATAAGACAGGCCAGGCAAGTTTCTTGTAAGAGTCTTTACTAGGCAAAGACATTAGACACAGCTCTCTCCATTGACATTTCTTCCCCCACACTGAGTTCCTGCCAGTTTCCCACCTTATCACACTTTCAGCCAGCCACTGACCTTGATTGTCTGGCTCTCTGTTCTCACAGCTTAACCCTTCTGCTTCAGGTTTCTCTCTCTCTGCTAAAAACCTTGTCTGTGAGTCTCACAGCCTGCGTCACTGACCAACAGAGCCGTCGGCTAAACAGATGTGGGACGCGTTGCAGGATTTGTCCCAGGAATGGCAGCGGAGGCAGAAGGCGCAGAGAGCCGAGCTGATGGAAGCTGTCAGAAGCAAGGGGGAGAAAAGTGCCGAACCGGAGGAGGCAGCCGAAAGCAAACAGGATTACAAGCATCAAAGGCTGAAGTCTTGTTATGCCTGTGGGGCTCGTGGGCATCTCCGAAAAGACTGTGCAATCAAGTGAAACTCCAGGGACGGAGGCTTGAAGCAGGGAAGTGTGAACTTTGTTTGTAAACAGAAGTCTCAAGATTTAGGACCTATTAACTGGATTGTCAACAGCGGGGCGAGCCATATACTAATTAAAGACAGAAGTTTGTTTTATGCTTCAGAAGAAGTGCAGCATTTTGTGCAACTTGCGGATGGATCACAGAAAAGGGTGGAGGCCCGAGGACTGGTGAGACTTAATAAACTTGGGATAATGTCAGAATGTTTGTTTGTTCCAGAATTAGCTCATAATATTTTATCAGTTCAAAAACTGGTGAATTCTGGGTATTGTGTAACATTTGATAGAGGAAAATGTTTTGTGCAAAGAAGAGGCAAAGTTGTCTGTCAGGGTTTTATGACACAGGGGCAGTTTAGAATGACCATGGGTATGAAGTGTGCTGATGCCTTGAGTTTAATGGGGCGGAAAGGGAATGACCACCAGAGCTGTAAAAAGACAGCTGTAAAAGGCACACAGTCAGTGTTTACTGCTCACATGGAATTTTCATGTAATGCAATCAGATTAATGCCTAAGAGAGTGCAAAGCAGCCGGGTACACATTCCACAGGGAAAAAGAAGAGGCAGGCTTGCACCCAGAGCACCACAAGGTTTTGTTTGGATGCCAGAAACACAGCAGTTACTTCTGAGCAGAAGCATTAAAGTTGCAGAAAAGCCTTGGGATCAAAGGCAAACAGTCATTCTCACAGGGTCAAGTGACACACAAGCACAAGCACAACCGCAAACATTTAAACGTAAGGCTGAGGAAATGGAATCTCTGCGCAGGCTGTGCCAAGCACAAGCACAGATGGGGGGGCTGAGAGAGCAGAAGCTCTGGTACTTTTAAGACGTTCTACAAGATCAAACATAGGGAAACCACCTGAAAAATTCACAGTGGGGTTGGTATCCAGTCCTGGAATGCATAAACTGGTGGAAATGGATCCTGACACTTTGTATTTGACATGTGTACAGCCAAAGTTTGATTGAATAAAGTGTTAGCTAAATGTACAGAGATGTTTTGAACTGTACTGAAATGTAAGCTGTATTGCAAGATGTATTGGAGAAATGTATTGTTGTTATTGTTGTAATGAGTTACAGACATGATGGGAAAAAGGGGAGATTGTTGACCATTGAACCGCACTGTCACTGTTTGTTTTCCATCAAGTCTGAAAACTGTAGCTAGGGGGAGTTATGTCTTTGCCCAGTCTGGGAACGGACTGCCAAGGCCGTTGCTATGGTAACCATCGTGATAGACTGGGAAAAGTTCTAGCAGCTATCTGTGTTAAGCTGAGTCTTCTGTGTCATGCCTCTGAACTGAGAGGTTGTCTTCTATGTTTACCTTTGGAGAGAGATGTACCAGAAGGGGGGTGACTGAAGAAACTCTACATGTATTTACTCTTAAGCCTATGGCCGTAATGTCTTAATAAAGACTCTTAACATGATCTAATGCTCTGAAGAAGTTTCTTGCTCAACTTAACTCCAACGTAATGTATGTTGTTTCACGCAACAACGCACACACGTCAACAATGCACCCTCCGCATCATTGCTGCATGAAAGTTTTGTTAGACCTGTCAGCTATGACAGCCCTGATCATGTGATGGCAAGAAGCAGGAGAAGCGGTTCAGTAGCACACTTTCAGGGTAGAAATTCTGAGTGTTGTGTGAATTCCTGGGTGTGGGCTTTCCCCCCAGTGCAGAACACTTTTGCACATACAGGAACCAATCCACGGACTGAGCAATCCTCTGAGCAGAAATTTGCTTCCACATGTATGCTGAATAGAGGTGTGAGACACTTGAAGCCAGTGTTGTTGAACAGATAGTGTTGGATTTGGCCTTAAGAGGACTGAGGATAAATCCCTTCCCAAACAGACAATAGGGCTGCACTGGAATTGCAGGAAATCACAGAAGGTTTTATTTAAAAAAAACAAAAAGCCAAGAGGTGCCAAAGTGACTGAAAAGCTTTGCCAAGCTGAACTGAGTGTCAGTATGACGCAGAAGATCTTGAGTATAAAAGTTCATTCATAAATAGGGAAAACTTTTTTCATGTGTTCAATAGGGCATAATAACTGCTCATAGTTCAGGAGTTGCATCCTATTACTATGATGATGCCTCCCATGTATGTTTATTGGATCTCAAAGTACATCTGAAAAGGACTATTAAAATAAACTAGTCATGAAGCAAAGAGTGTGTGTGTACCAGATTCAACATTTTAGGCATTCCTCTAGATCAGGGGTTCCCAAACTGTGGTCTATGGACCACCAGTGATCCGTGAACATCATTCAGGTGGTTCATGGCATGGCTGCATTAAATATTCATATTGATTTTAATTGTAGTTTTATAGCTTCTTTTTGTCTTATATTGTATTTTCTTGCATTACAGTTGGAATTCTAGGGAATGCAATTTGTAGTAGAAAAAAATACAATATAAGAAATAAAAAGAAGCAATAAAATATAATTAAAAATCATGCAGCATATCTAGCACAGTGCATTACAACTGCTGTAACAGGGAAAAAAACCATTAAGTGGTCCACCAAGAACATCAGCAATTTTCAAGTGATTCCTGAGGAAAAAAAGTTAATCAATGTCAGCGGGAATCTAGCCAAAATGTGTGTCTGACCTGATTTGAAATTGATGAGTAATTTACTTTAGGCCATCTCAATGACATTCCTGGAAGCTACATAGAAAACTGGTAGGGCATAATAACTACACCTTTGCAGCAGCACCCAGGTGGGGCTGAGTGTGCTTGTCCGTTCTGCTGTCCAGGTCCATGGTGGCTGGTGCAGGGCGGAAGGCAATAGGTAGAGCCAGAGGCAATTATCAGCAGAGCAAACTAGTTCTGGTTTTCTCCCTATCTTTCTCCCTGCTGAATTGTACAAGAGCAACACTGATACTCCCCCTTTAGGATGCACACTGTAACATGGTGAGGGGGTTTGAGAGTGTTGAAGAAGCTGAGAGCAATGCCGTCAGGAGTCTAGAAGGCTGAATGGTCAAAGCTGAGACACCAGACCAAGATGCATCCAAACTCAGAGGAAGGCAATGGTAAACCACCTCTGAATAGCTCTTACCACAAAAACCCTATGAACAGAGTATCCAAAATGCAACACAAGGCTCTTACCATATATGGCAAGCAAATGCAGCAGACTCAGGTCTCGGTCCCTGCTATGATGTTCCCTGAGTCCACCTTGCCAGGTCTTCATTTCTGGTAAGTTTCGAGGAGAGGGGAGTAAGTGATTTTTGTTGCTTCAGTGAATACTGCAGTAGCATGGACCTGTGCCTCCACCACCTGGCAAAATAGCCTTTGGGTTGCTCACAGCCCTTGGATTTGGAAATGACCCCTGCCTGTGAAACAGAGGGTGCCTTCAAATGGAGAACTGTTCTCTGTACAGGACCATGATCACACTGTTTGCTCTTTCTTTCTTGGTAGCAGGTGGCACCCAGAAACAGAGGGAAGAGTACATGGGTCACAGTGGGGAGATGGGGGCCACTGAGGGCATATTGCCCAAAGTTATCCCAAATCCTGGAGCTGGCATACTTGGCAGCCGGGCCATCTCCATTGTCTTTCAGTTTGGAAAGAACATTGGTAATCTACAAAACCTTTTAGCACTCATGCAGAAACTTGACGTCATGCTGAGCAATCTGGAGCAAGTAAACATGCCTGATGCACTCTTCACTCGACAGACATAGACAGAAATAGAGGAAAAGACAGACGCCCACAGCTCTTTGACAGCCAGTCCCTTTGAAGACTATTGTTCTATATATAGCACCTGATTGCATCTTTTTTTTGGCTTGCACCTCCACACAATGATAGCACAAAAGAGCTAGAGAATGTTTTTAGCTATTCCCAACTTTAAAAACAAACAGGAGTAGTCTTGCAAGGATCTATCACACTGATTTCATTCCTGTAGTGCTTATTAATTGTATTCATATCATACTATTAATATGCATGATCCTTTACAAGGTAACAAGCCTCTGTGCCAAGGAGCTTACAATCTAAAATTTGACAGGGGAGGAAATGGAGACCATGCAAAAAAGGGTTTGAGAAAAGGATATGAATATTTACCCTTCCCTTGTCTTCCTAGCTATCAGTTGTCCTTCCTTATTTTCCTCAGCTGCAGTATTCAGGGGGCAGGGGGATCCTTTCCTTTTGTGCACCCTTGGTTATGTGGCTGTGAAAAGGAAGATAAAGAGGCCAGGTCTCTCTGCTTCCCCTAATGCCCATATGCCAAAGAATGTCTTTATTTAGGTTTTGCAATGCCTGTTAGCTATACTGCAACTCAACATGCACGCCAATACTTGACTGGCTTCCCCTAAGCTATAGATTCAGTTCTGCTTTATCACAAATGCCTCAAGATGCCCCCTTTTGTCCTCAGCTGTAATGCAGAAATACTTGTGCCCCTCAGATGGAGAGGACAAAAACATTGACAATGTGGCCGGCTTCGGCATTAGGGGCTGTTTTGTAATGTACCTTCATGGTTTTTGTGAAAGCATCTCGTCAAGGCCTCTGATTAGCTAGACTGAGTTTTCTTGCTCTGAAAAGGAGCGGTGGGGCTTTCATTCCTATTGGTTTATGAAACCCCAAAGCAAAATAGAGACAAAGAAAAAGAACTAAAATCTCAAAAATGTTTCTATCCATATTGTTTTACCTGTCTGGATTGAATGTCCTGGTATCACAATATGATTACACTAAATACACTGAAAATAAAGCCAAGATAGCCAGTGTGGCACATACGGACGCCAGGGCAATCTTGAGGACTTCTCTTGGTGCCTGCAAATCCTCTGAGCCCCCATGCCCCCCACTCAGGATCCATATGAATCTTCATCACTTTTACCAGAAGCATTTACAAGGTACAAAACCACCATTAAATTGAATGTCACCTCTGTAACTTCAGATGTGTTCTATGATTTGTTGACGGTTCTCTTGATGTAAAAATCACAAAGATCAATGAGGCTCCATGCTTTGGATCAATATTTTTGTGGAGCTACCAAGCACTGAGTTTGTGATTTTTACTGTACAGTTTGCCAATGTCAGTTTATTTTAATAGTGATTTGGGGGCTACCCTGTGTAAAATCATACAAATTCAAGAAGATCCATTTTAATTCTACTGAACTTTTATGCAGACCACCTGGAAAAGCAAAGTGTGTGTGCGTGCATGTGCACGCATGTGCACACACGCACACGCACACACACACACACAAGGATGCTTTCTCTCTTTCTGTCTGTTAGCTCAGTCCTTGCTGAAAAGGGAAGCTTTAGCCTTCCTGAAACACAACCACAAGCTCTGTTTCCCTAGGTTAAAGAAAAGTCAGGCTGTTCTAGGTGGGAAAACAACAAACAAAAAAGACTTGCCTGGAAGTCGCAGCCCCTTGCTTAGATTAAAAGCAGCCAAAAGCTTAAATGTCCCGTCCAGAGCTGAAAGAATGAGGCTGGAGTGTGTGTGCAAGTAAATCTCATTTTATTAGGGTAATGGATACATCAAAGGCATTGCGCTTCATAGGAAACCCTACGCTAACTCACTAGAGTCCCTAACTATACTCTAGACATGCTCTGCAGCGTGTGAAGGAAGTTGACTCAACGACCCCCCACTGGGAGCGGCAGCCTTATATAGGAAATGTTTTCTAACGTAATCTCTGACACCTTCGTAATTCCTGTCTTTGCCCTGTCCGTTTCTCGCGGCGACCGGAATGAGGAGACAGGGGACGCACATCCAACAGCTCATCTGAAGACACCTGCTCCTGAGCAACGGGCTCGAGGTCAGGGGGCGGTGCCACACTGGAATCCTCCTGGGAACTGCTTGGCAAGGGAGGAGCTGGCACTGTCTCTGAAGCTTTCCCCCACAAGTCCTCTGCATCAACTGGGCGTGGTGCGCTCGGCTCCTTGGAAAGGGCGTTACTCGTGGGAACTGGCTGGAGAGCAGGCTGCCCCCCTCCCGCACGATCCTGCTCAGACACAACAATCCCCAACTCTGCTTCTTCTGGCTGCGGAGGCGCCTGAAACTCATGCCTCCCCCCTTCCTGTCCCTTCTGAGTTGGCTGCAGCGCAACATCATCCCCCCCTCCATGCTTTAACCCTTCCCACCCCTGAGGTCTAGGTTTCTCTGGATAAGCCTCATGGAATTCTCTCACCAAAGTCAGAGCATGCACATTCTCCTCTGTTTCCCAGGAATGTTCAGTTGGATTGTACCCCTTCCAATGAATCAGGTACTGAAGACACCCTCGGCCTTTTCGTGAGTCCAAAATCTGTTCTACTTCGTATTCCTCCTCCCCCTCTACCAACAACGGCGGTGCGGGCTCCACTCGCGGACGGTGAGGATCGGGGGCAGCGTCCTTGGTCAACAATGCCCTGTGGAAGACTGGGTGCATCTTGAAGGTGGGCGGCAATTTTAGTCTGTAAGCCACGGGGTTAATCTGTGCCTCCACCTCAAAGGGCCCTACATGCTGATCCTGCAGTTTACGACACCGGCCAGGCATAGCTAGGAAATGTGTAGAGATCCAGACCTGGTCTCCCACTCGTATGAGGTCCCCCTCTCTCCGATGCTGGTCAGCTGCGCGTTTGTAATCCGCTTTGGCCTGTTCTAGTTGCTCTTGGAGTAGCTGTTGCATAGCGTGAAGTTCCTGCAAGTAATCCTCAGCGGTTGGGACTGAGAGACTGTCTTTTGGGGCAGGGAAGGCTCGGGAGTGGTAACCAAAATTGGCGAAGAAAGGAGTCTGTTTCGTGTGCGAATGCACAGCATTATTATAGGCAAATTCTGCTAAATGCAGGTAGGACATCCAGTTGTCCTGCTGATACCCCACAAAACAACGTAAATATTGTTGCAACACTGTGTTGACCCTCTCGGACTGCCTATCCGTTTGGGGATGATGGGCAGACAACAGTCTCAGCTCACTTAGCAGCAACTTCCACAATGCTTGCCAAAAACATGAGGTGAATTGTGTGCCCCAATCGGAAACCAGGCTGTCTGGCAGACCGTGCAGCCGATACACATTTTGCACGTACAACTTGGCAGTGTCTTGAGCGCTTGGGAGCCCTGCGCATGGAATGAAGTGAGCCATTTTCGAGAAGGCATCAACGACCACCAAAACTGTGGTTTTCCCCTGCGAAGGTGGAAGGTCTGTTATAAAATCCATAGTAATCATTTGCCAAGGTCCTCCTGGAGTAGGAAGGGGTTCCAGTAGCCCCGGTGGCTTCCTAGTGGCATGTTTAGCCCTCATGCAAGTGGGGCAAGAGCGAACGTAATGCTCTATGTCCTTCTTCACCGTGGGCCACCAGAACTCCCGAGTGACAGCTTGAATGGTCTTAAAAAACCCAAAGTGGCCTGCCGTGGGGGCGTCATGGCACTGACGTAGTACCCTCACTCACAGTTCTCTGGGGGGCACATAAACAGCTTCCTGATGGTGCAGTATGCCAACCTTCCATATAAGGTCCTTCTGTTCTGCCTGGGGTGACACGCCCTCTTCGACCAGCTGCTCCTGCATGAAAGGGTCCTGTTGTTGCGCTTCATGCACTTCAGCTTCCCAAGAATCTTGGCAGGCCCCTACTACTCCCCGCTTGGGAGGGATTATGTACTGTAACGGTCTTGGGGTGGGATCCCTCAGAAATTCTGGCTTCCTTGAGAGGGCATCAGCCCGCTTATTCTGTGCTTGGGAGATATAATGAATTTTGAAATGGAACCGTGCGAAGAACTGAGCCCAGCGCACTTGCCTCTGATTGAGTTTATGGGCGGTATGAAGACTTTCTAGATTACGATGGTCCGTGTGCACCTCAATTTCATGCTGCGCCCCTTCCAGATGGTGTCTCCAGGCTTCAAAGGCATCTCTAATGGCTAATAGCTCCTTTTCCCACACAGTGTAGTTTTGTTCAGAGTTGGTTAACTTTCTGGAAAAGTAGGCACAAGGCATCAGTTCCCCCCCTTTCTGGGCTGGTTGCAAAAGAACCCCTCCGATCGCAACATCCGACACATCCGTCTCTACCACAAAAGGGAGCGCCGGGTCGGCATGCTGTAGTATGGGTTTGGTAGCAAACCTTTGCTTTAGGCTCTTGAAAGCCTCTTGTGCAGCTTCTGTCCATTGGAAAGGTCCTGAGCCCTTCAGGCAATCCGTGAGCGGTGCGGTCTGATGGGAGTAGTTGGCTATGAAACGATGGTAGTAATTCGCAAAGCCCAAGAAGCGTTGCAAATCCTTCTTGGTCTTGGGGGGTTGCCATGTGAGTACACAACAAACTTTTTCTGGGTCCATTTCTACTCCTGCTGGAGAGATCCGATACCCCAGAAAGTCCAACGTGGTTAGGTCAAACCCACACTTTTCCAGCTTCGCGTAAAGATGGTGTTCCCATAACTTCTGCAGCACTGCACGCACATGCGAGTCGTGTTCCTTGGGAGTATTTGAATAAATCAGGATATCATCCAAATACACTATCATAAAGCGGTCCACAAAGTCCCGAAAGATGTCATTCATAAAATTTTGGAAGACTCCAGGTGCTCCCGACAACCCGTATGGCATCACCAAATACTCAAACTGACCGTAACGGGTCTTAAACGCAGTCTTCCATTCATGACCTGCCTTAATCCTCACCAAGTTGTAAGCTCCTCTCAAGTCCAGTTTTGTGAAAATTTTGGCGGAACGCAACCTCTCCAACATTTCCCTAATGAGCGGCAGTGGGTAACTATTGGGGATAGTGAGCTGGTTTAGGGCTCGATAATCATTACAGGGACGGAGCTCCCCCCCTTTTTTCTTCACAAACAGCAGGGGTGCACCAGCTGGGGACTGTGAAGGGCGAATGAAGCCTTTCTTCAAATTGGCGTCCAGAAACTCCCTTAACGCTGCCAACTCTGGTTCAGATAGAGAGTAGATCTGCCCGGCGGGGATGCGTGCCCCAGGCACCAAATCAATGGCACAATCATAGGGCTGGTGAGGAGGGAGTTGCTCTGCTTCCTTTTTATCGAAGACGTCCCGAAAACTCCCATACTTGGCGGGCAAAGTTATCTCCCTTGGGGGAGGCGCCCCTGCCAACACCTGTGGCTCCTCTTCAGGCTGGCCATGTTGATGGCAGTACTTGGAGGTAAAAACCACCACAGCTTCATCCCAAAAGATTGTGGGGTTGTGCCTAACCAGCCAAGGCATACCCAACACCACCAGGAAATGCGGCAAGGACGCCACATAGAACGACAGGTCTTCCCGATGCCCAGGGACCTTCACTTCCATGGACTCAGTCACCCGAGTCACCCCCCCCAGACTTCAGCAGCCGGCCATCTATAGTTTCCACTGCCAACGGCTGACTCAGTTCTCTTGTGGGAATAGCGTGGTGTAGTGCCAACTCTCGGTCTATGAAACAAGAGGATGCTCCGCTGTCAATCATAGCCTTGGCTGAGAAGCTCTCGCCTGAGGATAGGTTGAGGCGAATGGGCAACAGAAGGGCCCCTTGGGAGGGAAGGGGTCGTAATGGAGGCTCAGTGTCTGTAGCACCCCCCAACTGTCTAGCCTCTACGAGAGCTGGGATGTGAAGTTTTCCGGCGGCTGGGAGCTTCCGGTTTTGGCTGCACAATTTCTGGCGAGGTGTCCAGACTTTCCGCAATAGAGACACAGTCATTCCCTCCGGCGTCTTTCCCTCTCCTTCTCTGTCAATCGTGGTCTAGCACCCCCAATCTGCATGGGCTCCTCTCCCGAGACAGTAGGGATGCCAGGATTGGGCATGGGGCATGCACGGGGCAGCGGAGCAGCAACCTGACTCCGTGAAGGCTCCATTCTTCGCTCCAACTTTCTTCCTTCTAAGCGGCTGTCTATCTGCAAACTCAGTTGAATCAAACCCCTCAGTGAGTTGGGGTGTCTGGAGCGCGCCAGTTCATCCAACACTTCTGGACTCAGTCCATTTCTGTAGAAGTACATCAAGGCTGGGTCATTGTACTCCGTCTCCTGAGACAAAACACGAAAAGCATTCATGTATTGCCCTACAGACCCCCTTCTCTGTCTCAGGGTCCCTAACTGGCGGGCAACCGTCTCCTTCCTCTGGGAGTCTCGGAACATGTCCCCCATCGCATTCTTGAAGGCGTCAAACTGGCGCAATATCTGGTCGTTGCGAATCAAATACGGGGTGGCCCATTTTGCCGCTTCCCCTTCCAATAAACTGATGATGAACGCCACCTTCATGTCATCAGTTGGGAACTCAGGTCTGCGCACTTGAATGTACAACTCACATTGGGCTAGAAATGTGGCAAACTGTTCACTCTGGCCCCCGTATCGCACGGGGAGCCCCACTGGAGACTTCACAGGGGCTGCCGCCCCGGGGGGGCGCAGCCTGGACTCGGGCGACCAAGGCATGGAGATTCTGGTTACCCACTTGCAAGGCTTGCGTTGCAGCTCTGAGGTTTTGGTTTTCGGCTTGTAGGGTTGCGTAGTCACTCGGAGGTTCTGGATCTCGGCATACAAAGCTTCCATGGTGATAGATACTCCCCCTCTTGCTCCGTTCTGGTCCATGTCATCCGCCATGGGAACAGGTTCGAGTAGGGATGGTGGTTGAGTCAATCTGTCCCATCCAGAGCCGAAAGAATGAGGCTGGAGTGTGTGTGCAAGTAAATCTCATTTTATTAGAGTAATGGATACATCAAAGGCATTGCGCTTCATAGGAAACCCTATGCTAACTCACTAGAGTCCCTAACTATACTCTAGACATGCTCTGCAGTGTGTGAAGGAAGTTGACTTAATGACCCCCCCACTGGGAGCAGCAGACTTATATAGGAAATGTTTTCGAATGTAATCTCTGACTCCTTCGTAATTCCTGTCTTTGCCCTGTCCGTTTCTTGCGGCGACGGGAACGAGGAGACAGGGGATGCGCATCCAACGGCTCATCTGAAGACACCTGCTCCCGAGCAACAGGCTCGAGGTCAGGGGCCGGTGCCACACTGGAATCCTCCTGGGAACTGCTTGGTAAAGGAGGAGCTGGCACTGACTCTGAAGCTTCGCCCACAAGTCCTCTGCATCAACTGGGGGCGGTGCGCTCGGCTCCTCGGAAAGGGCGTTACTTGTGGGAACTGGCTGGAGAGCAGGCTGCCCCCCTCCCGCACGATCCTGCTCAAACACAACAATCCCCAACTCTGCTTCTTCTGGCTGCGGAGGCACCTGAAACTCATGCCTCCCCCCTTCCTGTCACTTCTGAGTTGGCTGCAGCACAACATTAAACAGCCCCGCCCTTCGCTCAGGAAGGACGCCTGCCTTCCTGCCTTCAAAGGAAGGAAGCCTGAGGTAATCCTAAAGAGTTAAGCCCCAGCTGATAGTTGAGCCATCAGCCTCAAGTAACACATCATTGGCTGATGTCAAGGCCCCAGCTGACAAAGCGTCAAGGTGAGTTAAGCAGCAGGGTGAGGAGGCCAGGGCCCCCCACTCTGCCCGTCAGTTCTGTAACCTCAACTAAACCGCAGTCTCCAACCCATTGACGTAATAAACCTTAAACAAAACTATGCAGGTAAGAAGCCAGCAGGGGTGTGGGGGCTTTCCAGTGTTTTGCACCGCCTGCAGCATGTACGACTATCTGCCTGTTGGACAGAAGTCATGAGTGTGCTCTCGGTGCAATGAGCTTCTGGCTCTCCAGGAATGACTTCATTTCCTTGAGGCAAAGGTGGCAGACCTGGAAAAGCTGAGAGTGGCAGAGAGGTGTGTGGAGGAGGCCTTCAGAGATGTTATAGCTGTGTCCCACTCCAACGATGATAGCTCTCCTGCTATCATGGAGAACGATGGTCTCGGGGAAGGAGAGCATCCAGGTGAGGAAGGGGGAACGATCCCTTAGAAGGAACCCATTCCTTGGGGGATGAGCAGCTATCCTCTTGTGCCGAGGATATATCTCCAGGGGGTGGAGGGATCCTTGTAGTGGGTGATTCGATCATTAGGAACATAGACAGTGGGGTGTGTGATGGGCGTGTAGACCGCAAGGTGTTTTGCCTGCCTGGTGCGAAGGTTGCGGATATCACCTGTCGTTTAGATAGTTTGGTAGACAGTGCTGGGGAGGAGTCAGTGGTCGTGGTGCACGTTGGCACCAACGACATGGGGAAATGCAGCCGTGAGGTCCTGGAAGCAAAATTTAGGTTGCTAGGTAGGATGCTGAAAGCCAGGACCTCCAAGGTGGCTTTCTCTGAAATGCTACCGGTTCCACACGCAGGACCAGCCAGACAGGCCCAGCTTTGCAGTCTCAATGCGTGGATGAGACGATGGTGTTGGGTGAAAGGGTTTGGATTTGTTAGGCACTGGGGAACATTTTGGGACAAGCCGGGCCTGTACAAAAGGGACGGGCTCCACTTGAACCAGAATGGAACCAGACTGCTGGCACTTAAAATTAAAAAGGTAGCAGAGCAGCTTTTAAACTGACTGAGGGGGGAAACCCGACAGGAGTTGAGGAAGGTCCGGTTCGGAATAAACCTCCCCCCTGGGATAAAAACCAAAGAAATGATGAAATTTTAAAAGGGGTAGGCCTAGAAGTAGGCATTGTGAGAGCAGGGGCACAGGATATAAATTCAGAAGAGCAAAATTACCACAGGCCAAACCACAAGTGCCAAAGACACTTGAAGAGAGACACTGCTTACAAGTGCCTGTACGCTAATGCTAGGACCAAGATGGGAGAACTGGAGTGCTTGCTCTTAGAGGAGAGCATTGACATAGTGAGCATAACGGAGACCTGGTGGAATGGAGAAAACCAGTGGGATACGGTTATCCCTGGATATAAACTATATCGGAAGGACAGGGAAGGACGTATTGGTGGCAGAGTCGCTCTATACGTGAAAGAAGGCATTGAATCCAGCAAGCTCGAAACCCCAAAAGAGGCGGACTGCTCCACAGAATCGTTGTGGGTGGTGATACCATGCCCCAGGAGGGATTTAATACTGGGAACAATCTATCGTCCCCCCGATCAAAATGCTCAGGGAGACCTTGAGATGAGATATGAAATTGAGGAAGCATCCAAACTAGGAAATGTGGTAGTAAAGGGTGACTTCAACTACCCAGACATAGACTGGCCGCATATGTGTTCCAGTCATGACAAAGAAGCAAAATTTCTAGATATTCTAAATGACTATTCCCTAGACCAGTTGGTCATGGAACCGACCAGAGAGACAGCAACCCTGGACTTAATCCTCAGTGGGGACTGGGACCTGGTGTGAGATGTAAGTGTTGTTGAACCGATTGGGAGCAGTGACCATAGTGCTATTAAATGAAACATACATGTAAATGGCCAATTGCCTAGAAAATCCAACACGGTCACATTTGACTTCAAAAGAGGAAACTTCACAAAAATGAGGGGATTGGTAAAAAGAAAGCTGAAAAACAAAGTCCAGAGGGTCACATCACTCAAAAATGCTTGGAAGTTGTTTAAAAACACTATATTAGAAGCTCAACTGGAGTGCATACCGCAGATCAGAAAAGGTACCGCCAGGACCAAGAAGATGCCAGTATGGTTAACGAGCAAAGTCAAGGAAGCTCTTAGAGGCAAAAAGTCTTCCTTCAGAAAATGGAAGTCTTGTCCGAATGAAGAAAATAAAAAAGAACACAAACTCTGGCAAAAGAAATGCAAGAAGACAATAAGGGATGCTAAAAAAGAATTTGAGGAGCACATTGCTAAGAACATAAAAACCAACAACAAAAAATTCTATAAATACATTCAAAGCAGGAGATCATCTAGGGAGGCGATTGGACCCTTGGATGATAAGGGAGTCAAAGGTGTACTAAAGAACGACAAGGAGATTGCAGAGAAGCTAAATGAATTCTTTGCATCTGTCTTCACAGTGGAAGATATAGGGCAGATCCCTGAACCTGAACTAACATTTGCAGGAAGGGATTCTGAGGAACTGAGACAAATAGTGGTAACGAGAGAGGAAGTTCTAAGCTTAATGGACAATATAAAAACTGACAAATCACCGGGCCCGGATGGCATCCACCCGAGAGTTCTCAAAGAACTCAAAGGTGAAATTGCTGATCTGCTAACTAAAATATGTAACTTGTCCCTCGGGTCCTCCTCCGTGCTGAGGACTGGAAAGTGGCAAATGTAACGCCAATCTTCAAAAAGGGATCCAGAGGGGATCCCGGAAATTACAGGCCAGTTAGCTTAACTTCTGTCCCTGGAAAACTGGTAGAAAGTATTATTAAAGCTAGATTAACTAAGCACATAGAAGAACAAGAATTGCTGAAGCAGAGCCAGCATGGCTTCTACAAGGAAAAGTCCTGTCTCAGTGTCATGGCCCCGTCAGAGGACTCCTCAGATGAGGACGACTCGGGAGTAACAGCAGCAGACCCAGGAGCAGCAGGAGACACGGAGGAGCCTCCTGAGAACATAAGAACATAAGAACATAAGAAGAGCCTGCTGGATCAGGCCAGTGGCCCATCTAGTCCAGCATCCTGTTCTCACAGTGGCCAACCAGATGCATGGGGGAAGCCCGCAAGCAGGGCCCCAGTGCAAGAACACTCTCCCCTCCTGAGGCTTCCAGCAACTGGTTTTCAGAAGCATGCTGCCTCTGACTAGGGTGGCAGAGAACAGCCATCACAGCTAGTAGCCATTGATAGCCCTGTCCTCCATGAATTTGTCTAATCTTCTTTTAAAGCCATCCAAGCTGGTGGCCATTACTGCATCTTGTGGGAGCAAATTCCATAGTTTAACTATGCGCTGAGTAAAGAAGTACTTCCTTTTGTCTGTCCTGAATCTTCCAACATTCAGCTTCTTTGAATGTCCACGAGTTCTAGTATTATGAGAGAGGGAGAAGAACTTTTCTCTATCCACTTTCTCAATGCCATGCATAATTTTATACACTTCTATCATGTCTCCTCTGACCCGCCTTTTCTCTAAACTAAAAAGCCCCAAATGCTGCAACCTTTCCTCGTAAGGGAGTCGCTCCATCCCCTTGATCATTCTGGTTGCGCTCTTCTGAACCTTTTCCAACTCTATAATATCCTTTTTGAGATGAGGCGACCAGAACTGTACACAGTATTCCAAATGCGGCCACACCATAGATTTATACAACGGCATTATGATATCGGCTGTTTTATTTTCAATACCTTTCCTAATTATGGCTAGCATGGAATTTGCCTTTTTCACAGCTGCCGCACACTGGGTCGACATTTTCATCGTGCTGTCCACTACAACCCCGAGGTCTCTCTCCTGGTCGGTCACCGCCAGTTCAGACCCCATGAGCGTATATGTGAAATTCAGATTTTTTGCTCCAATATGCATAATTTTACACTTGTTTATATTGAATTGCATTTGCCATTTTTCTGCCCATTCACTCAGTTTGGAGAGGTCTTTTTGGAGCTCTTCGCAATCCCTTTTTGTTTTAACAACCCTGAACAATTTAGTGTCATCAGCAAACTTGGCCACTTCACTGCTCACTCCTAATTCTAGGTCATTAATGAACAAGTTGAAAAGTACAGGTCCCAATACCGATCCTTGAGGGACTCCACTTTCTACAGCCCTCCATTGGGAGAACTGTCCGTTTATTCCTACTCTCTGCTTTCTGCTTCTTAACCAATTCCTTATCCTCAAGAGGACCTCTCCTCTTATTCCATGACTGCTAAGCTTCCTCAGAAGCCTTTGGTGAGGTACCTTGTCAAACGCTTTTTGAAAGTCTAAGTACACTATGTCCACTGGATCACCTCTATCTATATGCTTGTTGACACTCTCAAAGAATTCTAATAGGTTACTGAGACAGGACTTTCCCTTGCAGAAGCCATGCTGGCTCTGCTTCAGCAAGGCTTGTTCTTCTATGTGCTTAGTTAATCTAGCTTTAATAATACTTTCTACCAGTTTTCCAGGGACAGAAGTTAAGCTAACTGGCCTGTAATTTCCGGGATCCCCTCTGGATCCCTTTTTGAAGATTGGCGTTACATTTGCCACTTTCCAGTCCTCAGGCACGGAGGAGGACCTGAGGGACAAGTTACATATTTTAGTTAGCAGATCAGCAATTTCACATTTGAGTTCTTTGAGAACTCTCGGGTGGATGCCATCCGGGCCCGGTGATTTGTCAGTTTTTATATTGTCCATTAAGCTTAGAACTTCCTCTCTCGTTACCACTATTTGTCTCAGTTCCTCAGAATCCCTTCCTGCAAATGTTAGTTCAGGTTCAGGGATCTGCCCTATATCTTCCACTGTGAAGACAGATGCAAAGAATTCATTTAGCTTCTCTGCAATCTCCTTATCGTTCTTTAGTACACCTTTGACTCCCTTATCATCCAAGGGTCCAATTGTCTCCCTAGATGGTCTCCTGCTTTGAATGTATTTATAGAATTTTTTGTTGTTGGTTTTTATGTTCTTAGCAATGTGCTCCTCAAATTCTTTTTTAGCATCCCTTATTGTCTTCTTGCATTTCTTTTGCCAGAGTTTGTGTTCTTTTTTATTTTCTTCATTCGGACAAGACTTCCATTTTCTGAAGGAAGACTTTTTGCCTCTAAGAGCTTCCTTGACTTTGCTCGTTAACCATGCTGGCATCTTCTTGGCCCTGGCGGTACCTTTTCTGATCTGCGGTATGCACTCCAGTTGAGCTTCTAATATAGTGTTTTTAAACAACTTCCAAGCATTTTCGAGTGATGTGACCCTCTGGACTTTGTTTTTCAGCTTTCTTTTTACCAATCCCCTCATTTTTGTGAGTTTCCTCTTTTGAAGTCAAATGTGACCATGTTGGATTTTCTTGGCAATTGGCCAGTTACATGTATGTTTAATTTAATAGCACTGAATCCAGCTCCTTCTGCCCCTCAGCTGCAGAGCACCCCAGGGACAGCAGAGGCCCTGCAGCCAGACACAGACAGTGAACAGGATACTCCCCCCTCACCTGCAGAACGTAGACAGCAGAACGTCAGGCAGAAGAGAGGCAGGCCTGTCTCCTTAAGGCCCAAACGCTGAGGGCTCACACCTGCTGTCCATCCTGCTCTTTATAAGGCACACCTTGGCTGCAGCTTGTTGCTGACTGCAATGTCAGGCGTGGCTTTGTGTAGACCTAGTTTCCCTGCAGCATCTCTTTGACTGACCTCCTTGGCAATTGATCCCGGACCTCCACTGACCTCGCTTCTGGACTTCTGACTCGGCAAGTACGCTTCGGATAGGCCTGGCAGATTTACAGCCCGACTGCTGGCTAAGGACTTTCCTTCCCTGCCAAAGACCCAGGAATTTCCAGCCCCCCCTGACACTGCTGATGCAGTGTAGAGCTGACACTCAGTAACCTATTAGAATTCTTTGAGAGTGTCAACAAGCATATAGATAGAGGTGATCCAGTGGACATAGTGTACTTAGACTTTGAAAAAGCATTTGACAAAGTACCTCACCAAAGACTTCTGAGGAAGCTTAGCAGTCATGGAATAAGAGGAGAGGTCCTCTTGTGGATAAGGAATTGGTTAAGAAGCAGAAAGCAGAGAGTAGGAATAAACGGACAGTTCTCCCAATGGAGGGCTGTAGAAAGTGGAGTCCCTCAAGGATCGGTATTGGGACCTGTACTTTTCAACTTGTTCATTAATGACCTAGAATTAGGAGTGAGCAGTGAAGTGGCCAAGTTTGCTGATGACACTAAATTGTTCAGGGTTGTTAAAACAAAAAGGGATTGCGAAGAGCTCCAAAAAGACCTCTCCAAGCTGAGTGAATGGGCAGAAAAATGGCAAATGCAATTCAATATAAACAAGTGTAAAATTATGCATATTGGAGCAAAAAATCTGAATTTCACATATACGCTCATGGGGTCTGAACTGGCGGTGACCGACCAGGAGAGAGACCTTGGGGTTGTAGTGGACAGCACGATGAAAATGTCGACCCAGTGTGTGGCAGCTGTGAAAAAGGCAAATTCCATGCTAGCGATAATTAGGAAAGGTATTGAAAATAAAACAGCCGATATCATAATGCCGTTGTATAAATCTATGGTGCGGCCGCATTTGGAATACTGTGTACAGTTTTGGTCGCCTCATCTCAAAAAGGATATTATAGAGTTGGAAAAGGTTCAGAAGAGGGCAACTAAAATGATCAAGGGGATGGAGCGACTCCCTTACGAGGAAAGGTTGCAGCATTTGGGGCTTTTTAGTTTAGAGAAAAGGCGGGTCAGAGGAGACATGATAGAAGTGTATAAAATTATGCATGGCATTGAGAAAGTGGATAGAGAAAAGTTCTTCTCCCTCTCTCATAATACTAGAACTCGTGGACATTCAAAGAAGCTGAATGTTGGAAGATTCAGGACAGACAAAAGGAAGTACTTCTTTACTCAGCGCATAGTTAAACTATGGAATTTGCTCCCACAAGATGCAGTAATGGCCACCAGCTTGGATGGCTTTAAAAGAAGATTAGACAAATTCATGGAGGACAGGGCTATCAATGGCTACTAGCCATGATGGCTGTGCTCTGCCACCCTAGTCAGAGGCAGCATGCTTCTGAAAACCAGTTGCCGGAAGCCTCAGGAGGGGAGAGTGTTCTTGCACTGGGGTCCTGCTTGCGGGCTTCCCCCAGGCACCTGGTTGGCCACTGTGAGAACAGGATGCTGGACTAGTTGGGCCACTGGCCTGATCCAGCAGGCCCTTCTTATGTTCTTATGTAGAGGGAGTGGCTTAGGGAGGGAAAAAAGAAGCAGTTGGAGGAGTGATGCCCATGGCCCTTTCTCAAAATTCGAAATGAGCCCAAATAACGCTGACAACTGCTGAATTAGAGTTTCATCTGCATTTTCAGATCAGCCACATTTTTTGCTGTTAATCCTCTATTTGTACGAATAAGGGATGAAATCTTGTGATGCATTTGGTGCAAAACTGCAACTAGTACTGGGGAGCCTAGAGTATTTGAAATACAGAGCTGACTTGTAGTAGAAGCAGATTCCCTTCCTTCTAAAATAGCTCTTAGCTTCCTTTAACTGTTCCTAAAGTAACAGAGTGGGAAGAAGCACTGAGAAAGCTGTAGAGCAGGCGTGAGGAACCTCTGGCCCTCCAGATGTTGCTGAACTACAATTCCAATAAATTACCCCTGAGGGAACGTGGTCCTCAACAGAAAATCAAATGTCCCCCATCCATGTCACATTCCACCTCCATCCTCTAGGCATGCTTGAAATATTGACTGGCTTGACCGACAAGAAAGAAATCATTGAAGACAAAGGGGAAAAGAATTCTGTTCATCAGGGAGCTGGATGTGGAGGGGCCCTGGATGCCTTTTGTCTCCCATAAGTGCCTCTTCTAGGATAATTCCTGCTATCATACATGTGTGAATAATCTCAAAACCTTCCTCTTTCACCAAGCCTTTTACGTAGAGACCTTATCCCAGTCTGTGTCTGTACTGGAATTGCTTTTTAAGATGTTTTTAAAGCTTTTTTAAGAAGATGCTTTAAAAGATGTTTTGTTTTAATATGTATTAGAAGATGTTTTAATATCTTTTAAAGTCTGTTTTTAAGATGTTTTAGTTTGCTGCCCTGGGCTCCTTCTAGGAGGAAGAGTGGGATATAAATTTAATAAATAATAATACCAAGAAAACACACTGCACTTCTGATTCTATTCATTTTCTATCCATATAAAAATTTAGCCAATTAATAAATTATTGAACCAGAATTTATGATGAATCAGTTAAGATTTCTGAACTGGGTGAGAGCCCTAATTATTAGCCTACTATTAAGGTGTTGGACTACAACCTGGGAGAGTAGGGTTCAAATCCCCACACCGCCATGATGCTCACTGGGTCACCTTGGGCCAGTCACTGCCTCTCAGCCTCAGAGGAAGGCAATGGTAAACCCCCTTTGAATACCGCTTACCATGAAAACCCTATTCATAGGGTTTCCATAAGTTGGAATTGACTTGAAGGCAGTTCATTTCTATTTCAAAAAATTAGAGAGATTTTTTGACATAAAGGCAGCTGAAATTGCAGAGGGAGGGGAATAAATATTTTTTTAAAATACCTCTGGTATGAGATCTTGGAAGATAGGCATCTGTTGATTACCCTATTTCATTAGGGTTTTGCTTTTTCCTCATTGAACTATTTAGAAAGCGTACTACTAAATACTAAATCCTGAATCCGATTTGGATTATATATCAACTTGCCCACATGGTACTCTCTATTATTATTTCAATTTCTTCACCAGGACCCAAAAACTCTTTTTACTACTGTCACACTAGATCTCACTTGCCAGCTTCCTCATGAAGTCTTCATTGCACTGGTAATTTTCCAGGCTCTCAAGCTTATCTTTAATTATGGTGTTTTCCTCAAGCACTTGCTTAATGTGTATTCTGAGGGCAATCCCCACCGCATACACTTCATTAGCTGTGCAAATCATGTCTTTTAACTGACTGCTTAGTCAGTTAAGGAATTAAGGTTTTTTTGTATTCTGCTCTGAAACTTGCAATTTCAGAGATCAGTCTTTATAAGTCTTCTTTAGTATAAGGATCTGCTGTGGATCATGTTTTGATGAAGTCCATCAGCTATATATTCTCAATTTGAGTTTTGGGTTGTTGTTTTTCCCCCTGCTGTGTACCTTCAGATGAAGTTAATTTTGTACTTCTGCTTGTCTAGCTTTTTAATAGGAATAGACAGAGATGCATGATTTACTTTACATTATGGTGTTTTCTTGTTGCTACTAGTATAGATTGTATCCTTGTGGCTCTAAATGACACCCATCAACAATTCTGTAAACCGCCCAGAGAACTTTGGCTATGGGGCCTTATATAAATGTAATAAATAAATAAATAAATCCTTACTGCTTAAATGGGAGCTGACATCCATCCATCCACTCATGCAACTATCCAATGAAACCATTTGGTTTATTTAGTATGTTAAGGTGTTTAATATTTATAAAGGTATTTATATACTGCCCTCTTGCAAAACATCAGGGTGTTGTTCTTGGAGCCTACATAGTATTTTATCCTTCTCAATGTCCCACCATTTGGGGAAGTCCATTCGTCAGTGACATAAAATAGAGCCTTCTCCGTGGTGGCACTCCATCAATGGAACCCTTTCCCATGGAGGTAAAACTGACACTGGCACTACGGGTTTTAGGCTTTTCACCCAGGTCTTTGAAGGAAGTTGATTTGACAAACGCCAGCAGGAAATTGATGAGTGTGGTCTTCTATTCTAATTATATGATTTTAATTTAAGTTGGTTTTAATTTAAGTTGGTTTTAAACTGTTGGTTGAATTTTAATGTTTGATGTGTGTGTTGTAAACCTCTTTGGTTTCATGAATGGTGGTATAAAAGCTGGATCAATAAAATAAAATAAATAATGACAGATATACAACCTGTTAGAAATTAGTTTGAGCAGTAAATTCTATTTATATTTGCTCAGAGGTAAGCACCACGGTGTTCAATGAGAATTACTCCCAGGAAAGTGCATAGGACTATTGACTTAATTTTATTTAATTATCACATTTGTTTCCCATTTTTCCTCCAAGGACCTCACAGTTGTACATGTGGGTTTTATTTCATTTTTGGATTATTCAAGGAAATATGATGTAATGAGAGTTCAAGATTCACATCCCTACCTGGTCATGAAGCCCATAGGCGAGCTTGGTCTAGTCACTATCTCTCAGCCTAACTTATCACACAGGATAAAACAGGGTGGGGGAGGACAGATGGGGATAGGAAACTCTGTCAATTCTCAGTTTCTCTCCTTTTTTCATTTTTCCAATCTGAAATTCATTTCTCCACATTTTTGCAGCAATTTGCAGATTTTTTTTTTAAAAAAGTCCTCATGAAAATTCTTCAGTATTTTAGTGAGAATTTCTCCAAATAAGCACATTTTTGTATGCAGTTTTTACTAATATACACATTTTTGCAAGTGATTTTTGCATGTTTGTTTTCACAAATGCATTCATTTTTATGCACACTTTCCTCTAATGTATGCAATTTTGTATACATTGTTTGGAGAAATGCATTGAAAAATATGGATAAGTGCAAATTTCTGTATTTTGGTTCTCATATTGTTTTGAAAAGTGTGGATTTGATAGATTTGGTTTTAAATGTGAAACGAATTTGATAGATTTGGTTTTAAACACAAAGTGAACTGAATTTCTCCCCCATCCCTAGGGACAGAGAACTGTGTGAGCTACCTTAACCTTGTTGAAAGAAATTTCAGGATATAAATGTAATAAACAAAAATTAAGAATCCTAATAAAACTATTCTTCAATAATTTTGGGGGTTGTCATCGTTCTTAGGGTCAGGAATCAGGTGATTAGCAGAAAATGTGACACAATAAAACTCAAGGTTAAAGAATGACTGGATTCTGAGAGAGAGATAAGACCAACAGGAGGTCATGAACAATAACTCTATCCCATTGGCACTGGCTGATCAAAAAGCTGGGAATGGGTCATCACATTGTCTTTCAAAAGTTTTGCACAGATGAAGGAAACATCTGATATATGGACTATAATGTTCTCAAAGTGAACTGTGAATTTTCACAAGCTTGAGTTTCATCCATAAAAATAGGGCTTAGAAAGCCAGTCAACAGTGCATGTTTTTGCTGCTAATACACAGGCTACATATGCTTGTGGCACTGGCTTAAAATAGTCCTCACACTTTTTACTGTATTGCTAGTTGATGAAGATCTTGTGAGAAGTGATGGTGCAGAAAACCTCAGATTTCATGGCCTTGATTCTATACATGAAAACAGACATAATTCAAATGTCACTTGTACTTTAGCACCCAGTTCATCTCTGCAGGGAGCAATTTCACAAACAAATTGAATTTCCTTTCAAGGGAATAAATGACAAATCATGAATTTTGCATATTTTTTTGCTCTTATAGTTGTTCACCAGGGGATCCCTGAGTGCAGGTCAGGGCTGATAACATATTAAACATTCACCATCTGCTCCCTCTTTCTGATGAGCGGGACTCTAAGACTGGAGAGTAGAATTTTAATAGTTTTTCAAGTTGCATTTCAGTTACCAGTTTGAGGAATTCATTGACCACATTGGATCCTTGAAATTGATCCTTGAATCATGAAATCCATAGCCTGTTTTTGGCAAAGCAACTGCTTTCTTCACAGGACTGCCTGCCTCTGTCCCATCCATTTATTTACTTGTATTGTTTTGTTCATGCATGAGTATGAAATTGGAAAAGGACTTGGGATAGGGGGAGAAACATGGGTAGGAAAAGAGGGAAAATGAAAACAATGAGGACTGTAGTGGCCATGACTAGTGATGGCTGTGTAGTCTAGTGCATATTTGTGTGTGAGAGAGAGAGGGAGAGAGAGATTGATTGTGCATGTATACGTATGTGAAAGATGTGTGTGCAGTAGGGTCATGGCAAATCCAGAAGTTCAGGGTCCCTTCATGATAGTCACACTACAGAACCTCATAGCCATGCCCCCAGGATTCACTGTCTCTTCTGTAATTACAAAATTATAGAACCAGAAAAAAATTGCTGTATGCATAGGCTCTCCCCCCCCCTCTCTGGGGGCTAAATGCTGCCAAAAACCTTTTGATTTTAAGACTGCTGAAATGAAGCCAAGTGTGGGACTAGGCTTTGAGAGACCAAGGTACTTTGCCATGAAACTCACTTCTCACGTACCCTAGGAGTCAATCAGCATAAAAGGGAGGTGGGTGTGAGCTACTGAGAAAAGTCTTTTCAGTGACCCACTCATCTTTTCACTCAAAAGGAGAAGGAAGCATGTTGTTAGCCAAGTGAGAATACTTTTGTTAGTGGCTAGCATGCTTCCCTTTCATGCTGATTGGCTTATATGTAGGGACCCTGATGGGACCCTGCTACCAAAAAAGTAAGGGGTCTTCAACCCCTCATGACCCTGGATGACTACACCCCTGGGTGTGTGAGAGAAAGAACTAGTTTACTTAAAAAAATTGTCTCCTTTGTATGCAGTGTGGGTGCCAAGCACGACTGGGCTCTTGGTTACTAGCCGGCCCCGGACCTGCAGCACCATGGCTCACAGCCCCATACAGGCAGCATGGTGCTAATAAGCCTGCCCGTATATTCCACCTACCTCTCCTATCCCTGTGAATGACATGTGCACATGCCTGCCATCAACCAAGATGGCAGTTGTGGCATAAGCCCCTTAGGGAAGACTCTGCCGGACATCATTCACAGGGGTGGGAGAGGTAGGCGGGGCGTATGTGTGGGCTAACTGAAGCCTGTGCGGACTGTTTTGGGGAGTGTGTGCCTGGGACCTCCCCCTCCACAACCTGCTGCAAGATTGGGAGCCGATACTGCTGCAGACTGTTGAACAGAAGCACTACCCTCCCACGCTAAGGAGGCCTTTCAAGGGTCCCTCTAGGCCACAGGGGCCCTCAGCCAGGGCCTGACCTGGCTGCCTTCTGGTGCCAGACCTGTTTGTATGGGTGTTGAATTCCTTGCTATGGAATCGTTGATTGTCCTACAAGCTAGGCTCACTGTCTTGAGTGATTTGTTTGAGTTGAAAGTCCCCTGCCATGGATTCACTTGCTCTTGACTTGCCTTTCTCTCTTACTTTCTTAAATTATCTGCTTTGTGTATGTAGGTTTTGAGTTCTCTGTCACGGGTCTATATGTGTTATACATGTGATGTGTGATGACAAGTTGTCTGTGGCTGGCCTCACCTGCTTTTGTTATGCACTTTATTGTTTTCAGATACTGCTTTATACTTCTGATACAGTTAGAAACTGGATTGTGTAATAATGATCTGTGTTGGCCTGGCATCACATCTAGGATGTAGTGCATGGTGGTAGGGGACTTCTAAGCACAGGGAATACATGTATGTTTTAAATGCACAGAATATTTTCTGCGGTTTTATCACTTTACCACCGGCCTCCTGGGTGCACAGGCATTATTATTTATCTGCCTCCCTCCCTCCCTCCCTGTTCTCACTAGGTTCCTCAGGAGGCAGGAAACTTCCCAGCACCAATAAAGTTGAGGGCAACACCCAGGCAATATCCAGGGCCTGCCCAAAGTCAGAATCCCAACAGAGTCCAGAACAACAAAGGGGTCAGGCCAGAAGCAAGGTCAGAGCCTATCAGTCTGTGGTAGGGTTGCCAGGTTCATGGCCTAAGACTGATCCTGTATCTTTAGGAGAAGAGAAAGTCAGCCTGGGCTTGGCAACCAAAAGGTCTTTTGTATCTTTAAAAGTTGTGCAGGGGAAAGGGAGAATTCCACCTTGTGGTTTTTCTCATTACAGAGTTGCAAGAACACCTGCACTTGGCTGACTTTCTCTTCTCCTAAAGATACTCCTAAAGATGCTGATAATCATGGGGGATTGGAATGCAAAAGTAGGGAACAGAGAAGAATTAGGAATTGTGGGGAAATGGGGCCTAGGAGACAGAAATGAAGCAGGAGAAAGATATTGAATTCTGTGAAGCCAATAGTTTGTTTCTTGTGAACACATTTTTTGAACAACCGAAAAGACGACTATACACGTGGACATCACCAAATGGTCAATATAGGAATCAAATTGATTATATAATTGGTAGCAGAAGGTGGAGAAGTTCCATACTTTCTGCAAAAACAAGACCAGGAGCAGACTGCGGTAAAGATCATGAACAGGTCGTATTGAAAATCAGAGTAAAGCTAAAGAAGACCAACAAAGCAATCATAACGCCAAAATACAATTTAAATAACATCCCAGAAGCATATAAAGATCAAATAAGGAACAGGTTTGAGGCTTTAAACTTAGTTGACAGAGAACCAGAAGAACTATGGAATGAAGTCAGAGACAATATCAGAGAAGAATGCAAAAAGACAATACCTCTAGTTAAAAATAAAGACTCTAATGGATGACTGAAGAAACTCTTCAAATGGTTAAAGAGAGAAGGAAAGCAAAACCAAAAGGAGATAGAAACACGGTCAGAACCCTAAATGCAACAATACAGCGACTAGTATGTAGAGACAAAGAGAACTATTACAATAGTTACTGTATAGAAATAGAAGAGGACAACAAAAAGGGTAGAACAAGAGCTCTGTTCCAAAAGATTAGAGAAATGAAAGGGAAATTTAAACCAAGAGTTGAATGTTGAATAATCAACAGGGGAACACACTGAATGACCGAGATGAAATAAAAGGAAGATGGAAGCAATACACTGAAGAACTCTATAAAAGAGATGCTAGGATGACAAATTCATTCACGGAGGAACTGTATGATGAAGAACCAGAAATTTTAGAATGTGAGGTGAAAGCTGCTCTTAAAATACTTGGAAGAAACAAATCACCAGGAATAGATGGCATACCAATAGAGTTGCTACAAGCTACTGAGACTGAATCAGTCCAAATTTTGACAAAAATCTGTCAAGAAATATGGAAAACTAAACAATGGCCCACGGACTGGAAGCGTTCCATATATATCCCAATTCCAAAGAAAGGGGATCCCAGGGAATGCAGTAATTATCGAACTATTGCCTTAATATCCCATGCAAGTAAAGTAATGCTCAAGATTCTACAACAAAGGCTCTTGCCGTATATGGAGCGAGAAATGCCAGACATCCAAGCTGGATTTAGAAAGGGAAGAGGTATCAGAGATCATATCGCAAACATACCTTGGATAATGGAATGGACCAAGGGATTTCAGAAGAAAATCACCCTGTGCTTTATAGATTACAGCAAAGCCTTTGACTGTGTAGATCATGAAAAACTATGGAATGCTTTAAAAGAAATGGAGGTGCCACAGCATCTAATTTTCCTGATGTGCAACCTATATTCTGGACAAGAGGCTACTGTAAGGACAGAATATGGAGAAACCGATTGGTTACCAATCAGAAAGGGTGTGAGACGGGGGTGTATTTTATCACCCTGTTTATTTAATCTGTACACAGAACATATCATACAGAAAGCAGGACTGGACCAAGATGAAGGAGTTGTGAAAATTGGTGGGACAAATATCAATAATTTAAGATATGCTGATGATACCATACTACTAGCAGAAACCAGTAATGATTTGAAATGAATGCTGATGAAAGTTAAAGAGGGAAGCACAAAAGCAGGACTACAGCTGAATGTCAAAAAGACTAAAGTAATGACAACAGAAGATTTATGCAACTTTACAGTTGACAATGAGGACATTGAACTTGTCAAGGATTATCAATACCTCGGCACAATCATTAACCAAAATGGAGACAATAGTCGAGAAATCAGAAAAAGGCTAGAACTGGGGAGGGCAGCTGTGAGAGAACTAGAAAAGGTCCTCAAATGTAAAGATGTCTCACTGAACACTAAAGTCAGGATCATTCAGACCATGATATTCCTGATCTCTGTGTATGGATGTGAAAGCTGGACAGTGAAAAAAGCTGATAAGAGAAAAATCAACTCATTTGAAATGTGGTGTTGGAGGAGAGCTTTGCGTATACTCTAGACTGCAAAAAAGTCCAATAATTGGGTGTTAGAATAAATTAAACCAGAACTGTCACTAGAAGCTAAAATGATGAAACTGAGGTTATCCTACTTTGGACACAACATGAGAAGACATGATTCATTAGAAAGATAATAATGCTTGGAAAAACAGAAGGAAGTAGAAAAAGAGGAAGGCCAAACCAGAGATGGATAGATTCCATAGAGGAAGCCACAGACCTGAACTTACAAGATCTGAACAGGGTGGTTCATGACAGATGCTCTTGTAGGTCACTGATTCATAGGGTCGCCATAAGTTGTAGTCAACTTGGAGGCACATAACAACAACAACAACAAAGATACAGGATCAGTGTCAGGCCAAGAACCTGGCAACCCTAGTCCAAGATCAGAGCCTCCTGGTCTTTCTCTGATGAGGACTCCCCTGGCGAGAACTTGACATCACTGAATATATGTTACCTTCCTGTGAGGTCTATAAATATTTTATAAATAGACAAACATCACATTTTTCAGATAATTCACATCAATTCCATCAGTTTAAGGGGGGGGGCTTGTATTGGCTTACAAAGTAACAAAGTCAAGATACACATAGGAAAGGGTGAGGAAAGAGGTCAGTCCTTCAAGAAAATAAAGTGCTGAGTTATGAACATTTATGTCCAAGACTTGACTTTCCTTGCTTATATAGCAGCCGGTGGCTCTTCTTCCTTTGGCCAATGGATGTGACCGCATTGTCCTTTTCTCTTGCTTCTGTAGATCCAGGGCAAATGGCACTTAGGGAGAGGCTCCTGTATGAAACTCTGGAGAGCAGCTTCCAGTCAGAGCAAACAGTACTGAGCTAGATGGACCAATGGTCTCACTCTGTATAAGGTAGCCTCCTGTGTTTCTGTGTCTCATCCTTTTGCCATTGGGCTCCATCCTGAGGCCCCACACAGGTGAGGTCCCAGAATTTTGTTCCTCAGGAGTTGCCAGCCTCATTATTTTTTTATTTAGACTATTCCAGGTTCTTCTACCCACTCAGAAGACACTGGGTGTCCTACTGGGAAGAAGGGCGGGTTATAAATCGAAGAAGACGAAGAAGAAGACAGGTCCCTCCAGGGCCAACAGGCAGAGAAATCCAACTCAGGGGAAGCCAGTGGAAGGGGTGCCAGTGGAGGAACAGCCAGCGGAAAGCTCTGTGGCATCAATTTGCTGTTTGGGAGTTGCCAGGCTGGTGGAACATCAGCTCAGCCGGTAGCTGCATGCATGAACGAAAAGAAAAAGCTGGCTCTCAGGAATACCCCTGCTGGCGAGTAAGCATTCCCTATTAACTTCCATTCTTTTTTTTTTTTTTTTTAGACTGACCTTTTTCTCAGCATAACTTTGGTCTGGATTGGGACTTGCAGGAACGCTCAGAATGGGAGTTGGATGTTGCATAAGTTTCCTCCTTGGCCCCTCCTCTGACACTCCCCCCAAACACCCCTTTTTGGGGCCTTCCATCGACACTCCTTCTGCCGGGCTGGGCTTCCCTGGCAGACCCCAGCTGAGCCGACATAGCTCGGCAGTGCTGGGAGCCTGCTGGCTGAGCCGGGGGTCCACCACATCCAGCTACCCTCAGCCATGATCGATTATCTATTTTTTCTTTTCTCCTTCTTTAACAAAAGGGCTGCCCAAAGAGTACACAACCACGGGGTAAGGGCAGCAAGACCCAGAACAGTGGAAAGGACACAGGAAGCAGGGTGGGTGGGTGAAATGAGCCAGAGAGACAGCAATAGTTGATATCCTAAGACTGCCACTGCCCTTAAACATTCCACTAACTTTAGTGGAGTCCCTATATCTATCAAGTTCTCTGCTGTACATGTTTGATTGATAATTGGGTAGAATGGCTAAGACAGAAACAACTGCTTGTTTGGCTTTAACACCAAATTTCCATCAGAAAATCTGAGCTGCCAGACAGAAGGTTGGCAAGGATCTGAGCGGGCTGGGAATAAGAAATTGCAAAAATGACAAGGCGGAAACAAAAACAGATGCGATATATTGGCATGGCTAAGGGCAGAGCCTCACATTACCTGTAGTGATTTTTTTTTTAGTGGGGAGGATCTAGCTGCTAAGGCTGAAATACTAGTACAGAGGAGGGGAACCTTGTGCTGTTCCCAACCCCCTGGAAATGACTGGGAAAACACTATGAGTACAGTGAGGGTAAAAGCCACTTTGGGGATGTGAGTGATTATCAGTAGGAAAACACCATGAGGGGAAAGGCTTAAAAGCCCTCCCTCTTTGCATGACCTCTTCAGATCAAATTGAAGCCTCAGCACCTGCATTGTACAAAAAGAGATTGCCCGTCCCTGCAAGAATCACAGCTACATCTGAAGTAGGTGTCTTTTTGCAGCATAGAAGGAACCATTCTTTAATTTCCTGAGTATGACTTGTAGGATATAATCCTAAACATTTCTACTCAAAAATAACTCCCACTGAGTTAAATAAGGCTTACTCACAGTTAAGTGAGCACTAAGCATAGTACTGGAGCCTATATAAAAACTCACAAAGCTACACTTTAGTTTTCAGTTCTCCAAAAAAAGAACTTTTACTGTCCTCATCCCAGGGGTTCAGCCCCTTCTTTTTAGAGAACGTAATTGTTTCAAAGGCTTTCAGGGTATTTTATGTTAACCGCCCAGAGAGCTATTGCTAGTCGGGCAGTATATAAGTTTAAGAAATAATAATAATAATAATAAATAATGACATCTTTAAAATATACCCAGATGAACTGTTCTAATACTGTAGTTTCTCATTCCCAAGTGTCCACTGTCCACTACTCATTTTGCCTCTCAAAAGGAATAATGTTCCATTTCTACCCACCTAATCATCCCTTAGGAAGTATGAATAAAATTTACGTCCTGATTTGTGACTTATTCTGTAGCCACAATCACCCTTATTTTCTTAAATAATGTATATCACTTTGATTTATGCACTTGTGTTCAGTCTAACAAATGCATTTGGCCTCATCATAAAAATAAAATCATCACTACAGAGTAGCTAGGAAGATGCAAGGGATTTAATTTTCCAGCTGAACAACTGATTATATTAAAGTAGGACCTTTAAATGCTGCTGAGGCATTGCTCTTCTGCACTGAGCTAATAGCAGAATTAACATGGTGATTCAACACAGCACATAATACAATGCTATATTTCCCAGCAATATCTGATCCCATGCCCAAGATCCTTCTATAATGTTTGCTCTGAAGTATGTTCTGTTCAACAAATGTCCCCTGCTACTTTAATTAGAAGCTTCTTCCTTTCAACTTGTGCCTCTAACTGCTTCATGAATATGAAGTGGATCTTAACTAGTTCTTGTTCCGCATAGATGTAGGCTTTAGTTATCAGTTTCCCATGAACATACTCCCCCCTTTTTAAAAAAATGGCAGAATAGCAATATTTTGAAATAAATATTTTGTGAACCACCCCGGAAAGCTTTGGCTATTTGACAGTCTAGAAATGTAAAATGAAAAGAAAAATGATACGGAGGGAAGCCAGTAATGAAGCCACCCCCTTTGCAGGCAACAAGAAGTGACTATTAAAGGGCAGTTTGTCACTAATGCCACACACTGGCTGAACAGGAAGCAATTACAAACAGAAGCTAAAAGGAGAAAGATTCTAATGAAAGACACAGTAGAGCTGAAAAGCTTTAATAACATTTTGCCATTATACACTGGACAGACTTGTGTTGCAATTTCTTTTTAAAATGTGAATAAAATGTCCACAAATGAGTTTGGATGGGATGGTGAGACTTAGGGTTGCCAGGTCAGAAGCATCCCAAACCCTGAGATTTCAGGGGTGGGCCCTAGTGATGTCATGGGGTGGGCCTGAGTGATGTCATGGGGTGGGCCAGAGTGATGTCATTAAGCATGATACATTAAGCATCAACCACAGTTGCTTGGTGCATACAATTCAAACAAAAACATTTATCTGATTGGAAATTAAGACAGAAATCTTAGCTAAAATCTTAGCTAAAAGTAGGCAACATTTAATCTAGCCAACTCGCTTCTGGCAAGAAGGGTTTAAGTGCCCTCAGGCCAGCCCAGTCACTAGAAGGCCATTGTAGGAAGAAAGGAGCCTAGTATTGTAATGTTAAAGGGGAGCACTCAGGAGTAAAGATGGATGCCCTCAAAGACTGCAGTTCTAAACCCACTTACTAAGGAACTAAGCCCCATAGAACTCAATTGAACTTACTTCTGAGTAGATATGGTTTGGATTGTGCTGTTGGCAAAGCTTGACTAGAGATCCTCTGCAAAGATATACATATCCAAGCAGGGTTGGCAACCCCCTGCCTGGAATGCCCTGCCCCTACCTTTTAACATGGCTGCTCCAAATTTCTTACAGATTTGACCCTTCATTGCAGATAGAGGTTTGACAAATGAGTAAGATTATTCTCTACCCTTTTCTGTCTACCCTGTGGGCTGCTATAAACTCACTTTCAGAGCCAACTCAGTTCCAGTGAATAATAACTGTCAGAGAGAAAACACAAATGGTTTGGTCTACCTTCATAGGCAGCAGCTTAGGAACAACAACAATTACAGCCACGCTGCCCAGTATATGAATTCTCTTTTACTACTATTGGGCAAGAAACAAACCATCATGCAAACAACAAGGTGCATCATCAGTGAGTTTAAGGGGGTTGAAAGGAGCACATGGAACCACTGCTGTTGCTTTTATGGATGTAAGGGAGTGAGGTTAAAGGTAAATGAAATGCAAACAGAAAAAGAAAAAGGCATTGATGATTTCCTAAATGCAATACGATATGAACCACAACAAGAGTCTTATGAGTAAGACAGAAAACTCAGCTTCCCACAACCACTCAGGGTTCTTAACCAAAACTAAAAAAATACTGGCAGCCAGTCACCCAAGGTCATAGAAATCCCCATGCAGCACAACCTGACTCGGGTGCTGCAGTTAGTGCAGAATGCTGTGGCACGATTGCTGACATGAGTGAGACCCTATTAGCACATAATATCTCTGCTCTGAAATCTGCACTGGTTGCCGATTTGCTACAAGGACAAGTGCAAGGTGTGCTTTCCATGTTACAGGTTCCATGTAGTACTTGTGCTGCTCTTGTAAGAAATCGATCCTTTAGTGTGGCAGTACCTATGCTTTGGAACTCGCCTATTTCCATTAGGCAGGTGCCTTCATTGTACATTATTGTTTATGCAAGCCTACCCAGGCATGTAGAAGCTATTGTTTTTTTCCTGTTTCTAACTCATTATTGGTTTTATTATTTTGAATGTTTTTAAATACCTGTCTTGCACTGCTTTTGCCAATAATTTTATTGTTTTAATTCCTTCTATAAACCTTTTTGAGGTTTTTTTTACAATAAGGAAGTATATAAATGTTGTAGATAAAAAATATAAACAAATTTCTGAGTCACTGTGGCCCTTGGGTCTCTTTCCATTTTTAGGAACAAAGGAATCTGCCTTATACCGACTCATGCTATTTGGTGCCATCTAGCTCAGTACTGATGACATGGACTAGCATTGGCTCTGCAGGATTCCAGGCAATAGTCTTTTCCAGAAATTGAATTTTATATCTTTGCATGCAAAACATATGCCCTTCCCCTGTTTAAAAAATTATCTTTTAAAATTGTTCTTTTCAATTCCCTAATGAATGTACATCATACCTAGGGCAGATCCACACCATTCATTTAAAGCCCATTCAACACACATTTGAAGCACATGAATCCCATGACAGAATCATGGGGACTATAGTTTGTTAAGGATGGTGGGAACTATAACTGTGAGGGGGAAACTACATTTCCCAGGATACTTTAGGGGACGTTATGTGCTTTAAACGTGAGTTGGATGTACTTTAAACGTGAGTTGGATGTACTTTAAACTTTGCCTGCATGTATATAATTTTAATTAATTTTTTAAAATGGAAATGAGCTATAATGTCTACTGGGTGACCATGGGCTACTCACCATCTCTCAGCCTAATCTGCCCCTCAGGTTGAAAACAACAGAGGGGAACCATGAACACCCCAAGGAATAAGAACACACTTAAAATATAGAGGAAAAAATAATGTAGAACCACAGTGTGAAATCGGAATCTTATCAGGACATAGTATAAAGAAATATTTATATAAGCATGACTGTCAAAGATATTGTTATGAGCATGGGGGTTGGAATGGATGATCCCTGTGGGTCCCCTTTCCAGCCTCTGATTTGGAATCCGGTGCATTGGAATGAGGAACTCGCTCTGTTGGTCAGATGAGTCTTTTGTTAAGCTAACAGAGTGGCCAGGTAGGATAATGGGTCTATCAGTTGCCCAGCAACTGGTGAATGGGCCAGGAAGACTCCTTTGTCATTGAAACTCTTCAGGAGAGCCTTCCCCCCCTTCCTGGCGGCTAGCAGAAGTTTGTGCTTTGAGTGTTTTTAGAATGTCTGGAGAATTGCTGGGGACTGGAGGCAGGCAGAGAGGCTGGCTCTCTGCACCATGGCATTTGGGGTGCCTCCTATAATACTGATGGAAAAGCTGGATATTGGACTGCTGATGCCTTGAACTCCTCCATCCTAAGCTCAGGTTTGAATGTGTGTAAATAAACAAACCATATTTCATGAAGACACCATAGTCTCCGCTGACCTTCCCAAAGGAAACCAAACCCTGGATGAACGCAGGGACCCCTGAGATCTCACCGCTCTGAGATTGCGGAGGCTCGCAACAATATTTAATATTTACACAACCTATAAATATATTTATAGTGCAATCCTATGCATGTTTACTTAAAAGAAGTCCCAATGGGGCTTACTCAAACAGGGAAGCGTGCACAGGACTGCAACCTCAAGTGATAAGGAATGTTACTCACCCAACCCAAAATTCAGAATCATGCCTCTTTAAGCTGTTTTGCAACTGTTTATACTTGTTTTTATGGTTATTAGATTTTAAAGGGATTTATTTCTTATTGTGAGCTGCCTTGGTTTCCAGTCAGCAACCCCACCTCACAGGGTTGTTGGAAAGACTCCATATATATACACACACACTGAAGATGTAAAAATACATACATCCCATATAATAGTTTATTGTCAAAACCAGTTGGTCATTGCAGAACTTTTTTTTTTTTTAAATAAAGTCAGTATTACTTTCCTAAAAAATAAAAGCAGTGATAGCTATGTAAGCCCTGCATAATTGCTTTAAAAATAGGACTGGAGGTGGAGAGAAAGATTTACAACACAAACACAATTCTTTGCTATGTTCACTGAAAAGTCCCATGAATTTACAGCACAATCCTAACCATGTCTACTCAAAAGTAAGTCCTAGTGAAAGCAATGGGGTTTACTCAGGGTATGTGGGATTAGTACTGCAGCTTTACTCCCAGAAAAGTGAGTATTGGATTAAAGCTTCATTTGGGGAAGGTTTCCAAAACACTGCCCTCTTCAACAGCCCAGGAAAATTTAAACTTGTTTGACTTCTGCAGACAAGAGAGAAAAAGACTGAAAGCTATATTCTTACTCGGTTCATGAGATTTTTAGATAAACTACTTGTCAATCACAAGCCAGACTTCACTTATTGGCCACAAACCTGAAAGGGCAAGGTTAGAGCAGCCAGCTGCGAACTCATTTTACAGAAGGTGGGGGCGCGTGCTGATGTGTTGGTGTATATCTCTTGAACCAGATCACCTAGAAACTTAATTTTTTAAAAAATGAAATCTGAGAGTCCAGAGATTAAGGTGATTCACCTGGAGTCCCAGAGAAGACCCCAAAAATCTGGAGTCTCCAGGCAAAAACTATCATTGTGTTTTAAATTGTTTTTAAAAGATGTGTTTTTAAATTTGTATATTTGTTTTTAATGTTTTTAGTTATTGTAAACCGCCCAGAGGGCATTGGCTATGGGGCGGTATATAAATACAATAAATAAATAAATAAAAACTAGAGACCTGGCAACCCAAGAGCCTTTATAGCAACAGGGCTGGGGGAATATAGGAAGACAGGCTCAGGGCCAGTGGGTGACCAGGTTGGGAGCTCACAGTTCTTTTTTTTTTTCAATTAATTTTTATTCTAATTTTCAAAACCAAAATAATACAAAAAGAAAACAACACAAATCAATAACTAATACAATACAAAAAAAATACATATATATAAAAATATTGACTTCCAATTTGTCATAGTTCAGCTATAAATCTATAATATATAACAAACCTATCTCTTAATAGATTATAAAATCACCTTCCTCCAGCGGTTATCTTAGTTGGTTTCAAATCTCATTAACATCATATCATTTTAATATTCCACAAAAAGTCAAAGAGAAGTTTCCAATCCTTGAGATATATATCAATCAATTTTTTTTCTAAATAAACATGCCAATTAATCCAGCTCATCAAATCTACTAAATCCAGTAATTTCAAAACACTATAGTTCAACTATAAATCTATAATATATAACAGACCTATCTCTTAATAGATTATAAAATCACCTTCCTCCAGCAGTTATCTTAGTTGATTTCAAATCTCATTAACATCATATCATTTTAATCTTCCACAAAAAGTCAAAGAGAAGTTTCCAATCCTTGAGATATATGTCAATCAATTTTTTTTTCTAAATAAACATGTCAATTAATCCAACTCATCAAATCTACTGAGTCCAGTAGTTTCAAATCGCTCTTCTGTCATTATCCATATTGGGTCCATCTTCCATCTTTACTCACCCAAAAATCTTGCTGTCATAGTCATATAATAAAAGTCTGATAGGAATTTCCTCCATCACAGATATTTTCTTACCATCAAATCCAAACGTAACACTGAAGTATTGTTTCAAAGCCGCATCTCTGCTCCTCTTTTCCACATGATACACTAGTACATTTCTTGAAGGTTTTTCCATTGACACAAAACAGGGATTAATTCTATTAACTTTCTCCATTTCAAGTTCCATCAAATCCTTCCAGTCCAGGAATTTTTTTGAACCGATAATATCTTTATCTCCAATCTCTTCAATTCCTTCAGAGACAGCGCTGTATTCCAAACTGTAATATTTATCTCCAGGATCCGTCACAACCAGGAAATCCAAATCTTTTTTCATGTCCATATTTAAGCCAATCTCCATAGATTGAACCTTGCCTTTAATTTCTCTTTCATCCTTTTTTTGTTTTCCAGATCTATCTTTATTCTCCTTTCTCATAGAATCCTGAGTTTCTTTCAGCTCCTGTCTCATTTCATGAAATTCAGTTCTCCACGCTTGTCTATTATTTCTCAGTTCTTGTTTTATTGAGTTAATCCCATCCATTATTTTCTGAAGCATGTCTAGAAATAAAGTCCCTTCTTGTACATCCATGATCTTCTTAATTGCCATTCTTAAAACCAAAAGAACAAAACTCCTTCAATTTTCAATGTCCCAAGCAAAGAGCAGTTTATTTCTTTATCCAGTTACAAAGGAGTTAATCTTTCCAACCAACTAACGTCACACGCTAGACAGTCCTTATCTCTTAAATGTCCAGAAGTGCAAAAACAGCTTTTAGTTCACAGCGTTCAAATAACTAGTAGCAGAGAGAATGAGCAGATTCGTCAACAACAACAAAAAAAGTAGATCAGAAAAAATAGTCCCTTATATATATTACACAAAAGTCTTGTAAATCAAAAAGATTTCTTATCTCTCCCAATCAGAAAGCTCTCATCCGTTGTAATCTTTAAAACGCAATTTTCCATGTCAGCTTTTTGCAATAAAAAAAAAGATAAGCTATTTATATTTTCTTCCCCCTTAGTTCCGTAAATAAAGAAGGAAAGTCTTACCTCATCTAGGTTATCTTAATTGCTGTTACTTTGACAAATCTCTTTAGCTATATAGATAAGAAAATGATAAATGTAGACAGGAGGTTTGCCTGCTAGTCCGTTAAAAAAAAACGGGTCACTTATCCAGCTGAGCTAGCATAAAATCCTCGCTCTGTCTGAACTGCTGGAAGACAGACAATTCTGACGAATTCCAGGCTCCAACAATCAAAACAAAACTATGTGGCAGATCTCACGCTTCTTCCTTATCCGGAAGAAATCATCCCCAGTCAGAAAAAACCCTTCTGACTGAATTTAAAACTGGATAAGTTTCATCCAAGACGGGAGCCCGTCTCAGAGGCAGCACAGGCGGAGGGATCCTCCTGGGAAGTCTCCACCTCCACAGTTCTTTATCTCCATTCTGCTGCTGCCTCCTTCTCCTCCTTTATCCATGTTCTTGCCCTCTGGTTCCTTTCGCCCTTCACTCCATTGTTCTCTACCACTGTCCATTTTTTTAACAATTGCTCTCCATCTCCTGCCTCATCACCTCCTACACAGCCACAGATCACAAGGGAAGAGTGATGATGCACAGAAGCCCAGTGTGAAGCACATGATTTTCATCCACAAATCAGAGGAGCAGAAGACTTCCCCTGCTCCTCCCCCAAGTAATGCCCCAAAGTAATGCTGGAAATATTACAATTACTCCTCAAAAGTAATAAAATTACTCCTCATTCTTTTGCAATCAAAATGTAAAGAAATTACCCAGTAGTTCCTCAAAAAAGTAATGAATTACAAGTATTTATTATATATTACTTGAATACATACAAATATGCTCAAAGTGGCTTACAAATATGCTCAAAGTGGCTTACAAATATGCTCAAAGTGGCTTACAAATATGCAAATGACGACATCAATAGCAATCAATTCAAAAACATAACAATAGTTTCAAATCATTTCAAGTAATTTGTCTTTTGCAACTAGTTACTTCCAAGCTCTCCACCTCATGCATCAGCACACATGCCTGCCATCTTGCACTGATGCATCAGGTGACACACGCATGCAAACACACATGGGGGAGGCAGGCCCCGCGGTGAGATGATGCTTGAGGGTCCACAGTGGGCTTGTGCTGGCCCCGTAGAAAGGAATCCCTAACATAGCATTGCTATATAATCTAGTTTTATTTTGTAAAGATGTGGGTGGGTTTGATTAATTAGAGGTTGATGTTGTAATTGTACTTATATGTTGTATCTAAATTTTTTATGTACGCCGCCTAGAGTGGCCGTTAAGTCGGCCAGATAGGCGGCTTAGAAATAAAATTTTATTATTTTATTATTATTATTATATTTGGTGGCGGTGTATATTTATTTTATTTATTTATTGTACTTATATACTGCCCCATAGCCGAATCTCTCTAGGCAGTTTACAGTAACTAAAAACATTAAAACAATTATACACATTTAAAAACACCTTTTAAAAACAATTTAAAACACAATTTAAAAATTTAAAACAATTTAAAAACACATGCTAAAATGCCTGGGAGAAGAGGAGTATAAGCAGTAAACTGTGCCCCCCTCTGCTGAGAATTAAAGTGGGTTAGTGAGATCAGGGGGCACAACACTTGCCTATTTGCCTGCATTTTTGGTGGGTGGAAGGGGAGCTCAGTATTAACAGGCTGGCTTAGCCAGGAGAGCTGGATGGAGGGATACCTTTGCCAAATTTAACACACACACACCCGGCCCAATCTGATGTCAGGGGATTTGGATTGCTTTGTTAATAGCTGATGTGGGAGCAACCTGTGTTAGATGGGTTCCATATCTCATCTACTTCAAATAATAGTCTGCACTGCTACCCAGCATCACATTGCCCTCTACTTTCTGTGAGTAGTCAGTGCCACACAGTGGGGAACCTGTGGCTCTCCAGCTATTGCTAGACTACAACTCCCATCATCCCTGACCATTGGCTATACTGGGAGTTGGGCATCGAACAACATCCATGGGTTCCCCAGCCCTACCATATGGAGTAGGGAGGGACAAGATGACTGAGAGTGACCCATCGCCATAATCACAGTTTTTGGTGTTATCCCAGGCTGCTTTTTTCTTCCTCTCATGAGTATTTAAATAAATCTTGGGATGAAACATTGCCAAATAAGCTGTGCGTGATCAAAATCCCTATTAGATCAGGCGATCATTGTTTTAAAAGCCCTTGTAATGTTCAAATGCCTTGAGTACCTTAATTGCTTTTTGAAAGTGAACTTAAACAAAGGGGGATATTGTTGGGAGCCAGATCTCGTGATACATCACTGTCAGTTCATCACTATTTTAATTTTTTCTGTGTGTGGAAAGGGAGGGAGACAAAAGGCTGCAAGGTTTTTGTGGCCTGGGAATACAGAAAAAAATGGAAGTGAATGTTTAGAAATATATTGGTGTATCTGCATTTTCTCCAGTTGTACAGAAGGAGAGTTTGGTCCATGTGGACAGATGTAGAAAGACAGGGCTATTTTAGGACCAAACCAGAGAAGTTTGCAGAGAACAGATACTGCATCATTGTCTCATGTAGGAAAGCTCAAGGGAATTCTGTGTTAGAGAGACAGACCAAAGTAATGTCTATGTTTTTTGGCATTGCACATTTTCACTGGGGAGTGGGGGATAAATGTGAATTCAGTTGTTCGCGGAACTTTCCTTGTCATCTTAAAGTGCTTCATTTGAAAGTGAGGAGGGAAGGGCCATAGCTCAGTGGTAGTGCATTTGGCTTGCATGCAGAAGGTCCCAAGTTCAATCCCCAGCAACTCCAGAAAAGGCCAGGAGAGATTCCTGCCTGAAACCCTGGACAGCTGCTGCCTGTCAGTGTAGGCAGTACTGAGCTAGATGGATCAATGGTCTGATTCAGTTTAAGGCAGCTTCCTGTGTGAGAAGTCAGAAGTCTTGCAGATGTTCTGGATTTGATTTTTCAAAGGAGAACAAGTGAAGTACGCTGTGATTTAAAACTGCTGCTGTTTTCTTTCTTTATTATTGTGCTTATATGGAACCTTTGGAGGCAAAACAGCTCTGAGGGTTGCCTTCTGGTGAATACTGAAAGAATGAAAAAGGTGATTCATAATCAGTCTGAAATTCCCATCTTGTGCCTTCTTAAGGCTGAACTGAACATTTTCATAAGACAACTTTGGGCTCAAATGTTGGGATCTTTGGGATGAGAAAGGCTGCTTGAAACTGGCCAACCATCCTATCTTTTTCACTGTCATTGTTTCCTGTTTTGGGATGGGATGCTGGTGGCTGCTACTCTCTCTTTATGTTCCCAGCAGAAAAAGACACTGTTAGTGCTAGTATGCTGAAAGCATCTTCACTTTGCACACACTCAGGGGAAGGAAAAGAGGTCCATTTGGGGGAGGGTTAACTTTTAAACGTGTAACCAGTCTGCATGCAAGTTAATGAAGCATGGGGCTTTTGCATGCAGCTGAAAGCAGGATTTGTCTTGGAAGGAGGTCTGAGGGGGCAATCTAAACAGAATAAGTTTTGCTGCAAACTGAGAGGTATGGGGGATTTTTCCCTGGGAATCCAAACCAGTCTCGGCCACACCTCTGGCAACCTTGCAAAGGGTGCCATAAACTACTCTTTGTCAGCACAGCACCTGCAACAGTAATCCATATTGCAGGGTGGTTGTGCTCTCTCAGCCCAACCTGCAACATGGAACAAAAGCAATGGATAATGCTGCAAGGTTTTCATAAGCTATTCTCTCAGGTTTGGTCCAACCCACCATCTAGAGGTCTATTTTCCCTGGACAGCATTGCAGGGTTGTTGCAAACTACTCAGAATCTGGCCTGCAATGTTCAATGTAAACTACAGTGCAGGACTGTCATAAGCCACTCTCTCCTGGCTACAGCCCCTGCAATTTGCAGATAATGACTGCCTTTCATTTGGAATTAGCAGGGCTGCCTGTGCTCCATTTATTTATTTATTGAATTTCTTAGTCACCGATCTGGCTGGCTATCCAGCCACTCTGGGTGACCTACAAAATAGGCATACAAATATAATAAACATTAAAAATCTGAAAACAATGACGATAAAATCTAGCCCACCCCAAAAGCCTGCCTGAAGAACCTGCTCTTCATGGCCCAGCGGAAACTCATTATAGAGGGGGCCTGGTGGAGATCATTTGGGAGGGAGTTCCACAGGGTGGGGGGGCCACAATTGAAAAAGCCCTCTCTCTAGTCCTCACCAGTCTGGCTGTTTTGACTGATGGGATAGAGAGAAGGTCTTTTGAGGCTGATCTTGTTGGGCAGCATAGCTGATGATGCTGGAGGCGCTCCTTCAGATAGACTGGGCCAAGACCATATAGGGATTTAAAGGTCAAAACCAACACCCTGAATTGTGCCCGGCAAGCAACTGGTAACCAGTGCAACTCTTTTAGCACTGGAGTTATGTGATCTCGCTGGCGGCTGCCTTTAATCAGGCGCGCCGCTGCGTTTTGTACCAGTTGCAGCTTCCGGACCGTTTCCAAGGGTAGCCCCATGTAGAGCGCATTACAGTAGTCTAGGCGAGAGGAGACCAGGGCATGTATCACCGATGGGAGCAGATGATTGGGAAGGTAGGGGCGCAGCCTCCATATCAGATGGAGTTGATACAGTGCTGCCTGGCTCACAGCCGAGACCTGAGCTTCCATGGACAGTTGGGAATCAAGAATGATCCCGAGGCTGCGGACCTGGCCTTTCAGGGGCAATTGTACCCCATTGAGCACCAGGTCCAAATCCCCTAACCTTCCCTTGTCTCCCATGAACAGTACCTTGGTTTGTCAGGGTTCAGTTTCAGCTTATCCCTTCCCATCCAGCCACTCACAGACTCCAGGCACTTGGACAGGGTTTCTACAGCCAACCTCGGTGAAGATTTAAATGAGAGACAGAGCTGTGTGTCATCTGCATATTGGTGACACTGCAGCCCAAATCTCCTAATGATAGCCCCCAGCAGCTTTATGTAGATGTTAAATAGCATTGGGGAGAGGATGGAGCCCTGCGGCACCCCACAGGTGAGAGGCCAAGGATCCGAAACCTCATCCCCCAATGCTACTCTTTGGTGCCTATCAGAGAGGAAGGAACGGAACCACTGCAGTACAGTGCCCCTATGCCTAATCCCTCCAGGCAGTTCAAAAGGATACCGTGGTCAATGGTATCAAAAGCCACTGAGAGATCCAGGAGGACAAGGAAGGTGCATTCACCCCTATCCAACGCTCTCCTCATATCATCCACCAGGGCAACCAAGGCTGTTTCAGTCCCATGTCCAGGCCTGAAGCCTGACTGAAATGGATCCAGATAATCTGCTTCCTCCAAGTGCACTTGCAACTGCTTCACCACCACCTGCTCAACCGCCTTGCCCAAGAATGATAAGTTTGAGTTTGGGTGAAAGTTGTTCAAATCTTGGGGATCCAAGGAGGGCTTCTTTAGAATTGGTTTTATTACTGCCTCCTTGAGAGCTGATCGCATCATGCCCTCTTCCAAGGTCGCATTTACCACCACCTTGATCCCCTCGCCCAGTCTGTTCTTGCAGCTTATAATGAGCCATGAAGGGGCAAGGATCGAGTCAGCAGGTGGTTGGCCTTAAGGTTGAAAGCACCTTGTCCACTTCATCAGAAGGAAGAAGCTGGAACCGATCCCACATCACCGGAGAACGACTGGCCGACTCTGGCTCACTCACTATATCCATAGCGTGCAGAATGGTACTCTTTAGACAATCGATTTTATCTGCAAAGTGCTTTGCAAATTCATCACAGGAGGTCTTAGAATGTCCCATTGATTCCGAAGCAACTGGACTGACCAGGCTTCGGACCACTTGGAACAGCCTCCTGGGACAGCACTCTGGACGCAATAGAGGCAGTATAAAAATCCTTTTTTGCTGCCCTTATTGCCACATGGTAGGCTGCTGCAGCCGCTCTAACCCGTGTCTGATCGTCATCAGAGTGAGATTTCCACCACCGGCGCTCTAGCCGTCTCACCTCCCGCCTCAGAGTTCGCAACCATGGAGTATACCATGGTGCTGTCTGAGCTCTAGTCAGGGGGAGAGGGCGTTTCGGAGCCACCCGGTCTAATGCCCTGGTGATTGCCTCATTCCACTCCTCCACCAGGGATTCAACCAAGTGCCTGTCTGCAGGGTCCACAAAATCCCCAAGCGCATTCAGGAATCCATCAGGATCCATCAAACACCTGGGGCGGACCATGCTAATGGGTCCTTTGCCACCGCGGAGGGTGTGTGGCATCGAAAGGTCTACTCTCACCAAGTAGTGATCTGACCATGACAAGGGGGTAAGAGATGTAGCCCCCATTTTCAGATCACTCCCCTTCTCTCCCGAGGCAAATACAAGGTCAAGTGCATGACCAGCTACATGGGTGGGCTCCATGGAAATAAGGTGCAGTTCCCAGGAAGCCATGGTTTCCATGAAATGCCGAGGTGCCCCTGTGAAGGTGGCCTCAGCATGTACATTGAAATCCCCCAGCACCAGCAAATTTGGGGATTGTGCCCGCACATCCGAGACCACCTCCAGCACCTCGGCCAGGGAATCCGTCGTGCAGCGGGGTGGATGGTACACGAGCAGAATCCCTAAGCTGCCCTTTGGGCCCAACTTCCAGTACATGCAATCAGCAACCTTGGTCTCATGGAGAGGAGGTCTGGTGAGAACCAGGGACCCCCGATAGATGACTGACACTCCCCCTCACCATCTCCCGACCCTCAGTTGCTGTGCATATAGGAACCCAGCTGGACACATGGCCTCAAGGATGGGAGCCGCAGCCTCATCCAGCCAGGTTTCCGTAATACATGCCAGGTCCACACCCTCATCCAATATCATATCATGGATGAGAGATGTTTTTTGAGCGACGGACCTGGCATTGCACAGCAGCAGCCGAAGGTCAGAACATGGAGTCCCACATCCCCCAGCTATCTTCCGGTGTTGGGCAGGCCCGGAACAAGGGACAGAAATTACATACCTCTCCCTCGTTCCTCTTACCTGATGTGGCCTCCTACTAGCACCCCACCAGCATCTGCCGTCCAGCCTCATTATATCTTGGCCTCCCCCCTCCCCCCTCAGTCCCTCCTGATATACACATGCCCCTAACGCTAGAGTCCACAACTCAGGCAGGCTGCCCACCCTTAAAACCGCCCCGAACCACCCTTAAAACTACCCAGAATACCCTAAAATCCCACAACCCTACCAGAGACCCACCCCCAACTACAATTAATTTAAAATCATTAATTATCAACCCTGCCCTTGTTCTCCCATCTAGGTAACAGGCCAGGCCTGGGTCTACGGGGCAATCAGTCTCTCATAGATGCCCACTGGTCGGGTCAGCTTGGCACAGGCACCAGCAACAGCTGGATGATTAGCATCATCTGGCGGTGTCCCTCCTACGTAGGTGTTTTTAGGTGGACTTCCTCTCCCTGTAGATGTTCTTAGATGTTCTTAGACGGGTTTTCTGTCCTGGGACCTGGGTCTGCAAGGTGGTCAGCCTGACAAAAATAGCAGCAGCAGCAGCACGTGAAATAAGAACCAAATTAGAAAGAGCAGAAACTTTTCTCTTTGCTCTTAGCAGTTATTTTTTGTTTTGCACACTGGTACCTAATCTCAGCATTGTTTTCTATAGGCAGCTCTTACTTCTGTGAACCAAGAAGTGACCCATCCAGGCAATGAGAGGTATCTCAACACTTTTTATATCTGTGGGCTCATCTACACAGTGGTTTAGTGTGTGTTTGGTGCTGCTTGGAAATGGAAATGTACTGCCTTCGATTCCGACTTATGGCGACCCTATGAATAGGGTTTTCATGGTAGGTGTCAGAGGTGGTTTACCATTGCCTTCCTCTGAGGCTGAGAGGCAGTGACTGGCCCAAGGTCACCCAGTGAGCTTCATGGCTGTGTGGGGATTTGAACCCTGGTCTCCCAGGTTGTAGTCCAACACTCTAACCACTACGCCACTCTGGCTCACATCCCCTTTTAATCCGTATGGTTCACATGATGTTACTGGCAAACAGAAGCTATTACACAGTTTCTCCCCTGTAAATCCGTACCAACCCAATCCTCTGATAATATGAAAAGGGATGGAACAAACATCTTCACTCTGTATCTCTTGGGCTTGCAGAAGCTTTGCTCCAATGCTTTTAGGTGAGTGTGCCAATTGTTCCCCTCTCCATGCCCACTCCCTATCTGTCCCTTTGTTCATTTCATTTCCTGTGGTCTGACAAACAAGTGCTCTCCCTCGTTCTGCAAGCTTTTTTATGTTGTTGCAAATGATGCCTTGTTTTCTTTTCCCCCTCACTTGTGCACAAAAGCATAACACAGCTCATACAAATGTCTTAGCTGTTGTACCAGTGAAAATACAAATAATCGCACTTCCAGGTTGTTGTTTTTTAAAATGAAACTTACTGGTAGAACAAACTGAGCATGCTCGGTTGCCAGGTAACCAGAGGGAGTGGAAATGTTAAAGTAGAGGGTGTGGTCATTAGGAAACTGTGTGATTGATCCTTTACCTCAGTATGAATAGAAAACACCGTATGTGCAGCTGGCATTGATTATTATTATTATTTATTATTATTATTATTTATTAAACTTATATACCACCCGACTAGCCATAGCTCTCTGGGCGGTGAACAACAAAATACAATAAAATGAACAATATAATACAATAACAATAAAGCAATCAAAAATCAATAACAGCAAACATAACAAGAAAATAAATTAAATTAAGTTAAAATGCAAAAAGTTAAAATGCTTTGGGAAAGAGGAAGGTTTTAACTTGGCGCTGAAAGGATAACAATGTCGGCGCCAAGCGAACCTCCTCGGGGAGACTGTTCCACAGTTTGGGGGCCACCACTGAGAAGGCCCTAGATCTTGTCACCACCCTCCGGGCCTCTGTATGAGTCGGGACCCGGAGGAGGGCCTTCGTAGCAGAACATAGTGTACGGGCCGGTTCATAGCGGGAGAGGCGTTCCGACAGGTATCGTGGTCCCGCACCATATAAGGCTTTATAGGTTAACACCAGCACTTTGAATCTGGCCCGGAGGCAAATTGGTAGCCAGTGCAAGCGGGCCAGAACAGGTGTTATATGCTCGGACCGCTTGGTCCTTGTTAACAATCTGGCTGCCGCATTTTGCACTAGCTGTAGCTTCTGGATTGTCTTCAAAGGAAGCCCCACGTAGAGCGCATTGCAGTAATCCAAACGTGAGGTTACCAGAGCATGTACCACTGATGTAAGGTCCTCCTTACTCAAATAAGGACGTAGTTGTGCTACCAACCAAAGTTGGTAGAACGCATTCCGAGCCACCGAGGCTACTTGAGTCTCGAGTGAAAGGGAAGAGTCTAGAACGACTCCCAGACTACGAACCTGCTCCTTTAGGGGGAGTGTAACCCCATCCAGGATAGGGTATGTATCCATCATCCGATCAGAGAAACCATGCACCAACAGCATCTCAGTCTTGTCAGGATTGAGCCTCAGTTTGTTAGCCCTCATCCAGTCCATTGTCGCGGCCAGGCAACAGTTCAGTACATTGACAGCCTCACCTGAAGAAGATGAAAAGGAGAAGTAGAGCGGCATGTCATCAGCATACTGATGACAACGCACTCCAAAACTCCTGATGACCGCACCCAGCGGCTGCATGTAGATGTTGAAAAGCATGGGGGACAGAACCGACCCCTGCGGGACTCCACATTGTAGAGCCCATGGTGTCGAGCAATGTTCCCCAAGCACTACCTTCTGGAGACAGCCCGCCAAGTAGGAGCGGAACCACTGCCAAGCAGTACCCCCAACTCCCAACTCCGCCAGTCTCTCCAGAAGGATACCATGGTCGATGGTATCAAAAGCCGCTGAGAGATCAAGGAGAATCAACAGAGTTACACTCCCTCTGTCCCTCTCCCGACAGAGGTCATCATACAGGGTGACCAAGGCCACTCAGTACCAAAACCGGGCCGGAAACCCGATTGAAATGGATCTAGATAATCGGTTTCATCCAATAGTGCCTGGAGCTGGGCAGCAACCACTCGTTCCAAGATCTTGCCCAGGAATGGAACGTTTGCTACTGGTCTGTAGCTGTTGAAATTTTCTGGGTCCAAAGAAGGCTTTTTCAGGAGTGGTCTCACCACCGCCTCTTTCAGGCAGCCGGGGACCACTCCCTCTCGCAAAGAAGAATTTATCACTTCCTTGGCCCAGCCAACTGTCCCATCCCTGCTAGCTTTTATAAGCCAAGAGGGGCACGGATCCAGTACCGAAGTGGTTGCACGCACCAGTCCAAGCACCTTGTCCACGTCCTCGAGCTGAACCAACTAGAACTCATCCAATAAAACATGGCAAGACTGTGCTCCGGACACCTCATTATGATCAACTGCTATAAATTGGGAGTCCAAGTCCCGGCGGATGCCTAAAATCTTATGCTGGAAGTGCTCAGCAAACTCATTACAGTAGGCCATAGATGGTTCAACAGTGTCCTGATGGCCTACATGAAGTAGCCCACGGACAACTCTAAAAAGCTCCGCTGGGTGGCAAAGGGATGACTTGATAGTGGCAGCAAAATGTTGTTTTTTTGCTGCCCTCACCGCCCTCACATATAGTTTGGTAGAAGCACTAACCAGCACATAATTGCATCCGTCAGGAGTTCGCCTCCATCTCCGCTCAAGCCGCCTCCTTTCTTGCTTCATTGCTCTCAGCTCCGGTGTGTACCAAGGGGCTGTATGAGCTCTACATAGGAGAGGGCACGCAGGAGCGATCATGTCGACAGTCCGGGTCATCTCCACATTCCACAGATCGACCAGGGCTTCAACAGGAGCGCCAGTCCTATCAGCCGGAAAACCCCCCAGAGCCCTTTGAAAACCCTCAGGATCCATTAGTCTCTGGGGGCGGACCAATTTAATAGGTCCCCCACCCTTGCAGAGGGAGGAGGCTACTGAAAGTCTAAACTTCAGCAAGCGGTGATCTGTCCATGACAAAGGGAGAGATGTAAAACTCCCCACATCCAGATCACTATCCCCATGTCCAGTAGCAAAGACAAGGTCTAGATTATGCCCCGACATATGCGTTGGGCCAGTAACATATTGGGACAGCCCCATGGTTGTCATGGAAGCCATGAAGTCCTGAGCCGCCCCGGACAAAGTCGCCTCGGCATGGATGTTGACATCCCCCAGTACTAATAGTCCGGGGGATCTCAACAATACCTCTGAGACAGCCTCCGTCAGCTCAGCTAGCGAAGCCACTGGGCAGCAAGGTGGGCGGTACACCAAGAGGATTCCCAGCCTGTCTCTCTGGCCCAGCACAAGGTGCAAACACTCCAGACCAGTAACTGTATGGACATGGTGCTTGGTGAGTGAGATGGAACTCTTATAGACCACAGCAACCCCACCTCCCCGACCCTCAGATCTACCATGATGCTGAACTGAGTACCCCGGTGGGCAAACCAGGGAAAGACCAACTCCTCCCTGCTCACCCACCCATGTCTCGGTTATGCATGCCAGATCGGCTGCCTCGTCCACAATCAGATCGTGGACGAGAGAGATTTTATTATATACCGATCTGGCATTTAAAAGCAGCAACTGAGCTTTTACATTGAGCGCTTACTGTGGACGATGCAAATAGAAAATGGAGGTTAAAAACAGCATCTTTAGTACCAAGTAATGCTCCCGTGTGGATAAGCCTGTGTGTCTCTTCCTTCATCCTCGTTGGTCCATTTCTCTCAGAGGAGGCAAGGAAAGGGTGGAAATGGCGTAGAGGACAATGGAGGAGACACAGTGATAGTCCACACCAGAGCTTGGAAAAGTTACTTTTTTGAACTACAACTCCCATCAGCCACAGCCAACATGGCCACTGGATTGGGCTGATGGGAGTTGTAGTTCAAAAAAGTAACTTTTCCAAGCTCTGGTCCACACCCTCCACTTTCCTGCCTCCCTTCTCTCTCAGCTTTCCTCTCCTGACTGCCTGCCACCTAACCAGCAGTGTTCTGAAGTCTCCAGGCTGCCTTGCAGGCCTTCCCACCCACACCCTCACCTGCCAGTCCAGTGCAGTCCACCAGTCCAGTCCAGATCCCTTTTCCAACCCCCTCTCCATTTTCTTTTACAGCTGATTCAACATTCCGTGCTCGCTGATCTTGCTCATTCCTCATCAAGCCATTTTCAGTCTTAGGATTTTTGTCCTAAAGATTTTGGATCCATAGTTGGAGACTATATAAAACTGTATTTTATATATTTTTATCTATTTTAATTTTGTGTGTGTTTTTATTCTGTATGATTTTATTGGGAGCTACCCTGAGTGCCCTATTTAGGGTAGAAGGGCAGGATAGAAATAAATAAATGAAATAAATATCTGGGGGAATTATTTGAAATCTTAAAGTGACCCCTCAAAAAACTATCCCTGGGTTAACATCCCTTTCCCCATGCCATGTGTCTCACTAGCTCTGTCTGTCTGCTCCATAAGTGTTTCTGCCTTGAACTGTGAAAATGTCTCTTTCTTGTCTGGATGGATAATGTAGAGGGCTCTGTGTATGTGTTTGTGTGTGTCTCGGCCTTTGCATGACTGCAGTGTAGCCTACTCTGCAATGATAAGAGTTGCATTCATTGCTGTGTCCACTTTTGCCTCTGGCACCACCTACACCATTTATATGCAGCCCCCAGAACTGCAGTCCTTGGGCCGAAAAAAGGGTTCCCCACTCCTGCTTTACAAATCTGTCAATTTCATTTTCTCTGTTTCTCATTATTTCCAGTCTTAAGTTCAATTCTCCACATTGCCACATCAGTTTTTGATTTTTTTAAAAAAAAGTTCTCATGAAAATTCAGCATTCCTCCTAATATATACATTTTTTGCACAGCATTTTCTGCTAATATAATGCATGTTATATTACTTTCACAAATATTATGCGCTTTACCCTAGCATGTGAACTTTTGTACACATTACCTGGCTGGAGAAATGCATTGCAAAATTCAGGGAGTGCAAATTTTGAAAGATGGCCGTGTTTCAGTTTGTGTATTGGTTTGGAAGCACAAAGACGGCAGGTAAACCTTTAAATGTGAACTGAATTTAATCCCATCTCCCTTGCTCAAATACACAGGAAGTGGGGAATAGAAGAAATAGGGAGTTAAAAGCTAGAGCAGATGACGGTTTTATTGAATTTATATCCTGCCCCTTCTCCCAGTAGAAATCCAGGGTGGCAATAAAGTTAGAATAATGGTTGAAGCAACTTAAGGAGTAACAGTGTAGGGCTCTGCACAGCAGACCCACCCACACCGATCCACCTCGTAGCTCTTGTCTGAGGGGGGGAATCCAGTCTACATACCCTGTGTTCAACCAGGGACTGCCTGCCTTGGCTCTGAGCCACTCCTGAATATGTTGAAGGCAGGATCATTTCTGTGCAGTATCATTCCCTCCATTCACCAGCTGTTTAACTGAGGGATTGATCCTGTGTGATGCTGGTTTGCAAGGTCTTTTCTGCAACCCCCCAAATGCCCCAGGATCACTCCCTCAGCTCAACGGCCAATGAGGGGAGGGAGAGATCCTGTGGGGTGGCTCTCAGGCAGGAAGTAGAGCTGTGACTGCCTCTTCTTCCTGCCTGATGCCCCATCAGTTGATAGTCTTGGATCGCTCTGCATCATCCAATCTGACCTGTAGAGATTTGTGGCTATTTGAGCCCATCTCAACTGAGGCTGAAAAAGGCCTGAATGGGCCTGACTTAGCTCAGGCCTTGGCTGAATCTGGTACACAGCCCTAGGATAGAGCTGGCAATATAAAGGTGGGTCAGAGTCCTGGTCAGTGTTTGAACCAGGGTGATATACTAAAAGTATCTCCTAATGCTCTAGCTTTCCTCTGTTCTTTTAATTGTGTAAAAATTGTGAACTCTTTCAGATGTGAAGTGAAACATCTAGCCAAACAGCAGCAGGTATGCATGCTTACTTGGAAGTAAGTCTCATGCTTAAGTACAATGGGGCACACCCCCAAGTAAGCAAGCATGCTTACAGTTACAATGTTTAATTCCTGGGGGTGGACAATAAAAAGTGTTCCCCCCTTCCTGAAGTTGGTTTACTTGGAACTAAGCCAGAGTAGCATCTTCAGGACAAAAGGGCTTTGAGACATGTTACATTCCTGAATTTGACTGGTTTTTTTCATCCTTTGAAAAGAAAGTGTATTGTGAATAGCTTTAGTAAATAATGTGGATGTTTTTTCTATTTGCTGAGAACAGGGTCATGCAGTAGTAATTATTTCATAGTAGATTAAAGATTAATTTAAGGCTTTCTGAGCTCTAAACATCAAGAAACTACAATCAGTGAATACAATATGGACTGGAATAATGTTAATTTTCCATCTTTGTTTCTTTGACCAAAATACAATACAATAATATTTAGGGTCTTTGCTTAATGATCATATTGCTATGCAGCATTAGCTACATGGATAAACATGGGTCTATCCACACAGACATTTCTTGTGTAGCATCCACAGGAAAAGTTCTGGAAAAGCTAGCACACATTGGCTCAATTCATGCTTAAAGATGAACTATGGTTTATCATTACATGAATGAATCTCGTATTAATCAAGTCTCCTTCTCCAGCATTGCCTGGAAAATGGAAGCTTTCGATTTCATTTTTAACTAATCACAGTTTAGGTTTCATTTGAACCCAGACAAAGTGTGGTTAGCAGAAGCAGTTTGCTGGGTAGGGCAGAGCTGCTATGCTAGCTCTCCAGCCCGTGGGTTGCTGTTGCTTACTGGGAGGGAGATGGATGAGGTAGCTGGGAGGTGAGTGTGGAGAAAAGGCATCAGTGGAGCCAATTTGGCATTCCAGTTGGTGTGTTTGAACAGCACTGAACTCTTCTCAGAGCTTGGAAAAGTTACTTTTTTGAACTACAACTCCCACCAGCCCAATCCAGTGGCCATCCTGGCTGGGGCTGATGGGAGTTGTAGTTCAAAAAAGTAACTTTTCCAAGCTCTTCTCCCAGTACACAACAGCAACCAAATTACCAGGAAGCTAGCATAGCAGCTCTGCCCCAACTGGTAAGCTGCTTCTGATGGTTAGTCTTGGTTATGGTTTACTGAAACAAGAAAAATTCTAAATCATGGTTTATAAAGTTAGTGAGTTTTGACAAACCATCGTTAAGTTTAACCACAGTTTAGGGCTAAAATGTAACAATAACCTGCAGTTAATTCAAAACAGGAAGTGGAAAGCTTCCTCACAGATCTTGTGCTGGAGGAGAAGTGGAAAGGGGGGAGTGCATAAGCCCAAAGCTCATTCATGTAACAATAAACTGTAGTATGTTGTTACACCTGAATGCAGCCATTGACTCCTGGAAAAAAATAGTGTTTACCAAGTCTTGCTGACTGACTGGCAAGTGCAGGCTTTTACCATGGACATCACATATCCAGTTGGCAATCTAAGCAGATGTATAGTTTTAAAAATCAAAAGTGGTGTGGGCCAGGTTGCAGATGATCAAATACCTGACACTTAAAAAAAAAGTTGCTCTCCGGCAGCTATGGTGTATTTGCTGTTTTAGAAACCTAAATTATGAGTTGTACTTATACTGACAGTGGAACTAGTTTTGCATTTCACTTTGAGTTGCAGGGCTGAAAGAACTACCAAAAGTAATTGATTTCAGAACTGTGCTGGGCTGTATTTAGCTAACTCCTACTCAGAGTAGATCCACTGAAATTAATGAATCAAAGTTAGCCATGCCTATTCATTTCAGTGGGTCTTCTCTTAGTAGGATTAGCACTGAACACCACCCTTATCCTTCCATGTATCACATGCAAACATCACTACCTGGATTAACTGAAATTAGGGATGGGCAAATCTGTGTCACTTTCATAGGTTTTTACCTATAGGTCAGTTTAATTCCATCCCATTTCCACATTCATCTGTATTTTTTAAAAAAATCCACACAAAAATTGCATTTCAAATACATGTTTTTGAGTATTTTTCTCAAAAGGTGGATTTCTAAATGTATTTCCCCCTCTAAACACATTTTAACACTGTTTTGAGTCAAGAATGTTTCGAAATCTAGCATATAACTAATTTACAATCTACATATCAGTGGAACAGCAGAACTGGTGGTGGTGTCAGTTTGTATTGGAATTTGCAGACCAAATTCTCAAGCATTCCTACATGAAATAAAGGAAACAACGTTGTGCCAAAAGCAGAGAACAGGAGTGAACAAAGTGCATGCCACTATAATACCTACAGAGTAGATAGCAAGTAACTGAGCTTGAGCCCACTACAGGTTGAAGGCAACCCCATTTCTGCCTCTTGGGTCAACAGCTAATATGACTATATGTCCCTCATGGTTCAGGATCCAAATTCCTTCCCAAATCTATGTTCATGCTAATGGCTTAAGTTAAAAGGTGCGTTTCCATGAATGGAAAGCGCTTTGCTCATGGAAGGGCTATCTCTGATTTAGGCCACATTCACACCATACATTTATTCCACTATCATTCCTCTTTAAACAGTCATGGCTTCCTCCAAAGAATGCTGGGAAGTGTAGTTTGTGAAGGGTTGTAGTTTGTGAAGAGAGTTGTTAGGAGACCCCCTCACAGAGCTACAATGTTCAGACTTCCACGGGGAGAGGGACTGATGGTTCAACCACTCTAGAAATTGTAGCTCTGTGGGGGGAACAAGGGTGCTCTGACAACTCTCAGCATCGTTCACAAACTACACTTCCTTGAATTCTTTGGGGAAGTCATGACTGTTTAAAGTAGAATAATAGTGGAATAAATGTATGATATGAAAGTGGCCTTAGTGGAAGAGTGGGCTGAAATCAAGATACGTTCTTCCATTTGGCCAAGCCATTGTTCAACTGCTTGCATAAGGTCATTTGATATCCCCCCTCTAAATTCCATATATTTAAGTGATTGTAATTTACACCCCCTTTACATGCATATATAAGTGCCCTTCAGGGGTTTCCCCTATAGGTTCCCATAGTCAAAGAGCCCCAATGGCTGAGGTCCAAAGAATTCCCCGCAGGACAGCAAGGCTTGGTTTGTGCCCAGAACTTGGAATTTTAGGGTGGTTTGTACAATTCCTTTGCCTAACCCTTATAAGAACAAAGACAATACCTCCACCAGCACAACACCCCCATCCCTAGAGGAAAACTATATCCAAAGGTTTTGTAGAAATTTGCTCTTCTTAATGTTGCCCATGTGTGTGTGATATTATATTATATTGTACCATAAAAGGAGAGATTGACTGAATGTAGATGGCTATCCTTATTTTTATGTTGCAGTTCCCCTGAGGCAGAGTTTCATAATTCAAAGTGCATACCATTTTCCAAGAATAAAAGTGGTTTTCTACAGTGATTTTCCTTTGCATATAGTTCCTTCTGGTTTTGGCATTCTTTCAATTCAAAATGTTGAGGTCTGTCCCTTGATGGGGTTCTGTTGCATCTGGTTGTTGGTTCTCTCCTCAGCCCTTACTTGCTTTGCTGCACAGTTGTGTCCCACAGTGCCAACAGTGAAGACAAAGGACTAGTACTTTTGGTTCCTGTATATTCCACCCATGGCCGGCTCCAGGAATGCGGGGTCCCTTGGGCATTAGCCTGCCCTGGGCCCCTCTGCTTCCCTTCTGCGATCCCGCAGAGCACAAGACGAGCTTCCGAGCCGCCTGCCATCCCCCGCCATCCCCCGCACTTCACCTACCTTTCTCTGCTGTTCGTGCAGGGTTGCCATCAATAAAAATGGCGGCCGAGGTTTCCGTAAGGGACTGAAGCCTTTGCCGCCATCTTGGTTGATGGCATGCAGCGCGCGCATTGCTGCCATCAACCAAGATGGCGGCAGAGGCTTCAGTCCCTTATGGAAACCTTGGCCGCCATCTTTATTGATGGCAACCCTGCACGAACAGCAGAGAAAGGTAGGTGAAGTGCGGGGGATGGCGGGCGGCTCGGAAGCTCATCTTGCGATCCACGGGATAACGGAAGGAGAGCGGAGGGCCCCTCAGAGGCCCCCTGGGGGCTCCTAGAGCTGTGGGGCCCTCAGGCCAGTGCCCAACCTGGCCGCCCTTTGGAACCGGCCTTAATTCCACCTCCAGACTTCAGTAATTTGCAGGAGGGATCCAATCACATACTGGACATTTGTGTTCGTGCAATTAAAATGCATTAAAGCATTCTGCTGCAAGAAATCCCCTTTTAAAAAAAACTTTTTGCAGTTTGAAAATTGAGAGGGAAATATCTAAACACTAGCCAGTGTGGTGTAGTGGTTAAGGTGCTGGACTACGGCCTGGGAGACCAGGGTTCGCATCCCCACACAGCCATTAAGCTCTCTGGGTGACCTTGGGCCAGTCACTGCCTCTCAGCCTCAGAGAAAGGCAATGGTAAACCCCCTCTGAATAACGCTTACCAGGAAAGCCCTATTCATAGGGTTGCCATAAGTCGGGGGAATTTCCCAGTGAGAAGACTATTAACCTCACACAAACCAATCAGAATGAATGCTCAATAAAGAACAGGCATCATATAACCTCCACATAAGCTTTGTGCCAGCAAATCAGAATGAATGCTGAATAAACAGAATGTCTGCAGGAATCCCAAGCCTGAAGCCACACGATTTTTGTATTTGTTGAAGGATGCAAGCTGCTTTAAGTGTCTCTTTAGAGACACTAAAGGTGTGATATAAGTTATCAAATAAATTATAAAACCACATGTTTACTTCTCAATCCTTAATTTTGAAAAACACCCTTTGAATTACTCTATGGTAAATTGTGGGAAGAATCAAAATCTCAGAATGCTGCTTTGAAGGAGGCTGTCTGTGCTGTGTCTCCACATGGCCATATAGGCAAATAAGACTAGGAAAGTTAATATCAGATGATGCATAAAAAATTCTGGTGATATTCAGGTCTTGTTCTGCTATAACAGGAGTAGCCAATGTGCTGCCTCTAGAAGTTGTTGAACTCCAACTCCCTTCAGCCATAGTCAGTTAGGCAATGGTCAGGAGGAATGATGGGAACTGTAGTCCAGTAACTTCTGGAGGGCACCATGTTGGCTGCTCCTGGCTAAAACATCTTCTACTCATTTCCTTGAGTAAAAAACAAAATTATGTGTTTTGGGGTGCTGATTTTGGGTTGGCTGCACTACTATTTTGTTTTTGGTTTTGACTCTTGAGAGAAGCTTGTTTCTTAAGAAATGAAACACACTTGGCATGGCATTTTATACAGTCATTTCACATAGATGCTTGCCTTATTTATTAGATAATGTATAATGAAGTCATAATCTTTTATTACAGCAAAGCTTATGAATCATGCTTTCAGTGTAAATGCTAATCTTTCAGTTTTGTACATTTCATGACTTATAAAACAATAATTGAATTCAGCTGTGATGACTGACAGCCCCAGATCTTATTACAGGCAAAAAGAAAAGAAAACATATGTGTAGTTCACCTGCATGAATAATGCTATAAAGGCAATTCCTACTTCAATACAAATGACTTACTTTGACTCACAAAGTGCTTTGAGACAAGGGTTGCCACCTACTTTCAGTCAGTTCTTCTGTGCCTTTAATGTTAAAATAGGCTGCTGCCTCATATCAGATCAGACTATTTCTCAGTCTAGCCCAGTATTGTCTACTCTGACTGGCAGTGTGGCTCTCCATAGAAGGTCTTTCCCATCATTTGCTACCAGGCCCTTTTAAGTGGAGATGCCAGGGTTGAAACTGGGACCTTCTTCATTCAAAGTGTACATGTGTGTGCGCGCTACTGCTGAGCCATGGGCTTCCCAACAGCAGCCATGTGATAAACAGCTGCCAATTTCATTGGTTGAGGATGCAGCCATGTGATAGGTTTCTCCTGCTGCATTTCAGGAGGAATCATCCCAGAAAAAAACCAACTATATCGCTGTCTGATAGTGAGAATCTATAACAGTACTCAGGACCTATTATATAATTATCTTCCCTGTTAATAATGCATAGGTTAAGTAGAAAGGGGCTGATGGGGGTTGTGGTGGAGAAGGAGTCATGACCATCAGCTCCAATCCTGCCAATGTGTGTGCAGGCTACGGCCACATCTGTTGTATGTTTGGCAAGTGTGAGAAAGGGCCTCACATGCTTACTGAGATACATATATAAGAGTTCTCCCATATGATTGGCCCAGGATCCCACCCTGCAGTAGAGGCGGGGCATATGTGCAAATTGGTAAATGGGTAGCCCCCCCCCCGCTTCTCATATTCACCAAATGCACAACTGGTTGTGGTGGGGGTCGTAGCCAGCATGCATATATATCTGTGGCAAAGGGCTGTGGAGCTAGCCTGAGCATGATTTGATGAACATGTGAGGAATTTTGCCAAAACACCCCTCCTGCAAAGGGAGAATGATAATCAATAACTGCTGCAGGAACAGATTACCAACAGATTGATGGGGAACATACATCTTAAATGTGCAGCTATACAAGGAAAGGTAGCATCTCTGCTGGTGACTAGTCCATTAGGATTTGAGTGTTGGACCAATAAATGGCTGCATTTCCCCAAAAGACCTGCAATCAACTCTTTTAAAATGTCTTCTGTTTTGCAAATCAACTACAGTGTATGAACCCCAGCCATTTTATCCACACTCCATATATATATATATATATATAGCTGTTTGACTATTTGCTTAACTGACACCTTAAGCAGAAAATCTTTCTAAGGACCTGCAGATGCTAAAAATGGGCAAAAGCTAACAGAGTGCTGCGGATTCAGCATCTTGTTAACTGTGTCTGCATTTTTGAAGTGGAAATGCATCTTTGCAAAGAGGCGTTACCTTAATGAGTCAACTATTCCTCCACCCAGTCCTTCACTGACATCTAGCTGGAAGGGGAGCACAGATGTTTTGTGATAACATAATTATGTGCCGTTGGCTTTAATCAATTTTTATTCACTAAATTGGATGATTTTATTGCTTTATGGGACAGAGTGTTGGCAGTTTCAAAATGTGCTGGACCAAATTCCTCTTTCATGAATCCTTTCAGTGGCCACTCCGTTGTTGTTGTCATGTTTATTGAAGAACTCTGCCATATGATGAATCCTCAGACTTGGAATGCACTTCATTCTTGCCCACAAGTCTGCACTCATTTCACCATTGATTTGTTCCTACCTCTAAATGAGGGCTAACAGTATTTAATGTGTATTCTCTCAACTACTACTATTGCTACAACTACTACTATTATTGTTGTTGCTGCTGTTATGGTTAATAATAATAATAATAATAATAATAATAATAATAATAATAATAATTTTATCTTATTTTCATTTGTTAGTCACCTCATACCCAGTGATCTCTAGGCAACTTAGAACAGATTTAATAACATACAATAAAAAGCAGATTTGAAAACATATATCAAAACTTAAAATCCAAATAAAAATGAATAACTAAAACAGCCCACATCAAGGGCCAAAGGCCCAAGTGAAACGGAAGGTCTTTGTCTGGTGCCTATAAACAGATAAAAAAGGCACCAGGTGTGCATCCCTGGGAAGAGCATCCCACATTCGGGGGGCCACCACTGTTCTTGTTTTGCCATTCTCAAAGCCTCCTATGGAGAGGGCACACAAAGAAGGGCATCTGATGACGAATGCAGGGTCTGGGGTGGTTCGTGTGGGGAGAGGCAGTCCTTGAAATATTGAGGTCCTGAGCCACATAAGGCTTCATAGGTCAAAACCAGCACTTTGAATTGAGCCCAGAAACTAACTGGTAGGCAGTGCAGCTGTGCCAGAATTGGTACTATATGTGAAGGCTGACTTACCCCAGTCAACAATCTGGCTGCCAAATTCTGCACTAGCTGCAGTTTTTGGATCATTTTCAAAGGCAGCCTCACAATTAACACATTGCAGTGGTCTAAGCTAAAGGTTATCAGAGCATAGACAACAGAAGTTAGGCTATGCCTGTCCAGATAGGAGTGCAGGTTGTTGTTTTTCCCTGTTTATCTGAAAAGCTCATAAACGTATATAGCTTTCAGCAGTAGCAAAAGTCTTCTTTTCTCTTGTGTGCAGGAGTCAAACAAGTTTAAATTTTCTTGGGCTTTGGAAGAGGGCAATGTTTTGAAAACCTTCCCAATATGAAGCTTTAATCCAATACTTGCTTTTCTGGGAGTAAAGCTTTTATTATGTAGGAAACTAATACTGATTTTATTTTATTTTTTAAAAACTGTTCTGCAATGACCAACTGGTTTGACAATAAACTATTATACAGGATATATGTATTTTACATTTTCAGTGTGTGTGTGTGTGTATAGAGTCTTTCCAACAACCCTGTGAGGTAGAGTTGGTGATTGGAAACCAAGGCAGCTCACAATAAATCCCTTTAAAATCTAATAACCATAAAAACAAGTATAAACCGTTGCAAAATAGCTTAAAGAGGCATGATTCTGAATTTTGGGTTGGGTGAGTGACATTCCTTAACATTTGAGGTTGCAGTCCTGTGCACGCTTCCCTGTTTGAGTAAGCCCCATTGAATACATTGGGACTTCCTTCTAAGTAAACATGCATAGGATTGCACTACAAATATCTTTACAGGTTGTGTAAATGATAAACATGTTTGACATGCATGTTTATATAAATATTTCTTCGTACTTTGTCCCAATAAATATCTGATTTCACACTATGGTTGTACATTATTTTTCCTCTATATTTTAAGGGTGTTCTTCCTTGGGGTGTTCATGGTTCCCCTCTGTTGTTTTCATCCTGAGGGGCAGATTAGGCTGAGAGATGGTGAGTAGTCCATAGTCACCCAGTAAACTTTATAGCTTATTTCCATTTAAAAATATTAATTAAAAAATTAAGAGTACAATAAAGGTGTATGCCTAATGTCAATAGGCAGGGAGTTCCAAAGCATAGGTGTTGCCACTAAAGGACTGATTTCTTACAAGAGAAGAACAAGTACTATATGGAACCCTTAATATGGAACGCACACCTTGAACTTGGCCTAGTAGCAAATCAGCAACCAGTGCAGATTTCAGAGCAGAGGTATTATGTGCTGATAGGGTCTCACTCATGTCAGCAATCGTGCGGCAACATTCTGCATTAACTGCATCCCCCGGGTCAGGTTGTGCTGCATGGGGATTTCTGTGACCTTGGCTAACTGGCTGCCAGAATTTCTTTAGTTTCGGTTTTTGGTTAGGAATCCTGACTGGTTGTGGGATGCTGAGTTTTCTGCCTTGCTCACAGGAATTTCATTGTGGTTGGTATGGTATTGCATATGGTCTAGGAAATCATCGCAGTCTTTTCCTTTTCTTTTTCGATTTGCATTTCATTTACCTTTAATCTTACTCCCTTACATCCATAGAAACATGTGTTTCCATGTGCTCAACTCAACCCCCTTAAACCCACTGATGATGCACCTTGTTGGTTGCATGATGGTTTGTTTCTTGTCCAATAGTGGTAAAAGAGAATTCACATAATGGGAAGTGTGGCTACAATTGCTGGTTTTCCTAAGCTGCTGTCTGTGAAGGTAGACCAAACCATGTGTGTTTTCTCTCTGTCAATAATTACTCACTGGAATTGGGTTGGCTGTCAATGTGAGTTTATAGCAGCCCACAGGATAGACAGAAAAGGGTAGAGAATCTTATTACTCTTACTCTTTTCTCAAACCTCTTTCTGAAGTGAAGGGTCAAGTCTGTAAAGAAGTTTGGAGCTGCCATGTTAAAAGGTAGGGGCAGGGCATTCCAGGTAGGGTGTTGCCAACCCTGCTTGGATATGGGTATCTTTCCAAAGGATCCCTAGTCAAGCTTTACCAACAGCACAAACCAAACCATGTCTACTCAGAAGTAGGTCCTATTGAGTTCTATTGGACTTAGTAAGTGTGTTTAGAACTGCAGCCTTCAGGGGCATCCATCTTTACTCCTGAGAGCTCCCATCTAACATCTCTACAACACTAGGCTCCTTTCTTCCTACAATTGCCTTCTGGTGACTGGCCTGGCCTGAGGACTACTTGCCACAAGCAAGTAAGCTAGATTAAATGTTCCCTACCCAGACTCCATCTTTTAGCTAAAATTACTATCTTAATTTCCAATCAGAGAAATGTTTTTGTTTTAATTGTATGCTCCAAGCAGGTGTGGTTGATGCTTAATGTATCATGCTTAATGGCATCACTAGGGCTCGCCCCTGTGACATCACTCGGACCTTCCCTGTGACTAGGGTTGCCATATTGCCCCGTTAGCTGGGTTTTACCCAGATTCTTTTCATGCCACCTGGTGCCTGTTTAGCCCATTAGGTGGCCTGGATTCTCAGCTTTAATTAAAAAAAATAATTAAGTTTCTAGGTGGTCCGGTTCTCGAGATATACATCAAAACGTCAGCTGCCCCGACTGTTAAATCTTTTTGTAAACAAATCTGTCCTGTATAGCACTTCATAGCTCTAACCCCGCCCGTTCAGGATTGCAGCCAATAAGTGAAGCCAGGTTTGTGGCAGTGTCTAGAAAACCTCATTGCAATTCCAGAAAATGGTGGTTCCCCCCCCGTTTATCTGAAAATCTCATAAATTGGGTAAGTATATACCTCTTGGGTGCAGGAGTCAGATCCTGGGCAGTGTTTTGAAAACCTTCCCAATACTTGCTTTTGTAAAAGCAATACTAATCCCATATGCCCAGAGTAAATCCCATTGAATTCAATAGGACTTACTTTTGAGTAGACATGGTTATGAATGTGCTGTAAATTAATGGGACTTTTGAGTGAATATAAAAAAGAATTGTGTTTGTGTTCTAAATCTTTCTGTCTCCTCTCCAGTCCTATTTTAAAGCAATTAGGCAAGGCTTACTAAGGTATTACAGTTTTTTATTATGTAGGAAACTAATACTGATTTTTTAAAAATTAATACTCATTTTTGGCAATGACCAACTGGTTTGACAAAAAACTATTATATGGGCTGTATGTATTTATACATCTGCAGTGTGTGTGTGTGTGTATGGAGTCTTTCCAACAACCCTGTGATTCGGTTGGTGATTGGAAACCAAGGCAACTCACAATAAGAAATAAATCCCTTTAAAATCCAATAACCATAAAGCAAGAATAAACAGTTGGAAAACAGCTTAAAGAGGCATGATTCTGAATTTTGGGTTGGGTGAATGAAGTTTATTTATTATTTGATTTATATCCTGCCCTTCCTCCCAGTAGGAGCCCAGGATGGCAAACAAAAGTACTAAAAGCACTTTAAAACATCATAAAAAAACAGACTTTAAAATCTATTAAAACATCTTTGAAAACATTTTTAAAAAGCTTTAAAAACATTTTTTTTAAAAAAGAAAAGGCTTAAAAATAAATTAAAAAGCAATTCCAACACAGACTCAGACTGGGATAAGGTCTCAACTTAAAAGAACAAGTTGAAAGAACAAGTTCCTTATCACTTGAGGCTGTAGTTCTCTGCACACTTCCCAGTTTGAGTAAGCCCTATTGAATACATTGGGACTTGCTTCTGAGTAAACAAACATTAGATTGCACTATAAATATCTTTACAGATTGTGTAATTCATAAACATATTTGATAGTCATGTTTATATAAATATTTCTTCATACTGTGTCCCAATAAGTATCCGATTTCACACTATGGCTGTAGATGATTTTTTCCTCTACATTTTAAGTGTGCCCTTCTTCCATGGGGTGGTCATGGTTCTCCATTGTTTTCATCCTGAGGGGAGGATAGGCTGAGAGATGGTGAGTAGCCCATGGTCACCCAGTACACTTTATAGCTCATTTCCATTTTGAAAAATTAATTAAAACGATTTACATGCAGGCAAAGTTGATTAAGTAGATCAACGCATTTACAGCACATCCAACTCACATTTAAAGTGCATGACTTCCCCTAAAGAATCCTGGGAAGTGTAGTTTCCCCCTCACAGTTATAGTTCTCACCACCCTTAACAAACTAAAATTCCCATGATTCTGTGGTGGGATTCATGTGCTTCAAATGTGTGTTGAATGTGCTATAAATAAATGGTGTGGATCTGCCTTAGGTATGATGTGCATTCAAGAGTGAATTGCAAAGAACAATTTTAAAATATACTTTTTTAAACAGGGAAAGGGTTGTAGCTCATCGGTAGGGCATATGCTTTGCATTCAAGGTCCAAAATTCAATTCCTGGAAAAGACTTTTGCCTGGAATCCTGGAGAGCCAATGCTAGTCCATGTCATGAGTACTGAGTTAGATGGTATGAAATGGCCTGAGTCAGTATAAGGCAGATTCCTTGGTTCCTAAAAGTGGGAAGAGACTCAAGGGCCACAGTGACTCCAACATTTATTTATGCATTTTTATTTACAACATTTATATACCACTTTATTGTAAAAAAAAAACCCTCTCAAAGCTGTTTACAGAAAGAATTAAAACAATAAAATTATTGGCAAAAGTGTTAAGGACAAATATTTAAAAACATTCAAAATAATAAAATAATAATAATAATAAAACCAACAATGCGTTACCTCAAGAAAACTGATTTTAGCAGGTGCTGAAAAGAGGCATCTGCCTAATGTCAATAGGCAAGGAGTTCCAAAGCGTAGGTGCTGCCACTTTACAGGACTGATTTCTTACAAGACAGAACAAGTACTATGTGGTACCCATAACATGGAAAGCACAGCTTGAACTTGGCCTGGTAGCAAATCAGCAACCAATGCAGATTTCAGAGCAGAGGTGTAATGTGCTGATAGGATCTCACTCATGTCAGCAATTGTGCTGCAGCATTCTGCATTAACTGCAGTCCCCAGGTCAGGTTGTGCTGCATGGGGATTTCTGTGACCTTGGCTGACTGGCTGCTAGGATGTTTTTAGTTTGGGTTTTTGGTTATGAATCCTGACTGGTTGTGGGATGCTGAGTTTTCTGCCTTACTCATAGGAATCTTGTTGTGGTTGGTATGGTATTCCATTTAGGAAAGTGATACTGCCTTTTGTGTTGTTGTTTTCCTATTTGCATTTCACTTATCTTTAACCTCACTCTGTTACAGCCATAGAAGCAACAGCAGTGATTCCATGTGCTCAGGGCAACCCTCTTAAACCCACTGGTGATGCACCTTGTTGGTTGCATGACAGTTTGTTTCTTCCCCAATAGTGGTAAAAGGAATTCACATATTTGGAAGTGTGGCTACAACTGTTGTTCCCAAGCTGCTGCCTATGAAAGTAGACCAAACCATGTGTCTTTTCTCTCTGTCCATTTTCTCTCTGTCCAACTGGAATTGGGTTGGCTGTCAAAGTGAGTTTATAGCAGCCCACAGGGTAGACAGAAAGGGTAGAGAATCTTCTTACTCTTACTCATTTCTCAGACCTCTTTCTGAAGGGTCAAACCTGTTTAGAATTTTGGAGCAGCCATGTTAAAAGATAGGGGCAGGGCACTGCAGGCAGAGGGTTGCCAACCCTGTTTGGATATGGATGTCTTTGCAGAGGATCCATAGTCAAGATTTACCAACATCACAATCCATACTATATCTACTCAGAAGTAAGTCTCGTTGAGTTCTATGGTGCTTAGTCGATTAGTAAGTGTGTTTAGAATTGCAGCCTTTGGGGGCATCCATCTTTACTCCTGAGTGTTCCCATCTAACATCTCCACAACACTAGGCTCCTTTCTTCTTACAATGGCCTTCTGGTGACTGGCCTGGGGGCACTTAAACCCTTCTTGCTGAAAGCAAATGGGCTAGATTAAATGTTCCCTACCTGGGCTTCATATTTTAGCTAAGATTTCTATCTTAATTTCCAATTAGAGAAATTTTTTTTCATTGTATGCTCTAAACAACTGTGATTGATGCTTAATGTATCAATGGCAGCACTAGGGCCCATCCCTGTGACATCACTCAGGCACACCCCCTGACATCACTCAGGAGTGACCCCTCTGGCCTGCCCCTGAAATTTCAGGGTTTGGGATGCTTCTGACCTGGCAACCCTAATTCCCACCTTCCATAGTTCTTAGCCAATGAGGGACACCACAGTTGTCCTGGAAAAATGAAGAATTGTAGTCTGTTTGCCTGCTACATCTGCAGAATCTAGCAGGTTAGAAAACTGCACATGCCCACTTGATCAACACATGCAGCTCCACCCCTTACCCATACACTTTCTGGTTGCGTCAGCAAGGAGAAGCAGCTTTCATCTCAGTTGCTGTTTCTCAGGATATGTGTCTTAAGTGGTGAATGCAACGGGAGGGTCTTCCTGTCATCATGGAGGATGGAATAAAAGGGTTTGATTTCACCAAACACTCCCTCCCCTGAACAGATACAAGATATAAAAGCAAACCTCTCTGTAGAAAAGGCAGTGATACTAGCATTTGCATTTTTCAGCCCTGTACCCACCTTGTTAAATGGCGCTTATGCTTACTCCTAAGTAAAGTTGCATTGGAATGCAGCCTCACTCACCCTGTTGCATGACAGAGCCTCTGTTCAGCAGTTCAGAAAAGGCTAAAAAGTATTTTTTGATACATACCCTTCTTCAAAATGACTGGCAGGCATCTCTCCACCAAAGATCACCCTACTTCCATCTACCCAGGGATGGATATGTGTGTGTGCACGTATACCTACACACATGTATATATATACATACACACAAAGGCGCTCCCTCTCTCTACGCATATATTCAATGCAGTGGGGGGTGTAACCTTCCCCCCCTTAAGGAATGAAACAGCTACCCTGTCTAATGCTACCACAGCTTGCCAGGTCTCTAGAATTCACTGCATTTTTATTTTCTTTTTTTAAAAAGAGGTGCCAGCACCCAGGTCTCCATCATGTTCCAGCCTTTATCATAGAAGGCTCCATTTCCCCTCTCTCTGATCGGATATGTGAGAATCGGTGTTCTGGCTCACTGCAGCCCTGACAGCCAGTTGCAAAATCCTCTCCCCCCAATTATTATGGGCTGGCTCTGATAAGACCAGTGTGATTCACCTAGAACCAATCTTTCCCCATTCTATCAGCCCACTGAGTACCCACAGTTATCAGTTTTTAGTTGTCTGGGTTGTGCTTACATGTATTTGCCTTGATGTAGTTGAGCAGTGAGGAACTTCCAGCTTGTGGCCCTAATTAGACCTGTCAGGCATCTTAACTTGACTTATGAGGCCATTTTCTCCAAGCCCATCTGTCAAAGTGGCCCACTGAGGACAGAGGAACTAAGGATCCAGCATGCTGGTCTGAAAATGTTCCCGTTACTGATCTAGTCCATTACTAATCTCAGGTATGAGTTCAGGGAAGCGACTGTTTTATCTAGTCAGGTCAAAAGGAGATATAGAGTGAAGTATTATCAGCATATTGATTTTTATCCAGCCTGTGAAAAGCATGAAAGACAAAATGGAACCTCATGAAACTCTATAGGTCAATTTCCACAGAGAAGAACAATGGTCTTCTTCTGAAGTCTGTTAGTTGTTGTTATGTGCCTTCAAGTCGATTACAACTTATTTATTTATTTATTTATTTTATTTATTATTTCATTTATATCCCGCCCTTCTTCCCAGCAGGAGCCCAGGGCGCCAAACAGAAGTGCTAAAAACACTTTAAAACATCATAAAACAGATCTTAAAATACATTAAAACAAAACAATGTTAAAAACATTTTTAAAAAAGCTTTAAAAACATCTTTAAAAAGGGTTAAAACATTATTAAAAAATATTAAACAATTCTAACACAGACGCAGACTGGGATAGGTCTCAAAAGAATTGTTGAAAGAGGAAAGTCTTCAAAGGGTGCCGAATGATAGTAGAGATGGCTCCTGCCTAATATTCAAGCAGAGGGACTTCCACAGGGTAGGTGCCGCCACACTAAAAGTCAGTTTCCTATATTGTGCAGAACAAACCTCCTGAAAAGATGGTACCTGCAGGAGGCCCTCACCTGCAGAGCGCAGTGATTGACTGGGTATATAAGGGGTAAGATGGTCTTTCAGATATCCTGGTCCTGAGCTGTATAGGGCTTTGTACACCAAAACTAGAACCTTGGTCTGGTAGCAAGTGGACTTATGGCAATCCTATGAATCAGTGACCTCCAATAGCATCTGCTGTAAACCACCCTGTTCAGATCTTGTAAGTTCCAGTTTGTGGCTTTCTTTATGGAATCAATCCATCTCTTGTCTGGGCTTCCTCTTTTTCTACTCCCTTCTGTTTTTCCTAGCATTATTGTCTTTTCTACTGAATCATGTCTTCTCATGATGTGTCCAAAGTATGATAACCTCAGTTTCAGCATTTTAGCTTCTAATGATAGTTCTGGTTTAATTTGTTCAAACATCTTTTTCACAGTCTATGGTATCTGCAAAGCTCTCCTCCAACACCACATTTCAAATGAGTTTATTTTTCTCTTATCCGCTTTTTTCACTGTCCAACTTTCACATCCATACATAGAGATAGGGAATATCATGGTCTAAATGATCCTGATTTTAGTGTTCAGTGATACATCTTTACATTTGAGGACCTTTTCTAGTTCTCTCAGAGCTGCCCTCCCCAGTCCTAGCCTTCTTCTGATTTCTTGACTATTGTCTCCATTTAGGTTAATGACTGTGCCAATGTATTGATAATCCTTGACAAGTTCTATGTCCTCATTGTCAACTTTAAAGTTACATAAATCTCCTGTTGTCATTACTTTGTCTTCTTGACGTTCAGCTGTAGTCCCGCTTTTGTGCTTTCCTCTTTATCTTTCAAATCATTAGTGGTCTACCTTATAGAAAATAATTGAAGGAGTGCAGAACAGCACCCCACAACTCTGAAAGGTGGTAGAAAAGTATATTCTGATTGTAGGTATTGGAAAGTTGCTTTTGATGGTGCTGAAAATTGCTGACAGGTTCAGGAGAATTAACAGGATATTGTAATTGATTTACAAATGGCATTGTGATGATATATTTTTCTTAAATATACATAATTTGAAATGACTAATGGTCTGGATTTCCATCAGTATTCAGAATATTAAGAGATTCCTCACCTGCATTGATGGGCCTCTGTCATACTTTATGTCCATCAGAGACTGGATATTCTGATATTTTTGATAATGTGCTGCACATATATATTTCATTTGTACGTTCAGTGTTTTATTTCTGTCTTTTGTACTTATTAATTGCAACTTTGATTATTATCATTGTAGTTTGCTTTTCCCAATTGCATTGTGTCAATGCAAAGTTTTTGTTATGACATTTATAAGCACCATCTTTGCTTCCTAGCATATATTCATTTTGGGATGGATTTCTCCTGCCTCCAGAAAAATAAGAACAGACAGTGCTCGCTGTCCATCTGTGACACAAGCATGACTAAGCAAGATCCATTTGCTATAAAGGAAAGGGTGGGCAAATTGTACATTTGGTAGCAGCAAACTTTTTTTTGGTAAGCCATTCACATTATAGGGCTTAATACACAAGCTAAACAGTACAGGTAAATGCTCTTTCTGCTTAAAATGCCACACCAGGTTTCACTTGAAATGATCTTTGAAAATCAAGAGAATGAAAAAATAGCAATGGATGTTTAGCCTGGAGCTGGAAAGGCAGTGACCTGAAAAAGAAAGAGTGTGTGTGTGTGTATGTGTGTGAGAGAGCGAGAGAGAGAGAGAGCGCAGAACAATACTGCAGCCCAAACTGTATATGGACTTACACTGTCACATTTTTCTGAAACTGCATTCACTATACAGGTCCTGAAGGGAAAATGGAATGGATTGTTAGCAGACTTTTTTACTCTACCATGTACATGCAAATAAGTTCAATTCCTGTTATTGTGAAGTCACCCCTGATGAGTAAGTCTTGAAGGGCCCTCAGAGCTGCTAGGAGCAGCTGTGCTTCGCTGTTTTGCAAGTTCATTAGGGTAAGGATGCTGCAAGACTTGCCAGTGCACAGATCCTTGTAGCTGAGCTCTGTGCTGAGCCAATTGCATTGCAAAGGAGGCTAAATATAGACTGATAGGTGCTGAAGAAAGCCAGGCATGAGAGTCACTGTGTGACAATCACTGTGCAAGGGTCGCTGCCTCATGGATGCCACTCGATCTGATCCACAAAACAGAAGAACAACCTGCTGTGCTTTCTTAGAGCAATTGCATTTTAATGGAACCACTAATGGAGACTGACAGTCCTGGGAGTAAAATATGTAAAAATCATTCACTGGCTTTGGGGGCAGGGAGCTGTGACATCAAAAGCTCTGGCTGTGGCTAAACATGAGGGTTTCATGTAGACATTACAAGCATCATTAGCATCATCATGGTTTATTTGTATGCCGCCTTTCTGTAGTAATCTATGCTCAAGGTGGCTCACAACATGAAAAAAAATTACATGATTCATTGCTAGAAAACAAAATACAAATAGTGGTTTGTAGCATGGCATGTATCATTGGGGAAGGCCTCCACTGGGCTTCAGCTTTTAACTAGTGGTGTATGCTCATTTTGAGACCAATGGAAAATTGAACTACATTGGATTCATTCAATTAAGAATATTATTATCAATTGCATGAGGCATCCTAAAGCAATTTACAATATAATAAAAACATATATAAAAGTTACATATATAAAAAAAGTTAAAACAATTGCATACATAACAATAATTGAAAAACAATTATACATAATAAGTAATTTAAAACAACAAGAGCACATTCATAAAATCAATTAAAAAATCAATACAAAACAGATACCAACTGGGATAAAGATCTCTGTTTAGAAGACTTGGTGAAATGCTAAGAACTTAAGAATAGACCTATCTAGTACAATATTATTCAACCCAGAGTCAAAAGGACCAGATTGAGATGAGGTGTGTCCTGTTTCTTGTTTTATTAATGTGATGGTCACATCCAAAGCAGTGTGCTTCATAAACCTGTCTGCCCTGACTCACTACACAGTCTCTGCAGCATGTGGGGAGAGTTGACTGAGCACTAGAGTCTTGGGAGGCATCTGCTTAAGTAGGGAAGGTCTTCGCATGTAAATGACGACTCCGATTTTGGAGAGAGTGCATCTTGTATGCAACATACATACACAACAGGGTGTTACACAGTGTCATTGGTATGTCACCCTATGAGAAACTCACGGGAAGAAAGCCGAGGGTGCAACACATTCAGCGGTTCGGGGCTAGGTGCTGGGTACATATTCCAAAGGGAAAAAGGCATGGAAAACTGGCTCCCAGAGCACAGGAAGCATTTGTGCTGGGTTTCCAACATGCTTTTTACAGGGTTTGGGTTCCTAAGACACAGCAAGTTGTACTGAGTAGGAGCATAAAGATCTCAGTCAAGCCATGGGACCAAACCAGTCTGTTGTCCTAAATGGGTCAGACAATGCACCAATGCAAGGGGTGAAAACAGAAGAGACTCAAATACCATTAAAAGATGCTCTAAATGAATTAATATGGAGCAAACGTAAAACAAAGAAAAGAAAAGCTGATGATCTGACATCACCTGAACAAGCAATGCCAGGTACAAGTGCAGATAGTGGTGGTACAGGGGGAGCCGAAGCTCCAGCACCCTTGAGGCGCTCTGAGAGGTCTAACATAGGGAAGCCGCCGGACAGATTCACAGTGGGTATAGTCAGCGGCCCGGGTGCATACATTGAACATGAAATGGACGCAGAAACATTATATGCAACATGCGTACAACCAAAATTCAGTGAATAAAAAAAAAGCTTGGAGTGGCTGCACTGAGGGATCAATATTGAAAGTTGAATGTAATCTGTACTGTAAAAATGCAATGTTATGATTAGTTGTAAAACCCTGTATGTATCGATTAACTACATGTGAGACACAGGTGGGGGCTGTTGGATATGTGTGTACGTGCATATGTGCCTCACATGAGTAGGAGAGCAAAAACTGTAGTTATGGGGTTAATCCAGCCAGGGTGAGCACCAAGGACGTTGGCAGGCAGCTGTGCCCAGCGAGGCCAATCTTATCTACAAAAGGCTGGAGAGAAACCGAAAGAAGCTCTGTGGGGGAAGAAGTTCTTGCTAGGTGTTGTAATCATGAGGGGAAAAAAGCCTTGTATGCTGTTTTGCTACTTTAATGTCCAAAGTAAAGGACTCTTAAACAAGTGCTCTGTCTATGCTTGGATTTCTTGAACGTTTCGCTGTTCACCTGTACAGTGCCGGACACGCAATTCCACACGCACCAACAGTTCTACCCTCTGAAAGTCTCTCTTCTCGTGCCATCTCGAGGGCGAGGGGGGGGGCAAGCCTCCGATGGCCCATCCGACAGTGGGATTTCACTAGGTGACAATGTAGGCTCTGAAAGTGGGATGCTGATTGGCAGGGAAGCGTTTCAAGTGCCAGGCAGGGATTCCTGCATGGGCAGGGTTGGCACAAGCAAAGGATTGCTTCCCAACGGTTCAGGCGGGGGACTTGCAGGCGGGGCTGGAACTGCCTCGATGGGGATGCCGGCCTTGGGAGTCTGTGGGCTGTCAGAGTCCTCCCTTTCTCCAACGCCCCTAGGAACCTCATCCTCATCTGACTCCTCTCCTTGCTCTAACTCTCCCTGTGTCTGGGGCACAACAAATATCCTGTTTTCACAGCCACCTGTTTTCACAAAACCTGAATTGCACTCTCCTCAACTGCGATTCCCAACAATTTGTGTTCAGAGGGTTACTGCCTCTGAGAGTGGAGGAAGAACGTATCCATCATGGCTATTAACCATTGATGGCCATTATTAGCCTCATCCTCCATGAATTTGTCTAATCCTTCCCCCAAGTTGGTGGTTATCAGTACATCTTCTGGGAGTGAATTCCAAAAAATTTAACTATGCACTGTGTGAAAAAGTACTTCCTTTCATCTGTCCTGAATCTTCCAACAATCAGCTTTATTTGCAGGCCCCCTTGCCTGCCTTTTTTCTAAACTAAAAAGCCTCAAATGGATTTATTTTGGCAGCTTTATTTTCAGTTCCTTTCCCAATGATCCCTAACATGGAATTTGTATTTTCACAGCTGCTGCACACTGGGTGAGCATCTTTATTGACCTGTCCACTATGATCCTAAGGTCTAATTCCTGGTCAGTCACTAGCAGTTCAGTTCCCATGAGCATATATGTGAAATTAGGATTATTTACCCCAATGAGCATCACTTTATACTTGCTTACATTGAATTACATTTGCCATTTTACTGTTCACCCAGTTTGGAGATATCATTCTGGAGCTCCTCACAATCCCCTTTTGTTTTAATCATCTTGAACAATCTGGTATCATCAGCAAACTTGGCTACTTCATTGCTCACTCCCAATGCTAGATGTTTTATAAACATGTTTAAAAGCCCAGGTCCCAAACCTGACCCTTGAGGGACTCCACTACTTCCTCTACATTCCTCCATTGGGAGAATTGTTCATTTATTCCTTAATTGGTTACTTATCTATAAGAGCACCTCTCCTCTTACCCCATGAATACTAAGCTTACTTAGGAGTCTTTGGCAAAGGAGCTTCAATTTTTGAAAGTCTAAATACAAAATGTGAGCTGCATCACCTCTCTATATATGTTTGTTGACATTTTCTATGAAATCTAAAAGGTTAGTGAGGCAGGACTTACAGAAGCCATGTTGGTTCTGCTTCAGCATGACTTATTCTTCTGTATGCTTAGGAATTCTATATTTAATAATGCTTTCCACCAGCTTTTCCAGAACAGATGTTTAGCTAATCTGCCTGTAATTTCCCAGATGGCCCTCTGGAGCTTTTAAAAACTTGGTGTTACATTGGCCACTTCCCAGTCCTCAGGTAAGGTTTTAGGGACAAGTTACATATTTTGTTAGGAGTTATTTCATATTTGAGTTATTTAAGAACTATTGAGTGGATGTCATCTGGACCTGGTGATTTGTCAGTTTTTAATTCATTAATAAGTTCTGGAAGATCGCTCCTCACCACTGTTTGCTTCAATTACTCAAACTCCCTTCCCGAGAAAGTCAGTTTAGGCACAGGGATCTGCCCTATATCTTCCACAGTGAAGACAGATACAAAGCATTCATCCAATTTATCTGCACTCTCTTTTCCCTCCTTTAGCACAACATTGAATCCCTTGTTATCCAAAAGTCCAACCCCCTTCCCCAAAAAACTGGTCTCCTGCTACTAAAGATTTTGTTGTGGATTTTTATGTTTCTAGCAATGTGCTCATCAAGTTTTTTTTCTTTTTTGCAGATCCACAGGTTTTCCATCCCTCTGCTAGCTGATTGTTTTATCTGGAGATGCAAGGCATTTAATCTGAGATATTCTGAATGCAAAGCATATGCTCTACCACTGAGCTATGTTTCCTCACATAAGGCACTCACAGTGAGGTTTTGTCACCATGCACATTTATTTACATATAATAGATGAGTTGCTTAAACATGTCGACTAAAGTATTTTAATTGGTTGATAATCCCAATCAATTATGATTATCTTGGGGACAGAAAAATAATTGCCACTATTTTGAGATGATGATGATGATGATGATGTGTGCTCCCTTACCTTGCCTTCTGTGCAAATAAAGTAAAAGTATTCCATTGTGGAAAAGGTTACACATGCATTTAAAAGACTTTTACTTGGAAGTCAAAGGGAGTTTAGGCAAAGGTTATGTAAGGATAGCTTTTCTATTAGCTGTATAATAAAGGCCTAAGAGTAAATGAAGATTTATCAATAGTCACCTCTTTCATGTAAACTTGATTTAAGCTTGCTGATTGAGTTCTTGTTTCTATTAAACAACTAAATTCTTTGTTAAACTCTGAACATGAAAATTGAGTTTCCCTCAGTGGTGGCAGAGATAAGAAGCTCATTGAAATGCTGAAAATGTCAAAGAGTTGTGAACTTTTTAATGATACAGGCGGGCCCTGCTTATACGGCAGGTTCTGTTCTGGACCCCCGCCGTAAAGCGGAAATCGCCATAAAGCGGAACCCCAGTGAGTATAATGGGGCACATCGCACGTAAATGCTGCAAAAATGCCGCAAAATTGGCTTTAAAATGGGGAATGAAAGCTGCCGCATTAGCGGAATGCCGGGAAGCGAAACGGCGGTAAGTGGGGCCCTACTGTAGTCTCAATGGTTTGATTGATTGTGGTTCTTCCCCCTACCCCCCAGACTTGTTTTTGAGCCAAAGAAGTGCAGAGTAAGAAAGTGAATTTGAAAGGAAAATCTTGAAATAAGGCCTACATTCCAGGAAAGGCCATTGTCTTAGAAAACACAATGGCAAGCAGGCTTTAATTTGAATTTGACAAGTGGTTACTTTTGGCCCTCTCACTGGTAGATGCCTGTTAAGTAGACAGCTTGAGATGCAAAAGTGAGCACATTTTGAACTAGAGAGAGAGAGAGAGAGACAGAGAGATAAGGTTGTGCTTTTGTAAAATGTGCTTTTGTAAAACTTCCCTCTACAGTGGTGTAAAGAACCCTAGCTTTTTTTTTGCAAGTGCTAGTCAAGAATGCATATCAACATGACAGGAACTGATAAAAACATATTTGTTAAAATATAACAAAGTACCAGTCCACCCCAGATCAACTCCCAAGCTGACGTGAAGGGAGGCAAACAGCATCTTCTCATAAAGGGAAGTGGTGGGTATTTGACCTGAGAGGTACCAGTGCCCCCTGCTGTTCAGCAGGTGCCGCAGGCAAACCAAGCACCCTTGCCCAAGCCAGCCAACAATAGGAAGTGATTAGTGAAGTGCTGGCAATGCTCTAAGACACTTGCCTGCCTACACTAAAAGCCAAATAAATGAAACAACCAGAATAAAACCCAAACCCACCATAAGCCAATCAAGAGTGTGTGAAGTAGGCAAAAAAAAAAATGCCCCCAAATGCCAGTCTAATTTCTGCTCAGCTCCTTGGCAATTGGCAAAGCCCACACTGCTTGAAGAGTAGGAGGATGGGATACTACAACGGAGGAGGAAGATTCTGGAGAGGGGACACCTTTTATAGGCAACCCCTCTTCCGAGCTATTGTCTAAATAAAGGCCGTATAAAAGAAGCCTTTCTCTTTGGAAGGAGGTCTTGAGAGGCTTCCCCCTTCATTGGGGTGGAACAAACACCCCCTCAAGTGAAAGTTTAGGAACTATCTTATTTGGTCTTGTTCCTAATAGCCATTGTTCAAGCCAGATCATATATCCATATATTATTGTTTTAAGTACACTGCTTAGAGGTTTGTGGGCTTGTTTATTTTTATTAAGCAATTTATAATCCCCCCCAAATAAATACTCCAAGCTGTGCTTATGCTACCCAAGGGTTTGGAATCTTCCCTAGGACACAGGGTTGTTTTCTAAGTGTTTATGCTCACAAATAGTTCAGGGTTCCATTTCATATTGAAAAAAAATTGATCCAGTAACAGCCATTCAAAGTATTCTGCAACAGAAAGCTGGGATGATCACTGAACCCCACTGTAGACCTCAGGATCTCCACATGCTGTTCACAGATGGTTCTGTGTATGTGCAGGACTACTGCTCCCTTATTTATGGCTGGGCACCTCAAAATACCAGCAATACACCTGTTCTGTGCATTCCTATACAGAAGTAAGCTCCACTGTATTCAGCTGGACTTACTGCCAGTGCCAGGCAAGTTTGCATTGTAACATAGCCTGAATCAAACAATGTGCCTTTCAGGATCAGGAAATCTGCAGTTGTATCAAACTGCCTGCAGAGAACTATAATGGCAGTTTCCATCATCTCCAGGGGTGTATATTTATTCCACAGCCTTCATCATGGTTGTTCTGCACCACATGAGGTATTATTTTGTGGGTGAAGAATAAGAAAAATTACCCAAGATATGTTGTAGTTGTCAGCTGAATCCAAAGTGAAAACTAACAGAAGTATTCAGAGTTGCAATCTTATATAAGTATACACAGGAACCCAAATTCACAGTTACCAGTGACTTTGGCTGGTTTTCATGAAGGTACCAAAAGAGAATAACCTTGAACGGAGTCTATGAATGGAATTTATTTTTCTCGGCATCTAAAGTACACATGGTCATATTCTAAATCTATGCAACTTTTCTGCAATGAGAGACAGAAAAGGAGAAATGAGTAAAGTGTCAATTTTGTGGGAAAGAGGCATGTGATCAGCATTTTTAGATATACTAGCCACCAGGTCCAATCTGCACATTAGTCTAGAAGGTGTGGATGAGTCCACTTTGGAATTTAAACCAGAGCTTGGAAGTAACTAGTTACAAGTAACGAATTACTTGTAATGTATTACTTTTTTGAGTAACGAGTGGGTAACTTCATTACATTTTGCTGGTAATAGAACGAGTAGTAACTTCATTACTTTTGAAGAGTAATTGTAGTGTTTCCAGCATTACTTTTGCGGATTACTTGGGGGGAGCAGGGGAAGTCTTCTGCTCCTCTGATTTGTGAATAAAAATCATGTGCTTCAAATTGGGCTTCTGTGCAGCGTTGTTCTTCCTTCATGCTCTATGGGTGCTTAGGAGGCGATGAGGGAGGAGGTGGAGAGCGAGATGGGGTGGAGAAAACAATTGTTTAAAAATTGACAGGAATGGAAGGAGAAAACAGCTGGAGGCAATATATATATATACAACAAATATGTGTGTTGGGGTATCATCATTGCTGGGGGTGGGGTGAGGAGACGTGAGATTCTGTTATGCCATTCTGTTAACCTTATGGATAAAAAAAAATATTCTACTACCCTCTGTGTGTGTGTGCTTATTTTTAATGTTGTTTTAGGCTACTCAGATGTGCAGCAGCCAAGGCCAACACCTTGTAGGCAATTTTTTTAAAAAAAGTAACGAAAATGTAATTGTAGCAATTACTTTTGAGTAAAAGTAAAGTAATCAGTTACTTTCAGAGCAATTGTAATTGTAACGGTAATTACTACTTTGGGGGGCCATGTAACTGTAACTGTAATTGATTACTTTTAAAAAGTAATCTTCCAAGCTCTGATTTAAACTCTTTAAATGTCTTCCCCAATCTTAGCACATGCCGTCATTTATGAAGACCACACACACATTTATTTTAGTGTACCCTGTTTCATTCAGTATGTATGTAGGCTTTGTTGCAGTAAGCTCTCCTCCCACCACTTTGCAGAGGTCCTGATTGCATGGGCAGAGATTTCTACGATGTGTACAGCTGTGTGAAAAGAATCCAGCATGTAGATCAAGGGGACAAAGCCTGACACCATGATGCCTATGCATGTACGTGGGTTGTGTGGGGTGGCAAGCTAATGTATGAAAAGGGCTTGTCTGTGAATGCATTGAGAACCCATTCACAAATGTGCATGTGCATCAAATAAATGTCTATGGGATCTTCACATGCCACAGATCTCACAGGTTACATGGGCTTTGCCCTTGCATGCTTCACACATCTCCCAAACACACACACACACACACACACACACACACAGACTTCCAACCCCCCACCCGGGAATCCCAAACACACACACACACACTCAGGGTACTCCCCAAACTACCCCCACTCCCCAGGCAACTCCCAAACCTGCTTACCCTCACCTCCAGGCAACTCCCCCAATGCCCACTGGCAACTCCCAAACAGCCCCCAGGCACTCACCACTGCCCTGTTTAGGCAGCTTACCAGCCTCCCACCTGCCCAGACTGGCACCACAGCTGCCACTGCCCCTTTTAGGCAGCTTGCCAGCATACTGCGTTGTCACTGACATCCGCTTGCCTGCTTCCCATGCTTGCCCTCCACCCGCTTGCCCACCCATCCCTGTGCTCGCTCCCCTGTACCCACTCACCCACCCTTGTCCTTGCCCATCTGCTCGTTCATCTGCCATCCTTGTCTTCCTCACTCCCTCACTTCACTTACACACCATCCTGCTGTTGCGTCCTCCCCCGTATATGACAGCATGACAGTTTATAAAAATATTTTTTAGTTAGATAGTATGGTATATAGGGAAAACCTCAATGTGAGCTTTCCTTGAAATGCAACCTTCGTTTGCTGTTGTGTAATGCCAGGTCTGTGGTACAGAAAACATCTTGCATCCATGATATGATCTTGGATGAATCTGCAGACCTGGCATGTATAACGGAGACCTGGTTGGACGAAGCCTCGGCACCTATTTTAGAGGCAATGTGCCTGCCAGGTTTCCGTTATGCACAACAGCCGAGGGAAGGAAGGCGGGGAGGGGGAGTGGCTGTCATCTATCGGGAGTCCTTGGTTTTTGCCAGGTCTCCTCTCCTTGGGACCAAGTTTGTTGATTGCATGTATTGGAGGTTGGGCCCGAAGGGCAGTTTAGGGATCCTGCTTGTGTACCGCCCGCCTCGCTGCACGGCAGAATCCCTGGCCGAGGTGCTAGAGGTGGTCTCGGGTGTACGTATGATGTCCCCAGAATTATTGGTGGTGGGTGACTTCAACGTGCATGCCGAGACCACTCTCAATGGGGCCCCTCGGGATTTCCTGGAAACCATGACTTCCTGGGAACTGCACCTTAGTAATGTTGAGCCCACCCATGTAGCCGGTCATGCTCTCGACCTTGTATTTGTCCTAGGGGAGGAGAAAAGTGCTCTGAAGTTAGGGACTATTACTTCTATCCCTGTGTCATGGTCAGACCACCATCTGGTAAATGTAGACTTCTCGATGCCACACACCCTCTGCAAAGGCACAGGACCTATTAAAATGGTCCGTCCCAGGTGCCTGATGGAGCCAGAAGGATTCCTAAATGCACTGGGGGTATTGGAACCTGCTGAAGGTCACTTGGCCGAAACCCTGGTGATGGAATGGAATACAAAGATCACCAGGACATTAGACCGAGTGGCTCCGAAACGTCCTCTCCCCCTGGAAAGATCCCAGACGGCACCATGGTACACACCACGGTTGCGTGTTCTGAGGCAGGAGGTGAGACGACTAGAATGCCGGTGGCGTAAGTCCCGCTCCGAAGATGCCCGGACACAAGTTAGAGCAGCAGTAGCTGCCTATCATGTGGCAATAAAGGCAACAAAGAAAGATTACTTTGCTGCCTCTATTGTGTCGGCAGAGTGTTGTCCCAGAAGGTTATTCCAAGTGGTCCGAAGCCTAGTCGGTCCAGTTGCTCAGAAACCCTTGGAATTCTCAAAGGCCTCCTGTGACAGTTTAGCAAAGCACTTTGCTGATAAAATCGAGCATCTAAGAAGCTCGATTTCGCATACCGTGAATGCAGATAATGGACCAGAGTTGACCAGTCATAATGTGATCAAATGGGATCGGTTTCGGCCTCTTTCTTCTGATGATGTGGACAAGGTACTGTCAACTGTGAAACCTACCACCTGTCTCCTTGATCCTTGCCCGTCATGGCTCTTAATGAGCTGTAAAGAGAAATTGGGCGAGGGGATCAAGGCGGTGGTAAATGCATCCTTGAACGAGGGTGTATTGCCATTAGCCCTCAAGGAGGCAATTATAAAACCTATTTTGAAAAAGCCCTCCTTGGATCCCTAAGACTTAAACAACTTTTGCCCAATTTCAAATCTACCATTCCTGGGCAAGGTCATTGAACGAGTGGTGGCCAATCAGCTGTCAGCGCATTTGGATGAAACGGATTATTTAGATCCATACCAATCGGGTTTCAGGACTGGACACGGAACTGAAACAGCCTTGGTCGCTCTAGTGGATGATATGAGGAGGGCATTAGATAGGGGAGAATTCACCTTTCTTGTCCTCCTGGATCTCTCAGCAGCTTTTGATACCGTCGACCACGGTATCTTGCTGGACCATCTGGAGGGATTAGGAATAGGAGGCACAGTATTAAACTGGTTCTGTTCCTTTCTCTCCGATAGACAACAGCAGGTGGCATTGGGAGAGGTAGTTTCAGACCCTTGGCCTCTCAATTGTGGTGTGCCACAGGGCTCTATCCTCTCTCCCATGCTATTTAACATTTATGTAAAGCCGCTGGGAGCCATCATCAGGAGGTTTGGGCTGCAGTGCCACCAATATGTGGATGACACTCAGCTCTACCTCTCATTTAAGTCCTCACTAGAGTCGGCTGTGGAAACCATGTCCAAGTGCCTGGAATCCGTGAGTGGATGGATGGGAAGAAACAGGCTAAAGCTGAATCCTGATAAAACTGAAGTACTGCTCGTGGGAGACAAGGGAAGGTTGGGAAACATCGACCTGATACTTAATGGGGTAAGATTACCCCTGAAAGACCAGGTCTGCAGTCTTGGGGTGATCCTTGACTCCGGGCTGACTATGGAGGCCCAGGTTTCATCGGTGTGCCGAGCAGCTTGGGGTCAATTGCGTCTCATACGAAGGCTGCAACCCTACCTTCCTGTACATCAGCTCCCACTCGTAGTACACGCTCTGGTCACCTCTCGTTTAGATTACTGCAATGCGCTCTACGTGGGGTTACCCTTGAAAACAGTCCGGAAATTACAGCTGGTACAAAATACGGCGGCTCGTTTACTTACGAATAGCCGCCGTTATGATCATATTACTCCAGTGCTCTACAATCTACACTGGCTTCCAGTTGCTTTCCGGGCTCAATTCAAGGTGTTGGCATTAACCTTTAAAGCCCTGTACGGTGTCGGCCCAGTATATCTGATGGAGTGCCTCCACTGTCACAAATTGAGCTGCCCTACAAGATCTGCCACGCAAGGCCTTCTCTCAGTCCCACCAACTAAAGTGGCTAGGTTGGTGAGGACTCGAGAGAGAGCTTTTTCTGTGGCGGCCCCCTCGATCTGGAACTCCCTCCCAATAGATCTTCGTCATGCCCCTTCCCTGGATATATTTCGCCGGGGCCTGAAGACTTGGCTTTTTAATCAGGCCTTCGCAACCTTTGAGACCTCTAAGGTGAATCAGCCTTGAACTAAAATGTTGATAAATCTATCATACTGTAAACTTTGTATTGTACTGTACTGACTATATTTATTATTGTATTTTATCGTGTTTTATTGTTCGCCGCCTAGAGTGGCCATCGGCCAGATAGGCGGCTAATAAATTAAAGTTTATTATTATTATTAACCTCAATGTGAGCTTTCCTTGAAATGCAACCAACAGCTTTGGAGATTTTTGTTGGGACTGTGGCAGTGGGAGAGAAAAGGTTAAAACATCACTTCTCACTACCCCCAACCCCCAGTTCTGAGACTGCTCAGACTTTCCTGTGAACTGCTATTTGCATAATAAAAATGTGCCTATTAATTGGGCTTGCTCTGTCAGTTTCAGAATTTTGTTAGTAGGCTGAGTTCGTGACATAAGACTGGAACAAAACTGCCACAACAACAACATACCTAAATACCACCAGAAGGGTAGCAGATATTGTAAGGGTGCAACAGTGAATGAGGGTTCACACATGGGTTTATCAAGCTTGCTCTCAACCATAAACATTTGATTCTGTAATTTCCCTTGCATGCATATGTCACCATCTTTTCTCACAAAACATCTATCCCCTTCAAATGTAACTTTACAACCTATTTGAGCCAATTTTCTTACTGATAGAATGTTATATTTTAAACCAGAAACCAATAATACATCTGTTAATATAGTTCCCAAAGTACTCAACCTGAGTGTGCCTCTTGCAATCGCGTCCTGAGTCGATCCGGCGCAGGAGAAGATTTATCTGGCTGATGGATCAACTCAGGACGCGATTGCAAGAGGCACACTCAGGTTGAGTACTTTGGGAACTATATTAACAGATGTATTATTGGTTTCTGGTTTAAAATATAACATTCTATCAGTAAGAAAATTGGCTCAAATAGGTTGTAAAGTTACATTTGAAGGGGATAGATGTTTTGTGAGAAAAGATGGTGACATATGCATGCAAGGGAAATTACAGAATCAAATGTTTATGGTTGAGAGCAAGCTTGATAAACCCATGTGTGCCTGGATAGGAGTAAATAAAAATAAACATGACAATTGTTTACATGAATGGCACAGAAAATTGGCACACGCACATTATGAGAAAGTACAAAACACCCCAAAGCATAGTCAAGATTTGAAATTAACACATTGTGAGCATGTAGATGAATGTGAGGTATGCTATAAAACAAAAATGACTGTGACTCCGGTAAATAAGAGCTGTGAAAGCACGACCACTGAACCTTATCAGCTCATACATGTGGATTTGGCTGGACCTTTCCAGTGCTCAAAAGGTGGAGCAAGGTTTTATTTAGTGATTGTGGATGATTTCTCCAGATTTACACATGTATTCTTATTGAAAAAGAAAAGTGAAGCAGAAGAGAAATTAAAGGCATTTATACAGAGAACAGAGACACAATATGGGGTTGTTATCAAGAATATCAGATCAGATAGAGGTGGAGAATTTACCAGTAATTCATTTAAATCATATTTGGAAAAGAAGGGAATAATACAGAGTCTCACTGCTCCCTTCAGCCCATCCTCCAACGGAACTGCAGAGAGGAGGAACTGGTCATTGCAGGATTCAATGAGAGCCATGCTAGCAGATGATATGAATAACACTTATTGGGGTGAATGTATTCTGTACACTGTTTATATTCAGAACCGTCTCATGCACAGAACAATAGGCATGTCTCCCTATGTGAAGTTGACTGGAAGAAAGCCCAGGGTGAAACACATAGAACGTTTGGGGGCAAAATGCTGGGTACATGTTGCAAAACAGTCAAGAGCTCAGGCAGGATGCGTTTTGGGATTTCAGAATTCATATTATAGAGTTTGGTTGCCTGAGAAACAACAATTAGTGTTAAGCAGAAGCATAAAGGTGATAGATAAACCCTGGAGAGACAGTCAAACAGTTATACTTGATAGTGCAAGTAAGCAGGAAGCAGCAGATGTTCCTTTTGGGCAGCAAATTCCATTAAGGACTGCATTGACTGATCTTATTCACGGTGGCAAACGTACTGTAAAAAGGCTGAGAGGTGAAGACATGGCAATGCAAGATACAGAAATGCCAAGTACAAGTGCAGACACAGGTGCAGGTCCAAGTAAAATAGAGAGTGAGGAAGAAATGGAAATAGATACTGTTAGGAGATCAGAAAGAAAAACGAAAGGTCAACCACCTCAGAGATTCACATTTAATGTTACACAACAGAATGATGAGACAGATGAAATTCCAGTAGAATGGGAAAAAGAAGGGCCAATAGACAAAGAAACAATGGATCTAATGTGGCAATTCTGTGTTGAAGAATGAAATGTAAATGTGTTATCAAATAAAAGTGAACAAAACATTGTGAAACTTGTGTGAATAAAGAAATAAAGAAACAAGAACTGAACTGTAAATGTAAATAGAAACTGTAAGAAAACAAACCATGTACTGATATGTATTGTAATGAAAAGTTAATATTGTAGAAATGTAATAATGAACCATGAAGTTTTGTAATCTGTGAGTCTCAGGTGGGGGCTGTTGGTCAGTGAAGCATGCTGTGAGACTCACAGACAGGATTTTTAGCAGAGAGAGTGAAACCTGAAGCAGAAGGGTTAAGCTGGAAGAACAGAGCGCCAGTTTTGCCAAGGTCAGAAGCTGGCTGGGAAGTAGATAAGGGAACATCTTGCTGTGTCTCAGTGTGGGGGAAGGTTTCTGGTTAGAGAGAACTGTGTCTAATGTCTTTGCCTAGTAAAGACTCTTACAAGAAACTTGCCTGGCCTGGCTTATTTACTGTTCTATACGACCCTTGGATTTCTTCCTTGTATGATCTCTATCCGCACACGCCAACACATACATAGTTGAAATAGGCACATTTATGAATGGAATGTGATCAAGTGAAATCAAGAACATATCTGCAAACAGCATGTTTGCTGGACATTATCCTTTTACTATTCACAGGGCCGGTTCTAAAGGGCAGCCAGGTTGGGCACTGGCCCAAGAGCCAGGAGCTACAGGAGCCCCTGAGGGGCCCTCCGCTCCCCTTCTGTGATCCACGCCCCCCCATGCCCCCCACTTACCTGTCAGCCGGCTTTTTAGCATTGCCCTTAATGAAGATGGCGGCCGTGGCTTCCCTAAGGTACTGAAGCCGCTGCCGCCATCTTAGTTGATGACAGAGATGTGTGTGCATAGCACGCACGTGTGCCATCAACAAAGATGGCGGTGGAGGCTTCATTCCCCTTAGGAAAACTGCAGCCGCCATCTTCATTAAGGGCAATGGTAAAGACTAGACAGGTAGGGGGGCCGTGGGGGTGCGGGGGGGCTGTGCACATGCACGTACGTGTGCATGTGCACAACCACCCACCCACCGGGGGGCCAGGGCAAGCTGATGCCCAAGGGCCCCCGCATGCCTGGAGCTGGCCCTGACTATTCATGTACTGCAGCAATAAATATTGCACTAGCTTTTTCCAGTTTCTCCAATCCAAACCCCACTCCTGGTAACAGGGAGCTGTAAAACTAGATGGCATGGATTGTTTGTTAGGTGCTGGGTACTGCATGAGTGCCATGTGGGGTGTGGAGAAATGGAAGTAGTCTCCGGCTACATATAGCTTACTTACTTATATCAAATAATGGGCCCAGCCTACCTAGTCTTGAGATTTCAGTAAAAGGTTAACTTGTGTTAGGTTCTTAATATTTAACCTTTTACTTATGGTAGGTTAATACAAGAAGCATTTAGGAAATCAACCTTTCAAGTTAGTTTTTATTTTATTTTAATCTAAAGATTATAATACACACACCCCTCCCCTAAAATAGACTCAAGCATGCCTCAGCTTTTTGTTTGCATGCTTGTTTGGCTTGCTTCTTGGCCTGGGAACTTAACTCTGAATGATGGACTGCAAGAAACCACAATTTAATGAATGTGTTGGTTGTCTCATATCACCCGGCAGGTGGGGGGGGTACCTTCTTTTTGAGATAAAATCCCATACCTAGCCTCATGTGCCTAGCCATGGTTTAATAACCAACAGGAGAGGAACCGAGGTCCTCATCTAACAGATTTGGCTGAATGCTTTCTATTACTGACTTCCAGAGATATAGTCAGGATACGTATATCTCTCTATGTCATTGTGAGTCAGGAACTTAAAACAAATTGTCTATTCAATCCACATATTGGCTCATTTTGAGAGTTCAGAAAAACTGCTAGCCTGTTGGTTTTATATAATCACTGTCTCCTTGGGAGACAGTAGTGCTCCAGCAAGCTTGAAAGTGACAGCAGTAAGACAGCTGCTGATAAATGCCCTCACTTGATCTTTGTGCGTTGGGAAATGACAAGATGATTTCTGATCTCCCATTTTTAGCCATAATAATCCAATGGGCTGTGGCTCCAGGTACTACCAGATGATATGGATTAACTAGGCCCATTTCAGTCTGGCTCCTGTCCAAGCTTTGGAACTGAGAATGCCTTGGTCACCTTGGTCTCCCCTTCACTGAGAGGCGGAGAGAGAGAGAGAGTTTATCCTGGCTGTTTTTCATCATGGTGCACAACGTAGCAGCAAAACAGGTTGTGGATTTAGTTGCGAAAAGCCTAGTAAACACTAATGCTTCAGGAGCTATACTGGTTATCAGTTTATTTCCATGTTCAGGGTGCTAGTTTGTAGAGTTAAAGCCCTATATGGCTACTCTCAGATTTACCTCCTCAGTTCTGAGGTTGAGTAATATATTATGTTAAATTGAAAATACCCCCATGCCATTCTGATGCTTCCCATAAACTCATTTCAAAACAAAACCTTACAAAACTTAGAGTCCTCAGAAGTGGTTGCTTAACAACCTTCTAAATTTTCATGGCGATAAACAAAACAGTCAGAAAGAATTGAGAGTTCAAAGTCTAAAGAGAGAGAGAGAAAAACCCCAGACCCCTTTTGGACTTTTCCCCCTGAGAGTTCTCATAATCTGTTGAAATTAATTAAAAATCAGCCATGTTCACAGAGGACCTGTAATCCTGTTACTGACCTTGCACCATACTCTGACCTTCATCTTCTGCAGTTTAAAAGTTAAAAAAAAAAAAGCCTGGCTGATTTTTAATTAATTTAAGAAATTTTGGCTTGAACTGAATGATAATGTTGGGCATGCTCAGTAAGAACCAACTGTCAGTGTTTCTAAAAGCCAGACTCACAGCTGCTTGGCATGCCTAATCAGGGGGCCACACCCACACCAAACTTTGATTTCATGTGCGACAGTCATGGTTTCCCCCAGAGAATCCTGGGAAGTGTAGTTTGTGAACGGTGCTGAGACTCCTATTCTCCTGACAGAGGTCCAGTGACCAGACTGATTTAACAGTCAGCCACTCTGATTGAAGCTCTGTGAGGGGAACAGGGCGTCTCCTAGCAACTCTCAGCACCCTTCACTAACTACACTTCCCAGGATTCTTTGTGGATGTGGCCAGGGACAGCTTTGGTTTAAATTTGGTTTAAATTTGGGTGTGAGGCTACATGTGCCTGCTGTAGAATATAAAGGTGGGGGAAATGCTGAAAGCAATGATACTGTTCACAATGTTTTCCTTTTCGAAAGGAAAGGGGCTTCTCCTCTGCCCTGTGCCCACCCATCCAATCTCCTCCCCTCCCCCTCCTCCTACCCTTCCTGCCCCTCCTCCAGGTCAGTGTGGGACTATGACCTGGGAGAACAGGGTTCAAATCCCCACACAGCCATACAGCTCACTGGGTGACCTTGGGCAGTTACTGCCTCTCAGCCTCAGAGGAAGGCAATGGTAAAACCACCTCTGAATACCGTTTACCATTCATAGGGTCGCCATAAGTTGGGATTGATTTGAAGGCAGTCCATTTCCATTTTCAAACATGATTGCACAGAAATAAATCCCATTGAACTCAAAAAGTATGTAGCTGATCAACCCCCCCTTCTCCTCCCTCCTATCCCCTCCCTTTTGTCCCTTCCCTCCCCCTCCGATCCCCTCCTTCTCCTTCCTCTCTCCCTTGTCATGGTCAGTTTTACCTATCTGAAGCATGATTACATGGGAGTAAATACCATTGACCTCAATAAGCATGCAAATGATCAAACCTACCCTCCCATGCCCCTTCCTTTCCCCCTCCCCCTCCAATCCCCTCCTTCCCTCTCCCCTTCCTCCCCCTCCCTTTCTCCTTCCCTCTCCTCTCCCCTCCCCCTGCTCCTCCTCCATGGTCCTAACCATGATTACATAGCAATAAATCCCAATGAAATCAATACGCATGCAAATGATCATGGCTTTTTCCTCCTTCCCCTCTCCTCTCCCTTCCTCCTCCCCTCCCCTCTTCCTTCTTCCCTTCCCTGCCCACTCCAGCCATCCCTCCCTCCCCCTGCTCAGTTTTACCAGTCCTGAGCATGATTGCAGGGGAGTAAATCCCACTGAATTCAATAAGCATACAAATGATCAATGCATTCTTGGCAAGCTTGCACAGGATCCCATTTCTTACCTCCCAGATTAAAAAGCCGAGCAATTCACTAATAGGCAAAAAACCTTGCAGTTTAAGAATGCACCTATAGCCCACAGAGATTTCTATCAAACTTTAAAAAGCAGGGAAATTGGACAGCTATAGTGAATGCACCAGGGGAATAGGAGACCTGATATTGGACTGCCCTACAAAGTTGTTAAAATGCAAACACAATTTGAGTTGGTCTTTCATAGTCCAATCCACTTCCTGTGTAGCTTGGAAGAATTTGGTAACATGTGCCTCTGAGCATATGGTGACTGGTGGCAACACCTGCAATCACTGCAAAGAATAGAAACAAGACATGTGCTGTGCTGATCTTGTTTTATTAGGGAGGAAGCAACATTATTAAGACAGTTGACATAGTTCAGATAGTCACTTTAAATATATCTGATTTCCTCTGCAATTTTAGTGAAGTTTCCTATAGGAAATCATTTTCTTTTGCTTATACAGTAGGGCCCCGCTTTACAGCGCTTCGCTTTACAGCGTTCCGTTAATGCAGCAGTTGTGAATTGTAGAAAGGCCCCGCTTTACAGCGCTTGTTCCGCTTTTACGGTGGTTTTTTGCTGCCGGGTGCCATTTTGGTCAATGTAAGTCAATGGGATCCGCTTTACAGTGGTTTTCACTTTACAGCGGGGGTCCGGAACGTAACCCACTGTATGAGCAGGGCCCTACTGTATTTCTGTGAATATGTGAAGTACAGCAACACTTTGCAAAATTTACACTAAAAAACTCCAAAAATAATTGTGGAATAATGGCACTGACTATTCTGCAGAATAGTCTCCAGTGGACATCAGGAGTGTCTCAGTTTGCACAAGATAAAACAGTGGGAGGTGAAATACATTCTAGCAAAATTCTAGGTGTGGTCTATGTTTTTAATTGATCATGCCCACCTTGCCTTAAATGAAGTGGTTTAAACATAGCAGGTTGAAAACATGCATCTTGGGCAGGCTAAGTTGGTTTTTTGCCAACAGCTGGAGTCATTCCTGAAGTAGCAACATATTGTTATCAGTCTGATTTGACATCAAGCTTCAGTTTCAGATTCAACTGTTAATGTACCCAAAATAGAAATAGAACATAACCTCCAATTTGAAGCACAAAAGGCTGTCTTCACTATCATATGACACTGAGCAATAAAAAGGCTTTGAAATTAATAAAAATAAATTTGACACAGGTTTCTAGGATGAATAATGAGAGAAATAACATTTTCTAGATTACATTCTCTGTAGAAACAATAGTAACACAGGAATGAAGCAAAGTAAGAAGAACACCAACAAACATACACAAATGTCATTCTCCATCTTTGGAGATGGCAGGTATCGCCACCGTTCACCATATGCTCAGAGGCACATGTTACCAAATTCTTCCATGCTACACAGGAAGTGGATTGGACTGTGAAAGACCAACCCAGATTGTATTTCCATTTTGACAACTTTGTAGGGCAGTACAATATCTCAGAGAGGAGGTCAGGTCTCCCGCTCTCCTGGTGCATTCACTATAGCTGCCCAATTTCCCTGCTTTTTAAAGTTTGATAGAAATCTCTGTGGGCTATAGGTACATTCTTAAACCGCAAGGGTTTTTGCCTGTTAGTGAATTTCTATTATGGCTATTGCCTTCTTCACCAGCTAGATTGTCTTTGACTATTATTATTTAGCACTTAGACAGGCTACCCAATAACACTGGGTTGTATCCAATGATGCATACCCAGAATTCCACTCATGCAATGGGACTTCACCCTCCTCTCCTTTCCCTGCATGCAGTAGTGTAGCGGCAAATTCAGAAGAGCAGGGTCTCTTCATGATAGGTCACTCCATGGCCGTTCAGAGCCACACTCCTTGCCCTCTGTATTGTCTCTGAATCCACACTATACTACAACAGACATCCCTAGGAGCCAATTAGTATGAAAGGGGAGGGTGTGTGCTAGCCACTGAGTAGAGTCTTCTCAGTGGCTGATCCACCTTTCACTCTGATTGGCTCCAATCAGCACAAAAAGACAAGAAATCTTCTCAGTGGCTAACATGTTCCTCTTTCATGATGATTGGCTCATACACAGGAACCTGGCTGGGACCATGCTCCCCAAAACGTAAGGGTTGTGTGACCACATGTGACCCTGAATGACTACATCCCTGCCTACATGTCCCCAAAATCTATTCCAGAATCTATTCCTCAACCCTCCAGAGCAGATTTTGAGGCTGCACAGGGGGCTGAAGAGAAGAAGAGAGAAGGGGGAAGTTCTGTTGCACAAACCCTGGAAACAGCCCATTGTTCTCTGGGCAGCTTATAAAAAAGTAGTAAAATACAGTATCATTCAAGTATAAATTGCAACATAAAAATTGTCAGCAGACTATTACTCACACACGCACGCACGCACGCACACGCACACACACACACAGAATCAGTTTCACAACATAGCTAAAAATACACAACATGCAATCAGTGGGTTACAACTGAAAACTAAAGGCTTGGAAGAATGAAAATGTCTTCACCTGGCACTTTATGATCTTTATGGCAGGCAAGCCTCTCTTGGGAAGGGGGCTTTCACTGAAAATTAGTAAAAAAATGCATTTATACTTTTAAATTATTCACCCTGAGTACTATATTGCATAATTCTCTTACATATGAAAATAATATCTGAGAAGCTGGAAGCATTCAGAGTTTTCTACATTACTGCTACAAAATGTAATATTTTAGCAGTTGTATATAAGAAAATGTTCATGGAGGATAGTACTCAGTAGAATCAAATGACAAAAAAACTCAGTTTGAAAAATTATAGGATTAAAAATGCTCATTTCCCCAGGTCTCTATTGTTCACACAAAGCTCTCTAAAGATGCTTGTTACTATCTTCACATTTAGTTTGACAGTGCTATAGGACAGAATGCCAGTCAAATCAAGCACAGTGGTCATTTTGGGAGCACATGTCACTGCTGATTAATATAATTGAGTTACATCCATGCTAGACTCATAAATAGACTTAGAAATGTGTATGCAGGCTAATAAACTTAATCTGCATCAGTGCAGTTAATTTTTTCCTCTTTCACACTTGCAGTCCATGGTTATGATCATGCTACTGCGTATGTCAGTATATAATGTTAGTCTAAATTCTTTACAAAGCCAAAAAGAAAGAAAAAAATGAAAGAGTAATTAGATGTTAGTTGGTCAGTCACTGAATCATAATTAGATGCTAGTTGGTTAGTCACTGAATCCCAAGCTACTTTATTAATAATTTTGTATTCACTGTAGACTGAACCTTATTCTTATTCTTATGTATTAAATCTTAAGCTTTTGTTTTATATTGTTCTTGTCTGTGCTAGCAGTTTATGGAAATTAGGTATACAAAATAATTCTACCACAATGAGAAAAAAAGATTTTTTTGGACTATACAGCTAGTATTTTCTAAACATCAAAGTAAAACCAGAGGACACATACTTTAAGGGAATCAATATATTGACCCCGGTTTCAATTTATTTCTAAATTGTTGATCAGTTATGTTCTTTGGTTAAAATGCACACAGGCAAAGTAGAATAGCACATTTAAGCAGAGTATTTTTAGAACTAGAAAGCAATCTGGAATATTAATGAGATCTGATATCGTTTGAAATGTTGCTTTTCAAAGAGAAAAGGGTAAGTACGCTCTAAAATCTTCTCGGTGCAGTCAAACTGGGATGGGAGAGGGGGATTTTTATTTCATTTTTGTCTCAATACATCCATTAAACTTATTTGGCTTCATGACAAATTTGGTAAGTCAGCCCAAAATTAAATAACCCATGGAAAGATAAGAAAGAACGGATAATTTTTATGTAGGGTTTTTTTAAAAATCCAACCTGCTTTCTAAATCACCCCATACTGTGGTATATCCTATACAATTAGCCATACCATACAACAGAGAATGCAGAGCCACCCCAGTGAGGTTTAGAGTCAGGCTTACAGCGTAATGTGCAGCTATATCTCTTGTTTTTCTTAAACTAACTGTGTGTATGGCGATTATTATTAGGATTGCTCATGGAAGAAGGGAAGATTCATCCTCCAAATCCAATCTTGCATAATTACAAGGCTTAGTTTAAAAGTTCCCATTGGCACTAATGGGAATGGGGTGTATCCAACACTATAGCTCCACTGGCCTCACAGACTTCCAAATGTGCCATGAAATGTCCTCTTCCACTCATGTCTTCCACAGCCCTAATATCAGCTCCAGTGGGTTGGCAAGTCAGGGGAGGAAATGGAAGTCCTGTTTGAGCAGAAACCTGCTTCCACAATGCTGGGTGCATTGTAAGGCATGTGGGAGATATTTAGATGTGTGTGTGTGACTGTGGAGAGAGGGAATAAATGTCCCTGTAGCCAGCAAGCCCAATAACAATTGCCCCCTCAGTGGCTGTAATTAATTTAAGGGGGGAAAAGAGACTGTGTTGCTCACCATGCATTAATTTACTGATTAATTAATTTTATTTTTATTATTTCAACTAGTCATATTACTGCTTAGATGACAAAAAACATACAGTGGATAAAATCAGTTAATATTAATCATAAAAACAGAAAGCATAAGTGTAATGTGTAGTTTGACTGTAAGTGGAAAATGCAGGGAGGGAGGGAGAAGGGACCCCCAGCTATGGGAAAGCTATGGGCGGTGGAAGAGAGTCCCAAACTGAGGGAGGCAAAAAGGAAAGTGCATGCAGAGCTTGGAAGTAATTTGTTACAAGTAACTAGAAGTAATTTTATTACTTTTGTGGAGTAATTGTAATGTTTCCAGCATTACTTTTGGGCATTACTGGGGGGGGGGAAGCAGGGGAAGACTTCTGCTGCTCTGATTTGTGGATGAAAATCATGTGCCTCAAACTGGGCTTCTGTGCAGCATCGCTCTTCCCTCATGCTCTGTGGGTGGGTAGGAGGTGACGAGGGAGGAGGTGGAGAATTGTTTTAAAAAATGGATGGTGGTGGTGAAGAATGGAGTGGAGGGAAAAAGGAGCCAGAGGGCAAGAACATGGATAAAGGAGGAGAAGAAGGCAGCGGCAGAATGGAGATAAAGAACTGTGGAGGTGAAAGATGACAATGTGTATGTGTGTTTGCACTTGGCACACAAAGTGGCCTCCACCACCCTCTCTGGCTACTGTGCTGCATTTGCAGTATTTTAACTTTTTTGCATCTTGGGAAAATGTTTGCTTGGGTGAGTGTCCCTTAATTGGTGGCAGGGCAGGGTCTGGGAGGTGGTTAAGTGAGAGAGATTATGCTTGCTGGCTGAGTGGGGGGGTTGCACTTGGTTTTATGTGCAAAGATCTGAGTAGTGGCCTCTGCTTCCCTCCCCATCTCCCGTACCAGCGGAGAGACCACCATTGCTGTCTTATGGATAAAAATAATTATTCTACTACCTCTGTATGTGTGTGTTTATTTTTAATGTTTAGGCTAGTTAGACATGCAGCAGCCAAGGACAGCACCTTGTTAGGCGTTTTTTTTAAAAAAAAAGTAACTGAAATGTAATTGTAGTGATTCTTTTGAGAAAAAGTAACCAGTTACTTTCAGAGCAATTGCAATTGTAACGGTAATTACTACTTTTTCGGCCATGTAACTGTAACTGTAATTTATTACTTTTTAAAAGTAATCTTCCAAGCTCTGAATGCATCTTTAACCTCTGTCCTTACCTGGCAGTTGGTTTCCACACCATTCCATTTATTTATACCATCTGGTGAGAGGTTCTGGTTGGGGAAGCACCTGGGTTTGGTTTCCTTTGAAAGGAGGTCACTGGATGCTTATGGTACTTTGTAATATTTGCGCATATTACAAATGTATAGGTTGACCAAAGGTTAGTGATAGGGAACTTTTTTGGCTCACTCTGCAGGCCAACTTGGATAGGTGCCAGGTGGGTCTCGCAGAGCAAATGAAGAGCTGGTGGGCTAAGTTTGGCCTTCAGGCTGAGGTTCTCCACCTCTGCCATAGGTGGAGACAGACAGCTTAAACACTTCAACAACAAACCTCACTGCCCTGCATCAGATCTCCAGAGAGAGACAGCCCCCTGCAAGGCATTCCCAGACTTCAAAGTAAGTCCCATGCCTCTTTCCTTATCCTACTCAAAAACTGTAGTCTGTTAAAATGCTTCTATTGTCTCCCTCACCACCACCACAATACCTAAAAGGAGGGAAGATAAAGATAAGTCATCTTCCTCAATCATGTCCTAGCCTCTTTGGGCCACTTGTAACTTCCCTCTGGGAAGACTGTATGCAAACAGTACTGTCATGAGTGGCATATTAATATTTGGAGGAGGGTCCATTTGTCTCCTGAGGCAGGTTTGGAAGAAAAGTCCTTGCTGTTTCTTTTTAAGATGGCTGACTGAAGTTGGATGTTCGAAGCCTCAATTGTGTTTTCATCCAAAACTAAATTGTTAAACTTCATTCAAGAGAATGAATATGCCTGTTCTTTCTGGAAGCCAGAGAACACCTCTGAATCTCTAATTACAACAAAGCTGTGCCTGGCAACTTTGCCAATGATCCGCAGTCATACTAGCCCCATTTACCCATTATTGTCCACAACCACTACCACATAACAACTCTGAGCATGATAAAGAGGGAGAATTCTGGGAATTAAGGACCAAGTTCTAATTCTTTTAGGCTATTCCTTGCTGTAATCTTTTGATTTTGTGAGCCATTGTCACATCATTTGTTATTCTAGTAGAGTTTAGAAGCAATTCATTCCCAGACATTGATAATGCTGAATACAGTCTTAAACCTATATTCTAGCAAAAGGAGTGACCAAGCTCCCCTCACAAGCAGGGGTGTAGTCGTACAGAGTCTTGGGTGGTCTTAGACCCTTTACTTTTTTAGGAGCAGGGTCCCAGGAGGGTCCCTATGTCGTCAGCATCCTATGAAACATTCAGCATGAAAGGGGTGTGAGCCACTGAGAAGAGTCTTCTATTATGCTTCCTTGCCCTTTCCTGCTGATTGGAGCCAATCAGAGAGAAAGGAGATGAGTCAGCCATTGAGAAGACTTCTCTCAGCAGCTAACACTCTCCCCTTTCATACATATTGGCTTCTAGGGCAGAGCTTGGAAAAGTTACTTTTTTGAACTACAACTCCCATCAGCCCAATCCAGTGGCCATGCTGGCTGGGGCTGATGGGAGTTGTAGTTCAAAAAAGTAACTGTTCCAAGCTCTGTTCTAGGGATATCTGTTTTTGTGGGAGAAGGCATTGACAAGGACCTCGTTCTCAACCCAGCAGCAAAATAAGGGGGATGTGGCTGTGACTAACATGAAGGGACCCTGCACTTCTGAATTTGCCACTATACTACTGCTCACAAGTACTTTCCATTTACAAAGTTTCATGTGCAATTACCTCTGGAATTCTAAGGGGTTCCTATTAAGATAACAGCCATCATCTTGAAAATCTCAGTGGCCTTGTGTACAGCAACCATTTAGAGGTGGCAGATCACACAAACAGTGCCTCGCTGCCAGCTCTTGTGGCTACTGTGGAACCTCTCTCTCTCTCTCTCTCTCTCTCTCTCTCTCTCTCCAGTAAAACCTTGATATGATGTTTATCTTACAAGGCACTGAGGGAAAAAAAGGAATGGAGGAAATAGAGAGAAATAATGTGACCAATTTTCTTTCCTGCTCAAGGAAAAGGGTTAAGAAAAAAGCATATTTGGTTGGTTTTGTTTCCTTTTTCTTTTCAGGGTTTTGGGTGATGAAGTTTTTTTAAATGACCCCCCCCAAAAAAAACAGGATAGCTTGCTGTCTCTTCCATATTTAATCCTGATGCCTTTTGCACAGTTATAACTGTGCCAAGGCACAGGGAGAGAAATAATGAAATTTGCAAGTGTAAAGCCAGGCAACAGGGGATTTGTTCTATAAATACAGAAAATTGCAGTCAAGTTTCAACACTGAAATAGCAGTGAGGGAGAGACGGCTCAGTGCCTCCTCCCTTAAAGTTCATATTGAGACAAATAAACAAGTTTATAATATTTCTAGCACTACAACAGTAATTGCTTGTTTCTCATTCACTTACTAGTTGTTTTGGACAATGATCACAATACCATTAATGTCTTTACCTAAAAGGCTTTCCCTGAGTCACTTTATAATTTAATTTAGTTTATTATGAGCAAATATGTGTGTGATACAACATCTGAATGATGTAGCAGCTGGGATCTTTTATGCATCAGAAATATATTGAACTACACCTGTGTTCTTCAACCTTGGGTCCCCAGATGTTGTTGGACTACAACTCCAGCCATCCCTGACCACTGTCTAAGTTGGTTGGGAATGATGTCTAACAACATCTAGGGACACAAGGTTGAAGAACACTGAACTATGCAACCTTAGACTAATGTGTCATTGCCCATAGCTCTATCCTGTAGCTCAGGTGTGCAGAACCTTTGACCCTCCATATGTTGCTGAACTACAACTCCCATCATCCCTGGCCATTGACCATGCTTGCTGGGGTTGATGGGAGTTGAAGTTCAGCAACATCTGGAGGGTCAAAGGTTCCCCACATCTGCTGCAGTTTTGTCAAATTATCTTTTTATGTCAGAGCAAAAAGACCTGGAGAGTTCAATAAGGTTTTCCATAAGCTTAGAAGCAGGACTTTTGTTTAGCCTTTTTGTTTCAGGCACGGTCTGAAGGCATGGGAGGCACAACCCTTGTGGAAGCTAAGCAGGTATAGGTCTGTTCAGTGTCTGGATGTACAGACTCCTGGAAACTACATGTATGTCACTTTGGGTTCCATTGGGGAAGAAAGGTGTGATATAAATGTCAGGAGATGCTGACAATCATCATCAACAACAACATTATCACCAAGAAGAGCCATTTGTCTTGATTGGTTGACCAAGCAGGTGGCTAACTAGGTGTATATGTTATTTCTTAGAATAAAGTATTATTTAATTGTATTCATAACACGGGAACCAAAGCCACAAAGGGAAAGTTCATTTTAAATGCTTGCAGGAGCACAGAAAACCAATCATGTTTAATATATCTCTCTATCTATATACCTACATATATAACATTATAATGTTGTGGGGCTATTCATTCAGTGAATTATGATACAGTGGAGATTGTCCCAAAGCCCATGTCTTTAATAGCTGCTTGACTTTCAGAAAATTAGTAGGTGAAGCTTTTCATGGCATGGAGGTGAAATGACAGGAAAAGATGTTTAATTTCTGCATGCCAAGCACCTATTAAGGAAGCAGAGCCAGTTAAAATATCAGAAACTCCAATGGAACCTGTTGCTATCTTCAGCATTCCAGATTAGTGCTGAGCTGAAATTTTCTCTTGCATTTCTTCAGCCATCCTCCGACAGGTAATGAGAAAAGAAATTGTATTTTAAAATTATCAAGGGAAAGGAGAAAATTTACATGAAATTCTCATGGATGGGGTTCTTACCTTACTTTTGAGGTAGCTGAGGGGTGTTTGTGAGTGTCTTTGCTTTCATTCTACAAATCATTTCACCAGTGGTCAGCCTTCCTGGGGAATACATTATGACATAACTCCTCCTATGGGGTTTTTGTCTGGTTTAAATGAAACGGGAACAATATGTAGTCCTATTTCTTAGTAAAGTATAACTGCAACAGTGGATTTGAGAATAACCAGTCCCATACCTTCTCTGAGACATACTAGTTAAATAAATCAACAGAGACAATCTTCTTAGGTGTGTGGGACTGCCTTCAAGTCGATCCCGACTTATGGCGACCCTATGAATAGGGTTTTCATGGTAAGCGGTATTCAGAGGGGGTTTACCTCCTTTCTTAGGTAAAAAGAATAAAATAATATTTACTCACGACCTTCATATGTTTTTAAAAAATAGGTTCTAGCTTAGACAGAAATAATCTGTAGTCTCAGTCCATTTTCAGTCATTGGTGAGGATGGTCCTGCAAGGAGTGTCTGCCTGCTCCCTCTGCTAGAGGTTATTGCAGAATACGCAAAACAATCAATATCCCCAGACAAAGGAGGAAGAAGAAGGTAAATAATCCCACCCTTTAAGGAAGTTACATGATGGTAACCAAGCATATAGAGATATCCCCAATACTGGTTAGAGGGAACATCTCCGTATCAAAGGGGGCGGCATGCAAGCGTGCTTATTCCAACAGTTTTTTCAGATCAGGAAGCATGGGCCTCCAGGGAGGCTGCAGAGTGCTGGAGAAATAATTACTGGAAAGAAAAACACACACAGCACTGTTGGCCACCTCACAGCAATACATTAAGCTCAAAACCCTGCTGCCATGGGAATTCTAAAGAAATTCTCAAGTGCCCTAAGAGTGCAGTGGAAAAGTGGATATCTTTTTTTAAAAATTTGCTGGGGAAGAATACATTTGAGAAATTGGAGGACAGATTTCACCATAGAACTATTAAAATGGACAGGGTGCTTCTTTTTGCTCTGGAATCAATGGGAGGAAAGGAATATCTCTTATATACACAGGAAGTGAGCAATATGCTTTTCTCTACCTCATAACAGTGGAAGTATATTTAGGAACAAACATGGGGAGCTGCCTTATAATGAGTCAGGCAATTGGTCCATCTAACTAAAGTATTGTCTGCACTGTCTGGCAGCAGCTTTCCTGAACTTCAAAGAGGTTGCTTTGAACCTGGGACCTTCTGTATGCAGAGCATGTGTTCTGCCACTGAACTATGGCCCTTCTCCTCTAAAAGGAGATTAACAAGGCAAAGGGACGCATAACATATATACCCTCTTTCCTGTCTGTGTAATATATTGCTGTGAACAGAGATTCCTGCCAGGTGATCTCCGAAGGAGGTTCCAGAGAGTGATTGTAGGCTAGGGATGGGTGAGAATTTTGATTCAGTTTGCATTTCAAGGAGAATTTATCAAATTCGCAATTTCCAAAACAATATGAGAACCAAAACACGGCCATCCTTTGAAATTCACATTTCTTAGAATTTTGGGATGCAGTTATTAGGGGAATGCATATATTAGGGGAAAGTGTGCATAAAAATTAATACATGTGCGAAAATAACATGCAAAAAGCCATGACATTTTATTTATTTATTTATTTATTTGATTTATACCTTGCCCTTCCTCCCAGCAGGAGCCCAGGGTGGCAAACAAAAGCACTAAAAACACTTTAAAACCTCACAAAACCAGACTTCAAAATACATTAAAACAAAACATCTTTACAAACATAAAAACATCTTTTAAAACATTTTTAAAAAGCTTTCAAGATCTTTTTTTTTAAAAAAAAGGTTATATATATATATATATATATATATATATATATATATATATATATATATATATATATATTAAAAAGTTTAAAAACATATTAAAAAACAATTCCGGCACAGAGGCAGACTGGGATAAGGTCTCAATTCATGCTTAAATCTTCCTAGCAACATTACTGTCTGTTCTCTGTTTTACCAGAGTTGATCTCTAATATATTTGGAAAACAGCAAAAAGCATTGCAGCTTGATTCAAGACAAAAGTATTAATGCAATATTCAGCTTTCCACTTCTCTAAAATTATATGCCATACTTACTGTTTTTTAAAAAAGTTTAAAAGCATATTAAAAAGCAATTTCAACACAGACACAGACTGGGATAAGGTCTCAACTTAAAAGGCTTGGTGAAAGCTTAATTATCATCAGGAGGTTTGGGCTGCAGTGTCACCAATATGCAGATGATACTCAGCTCTACCTCTCATTTAAATCTTCACCAGAGTTGGCTGTAGATACCGTGTCTAAGTGCCTGGAGGCCGTAAGTGGATGGATGGGACGGAATAGGCTGAAGCTGAACCCTGATAAGACCTAGGTGTTACTCGTGGGAGATAAGAGAAGGCTAGGAGATATAAACCTGGTGTTTAATGGGGTAAGATTGCCCCTGAAGGACCAGGTCCACAGCCTCGGGGTCATTCTTGACTCACAGCTGTCTATGGAGGCTCAAGTATCAGCAGTGAGCCGGGCAGCTTGGTATCAACTCCATCTGATACGGAGGCTGCAACCCTACCTTCCTGTCCATCTTCTCCCACGAGTGATACATGCCCTGGTCTCCTCTCGCTTAGACTACTGTAATGCACTCTACGTGGGGCTGCCCTTGAAAATGGTCTGGAAACTACAGCTGGTACAGAATGCGGTGGCACGTTTGATAAAGAACAGCCATCGCCATGATCATATCACCCCAGTATTAATAGATCTTCACTGGTTACCAGTTGTTTACCGGGCCCAATTCAAAGTGCTGGTATTAACCTTTAAAGCCCTATACGATTTCGGCCCAGTTTATCTGAAGAAGCGCCTCCAGCATCACCAATTATGCCACCTGACAAGATCAGCCACACAAGACCTTCTCTCGGTCCCACCAGTTAAAACAGCTAGACTGGTGCAGACCAGAGAGAGGTCATTTTCGATTGTGGCCCCCACCCTCTGGAACTCCCTTCCTTTAGACCTCCACCATGCCCCCTTCTTGATGGCTTTCCGCCGATCCTTGAAGACCTGGCTGTTCAGGCAGGCCTATGGGGTTTCTGGGGTGGGTTAGTTTTTAAGCTGCTGATTACATATAAGAGTGGGTAGCTTAATTATTGAACGTTGTTGTTATGGTTTTATATTGTATTTATCCTATTATTGTATGTCGCCTAGAGTGGCCGTTAATTTGGCCAGATAGGCGACTCAAAAATAAAATTTTATTATTTTTATTATTTATTTATTAAAGAAGAAGGTCTCCAATAGGCACCGAAAAGATAACAGAGATGATGCCTGTCTAATAGTTAAGGGGAGGGAAGTCCACAGGGTAGGTGTTGCCACACTAAAGGTCCATTTCCTATGTTGTGCGGAATAGATCTCCTGATAAGATGGTAACTGCAGGAGCCCCTCACCTGCAGAGTGCAGTGATAGACTGGGTATATAAGGGATAAGATGGTCTTTCAGGTATCCTGGACCCAAGCTGTATAGGGCTTTGTACACCAAAACTAGAACTTTGAACTTGGCCCAGCAGTAAATGGGCAGCCAGTGCAATTCTTTCAGCAGTGGGGTGACATGTTGGCAATACCCTGCCCAAGTGACCAGTCTCGTCGCCACATTTTGCACCAGCTGCAGCTTCTGGACCAACCTCAAGGGCAGCCCCACATAGAGTGCATTACAGTAATCCAGCCTAGAGGTTACCAGTGCATGGACAACAGTGGTCAGGCTATCCTGGTCTAGAAACGACCACAGCTGTCTTACCAGCCAAAACTGGTAAAAGACACTCTTAGCCACTGGGCCTCTAGCAACAAAGATGGATCCAGGAGCACCCTCAGATTACGGACGTACTCTTTCAGAGGGAGTATGACCCCGTCCAAAGCAGGAACTGGCCAATTATCAGAACTTGGGAACCACCAACCCACAGTGCCTCTGTCTTGCTAGGATTCAGACTCATTTTATTGGCCCTCATCCAGCCCACCACCAAGTCCAGGCAGGGGTCCAGGGCTTGCATGGCCTCCCCTGATTCAGATGTTACAGAGAAATAGAGCTGGGTATCGTCAGCATATTGCTGACACCTTGCCCCAAATCTCCTGATGACTGCTCTCAAGAGCTTCATATAGATGTTAAACAGCATGGGGGAGAAGATGGTACCCTGCAGCATCCCACAGCACAACTGCGAGGGGGCCAAAAGACAAGACCCAAGACCCAATGCTATTCTCTGAAAATGACCTTGGAGATAGGATCGGAACCACTCTAAACCAGTGCCTCCAATACCCAGCTCACCAAGTTGGCCTAGAAGGATGTCATGGTCAATGGTAGCAAAAGCCACTGAGAGATCAAGTAAGAGTAACAAGGTTGCACTGCCCCTGTCCTTCTCCCGATAACGGTCATCTATCAGGGAGACCAAGGCAGATTCAGTCCCATAACCAGACCTGAACCCAGACTGGAATGGATAAAGATAATCTGTTTCATCCAAGAGTACTTGCAATTGATGCACCATGACCCTCTGAATCACCTTCCCTAAGAAGGGGGTATTTGCAACAGGTCGGTAATTGTTGCCGACCAATGGGTCTGGGGTGGGCTTTTTCAGGAGCTGTCAAATCAGTGCCTCTTTCAGGATGGCTGGAACCACTCCCTCCCACAATGATGCATTGACCACACCCTGGATCCACTCGGTCAACCCCCCACAGCAAGCTTTAATAAGCCAAGAAGGGCAAGTGTCGAGAGGACATGTTGCTGGCTGCATCATCACAAGCACCTTGTCTATGTCATCAGGCCGCATCAACTGAAACCATTCCCAAGAAGTTGCAGCAGACGTTGCACTGGATACCTCATTGGGGACTACAGTAGATGTGGATGGGGCTATGGAGGTGAGCAACTTTACCCTCAAAGTGTCTTGTAAACAATTCACAGTGGGCCTCCAAAAGGTCTAAAACTCCATTTCCTGGAGTTGATGTCAACAGACGTCTGACAATACGTAAAAGCCCCACTGGACAGCTGCTTGAGAATGCGATGGAGGCAGAGAAGTAGGCCTTCTTCGCAGCCCTCACCGCCACACAGTAGGCACAGTTATGATGTTTTACTTGTGCCTGATCAGCCTCACAGCATGTCTTTCGCCACTTGCGCTCTAGCCGTCGTCCAGCCTGTTTCATTACCCTTAACTCACTGGTGTACCAAGGAGCAAGCCGGGCTCCACAATGCCAGAGAGGGTGCTTGGGGGCAACCCCGATAAGACCGAGGTGCTACTTGTGGGGGACAAGAGAAGGTTGGGAGATGTTGACCTGAAGTTCAATGGGGTGAGTCTACCCCTGAAGGACCAGGTCCGCAGCCTTGGGGTTGTGCTTGATTCCAGGCTGTCCATGGAGGCTCAGATTTCGGCAGTGAGCCGGGCAGCCTGGTATCAATTACACCTCATACGAAGGCTGCAACCCTACCTTCCTGCTCATCAGCTCCCACTGGTAGTACACGCCCTGGTCACCTCTCGATTGGATTACTGTAATGCGCTCTACGTGGGGTTACCCTTGAAAATGGTCCGGAAACTACAACTTATACAAAACGCGGTGGCTCGACTACTTACTAATAGTCGCCGCCGGGATCACATCACACCAGTGTTGTTCGATCTACACTGGCTTCCAGTTGTCTTCCGGGCCCAATTCAAGGTGTTGGTATTAACCTTTAAATCCCTATACGGTCTCGGCCCAGTTTATCTAAAGGAGCGCCTGCAATGCCACCAATTATGCCGCCCGACAAGATCGGCCACACAGGGCCTTCTCTCAATCCCGCCGACAAAATCAGCTAGATTGGCGGAAACTAGAGAGAGGGCATTCTCAGTGGTGGCCCCCACCCTTTGGAACTCCCTCCCACAAGATCTATGGCACGCCCCTTTCCTAAATGTATTTCGTAAAGCCTTAAAGACCTGGCTCTTTCAACAGGCCTTTGGGATTTCCGGGGAGGGTTAACTTCTATGACTGAAATGCCTCTTACCTTGCACTAGTATTGTTGCTGCTGCTGTATTGTTTATATATTGTATTAATGTATTTTATCCCATTGTGTTTTAACTGTTTACATGTACGTCGCCTAGAGTGGCCATCGGCCAGATAGGCGACACATAAATTAATTTTTATTTTATTATTTTATTTATTATTAACTGTGCCTGATGCGTCTCACTGTTCCACAGTGTGACACAAGCTTCAACAGGGTCACCAGCTCTATCTACTGGTAACTCTCCCAGGGCATGTAGGAATCCAGTGCAGGGGCGTCACTAGGGCAGTGCGACAGGTGCGGGCCGCACTGGGTGACACCACCAGATGGGGTGACACCCAGAGTCGCCCCCCCAGTAGCCCCAAGGACGAGGCAGCATCCGAGTAAGAAGCCTCATCTCCAAAGACCACTATGCTCTCCCTCCAAAAAAGTTTAGTTCAAAAATAACATCCCCTTTTCAGCCACTCTGAGGCACGGGGAGGCTCCTGCGCGGAAGTTACCCACCCCTCCCCCCTTGCCTGCAGCCCGCAAGTCGCCCCTGCGGTGGATGGCGATCCGAGTGCGCCAAGGTGTAGCGCGAGTGGCGCAGGGCTTTGCAGGCACAGCGGCTTCTTGGGGTTGCTCCGGTGAGTGGCTCAGCAGAGGGGGGGCCCCTGCAGCCGCCCATCCCCATGTCCGAGCGGGCAGAGTTTTGCACCCAGTGGGGAGAGGATCAAAGCAGCGCGCTAGCGGGACAGGCGGGGGGAAAGGGAATGAGAGGAGAGCAGGCGCCCGTCGTTCCTCCACTCCCAGAGCAGAGAGCTCCTTGGGCACCTTGGAAAGCGGGATCCGGGGTCTGTGCTGGAAGAGTCGGTGTGCCAGGCAAGGGAGAGGGAGGGGCCCACTCCGGTGGTGCTGGGGGGGGTGTTGAGAGATTTGGGGGGGTCTGATTTGCAAACAGATTAGTGGGGGCCACTGCGAGTCAGTGCAGACCCAAGGGAGTGACTGAATCCGGGCATTTTTGCAGGGAGAGCACAGCAGGAGCCTTGCTGGAAAGAAAGGAAAGGAGCCCATCATGTTTCTCCCCTGGCCTCCCTCTGCATTCAGCCACGCAGGAGGGCTCCCCTATTTTATTTTATTTTGGTTTTTGCTCAAGCTGATTACTAGAGAGGGACCAAAATTCAGCGGTTGGGGTGTGTGTGAGGAAGATGTGGTCTCCTGCAGGTCTGGAAGAGAAAGCTGGAAAAGAAGCAAAGCAGAAAAGACAGAATCGCAGTGGTAAAACCAGCATATTTGCAGTTGAGGCAATCCCACACATCCACACAAGGATGGAATTGTAGTGATATTTTGTGCAAATGTCCAGCAGCCTGAATAAAAATAGCTGCATTTTCTGGAACTGGCTTCATTCATTCACTTGGGCTGCAATCCGAACCCCACTGGAAGCAAGCTCCATCGAATTCAACAGGACTGATGTTTGAGTAGACATGGTCAGGATTGTGCTCTTGGTTATGATGGCGAATCCAGAATATGTCTCTGCCAACTAGTTGCATTTCAGTGTTTTTGGTAGTTCCTATTCCTCAACCCACCAAACCTGAGTTGTGGTCATTTCTCCCCCCCCCAACTTGGGATGCAATTGCAGCGCTGGCTGGTGTCGCTGGTCCAGGGCTATGCAGACGCCTGGCAGACTGAAATGCACAGGATTGCACAAAGTCCCAAAATCTCCATATGAAAAATGCTGCTTTCTTGGATTCCTGCCTGTCCCAGCGTAAAGGCATCTCCCTCCCTTGTGTTTCCCACCTGGCTGCCTCTGCTCATTTCAGCAGGAGAAGCCAGAGACTGAATCCGGGCATTTCTGCAGGGAAAACGGGTGAGTCAGTGGGTGGCTCTAAGTAAATTTGCAAAATTTACACAAAAAACCCTCCAAAAACAAAAAAGATCTCAAAGCGGTTTACAATAGAATATGCCTTCATGACACTCCCAGCCACACCCACACCCGTTTTGCTGCTGGGTTGAGAATGAGATCCTTGTTAATACCTTCTCCCACAACAACATACGTCCCTAGGTGCCAGTAAGCATGAAAGGGGGGAGTGTTGGCTACTGAGAAGAGTCTTCTCAGTGGCTGACTCATCTCATTTCACTCTGCTTGGCTCCAATCAGCAGGAAAGGACAAGGAGGCATTTTAGGAGACTCTTCTCAGTAATTTACACTCCTTTCAGGCTGACTGGCTTATAGGGTGCTGGAGACATGGGGACCCTGCTTCCAAAAATCAACGGGTCTAGCCCCCCCTAGACCAATGGATGACTACATCCCTTGGTTTAGGGGTACAAAGCTAGCAAGCACCCGTGAGCTTTGGCACTTTTTTTTTTTAGAAATTTACCATTGCTGTTAGACTTGGTGCAATATGATCCCCAGTGCTTAATTTCTCAGAAAAAGATAGGTTTCAGTTCAATTCTGTGTGGAAATGACATTGCCTTTTCTGTCCCTGTAATCCTTGATTTGGAGATCTTCTGAAACCAAAACAAAACTGTGCAGACTTGGGAAGGGGACCTATTGAATCAGGATTTCTGCACCCCCTGCCCTGCTTCACTTGTGGCTGCTCATTAGAATGGGGGGGGGAGGATAGCTCAGGCCCAGAGACCAAATGTGGCCCTCCAAGCCTCTCTAACTGGCCCTCAGAATTATCCCCAGGCCAGCAGAACAGTGAGTGCTTTTCTACCCTATATCTCAGTGGTAGGCTGAGCATGTGCTTTGCATGCAGAAGGTCCTGGGTTCAATCTTTTGCATGTCCTTGTGAAAGGAAAAAAATGTTCTAGGTTGTTTGTGTGACGATCCCACAGCTGGCTCTGTGTGTGTGTGTGTGTGCTATTACATTCAGTGATATATGGGAATTACAATTTACGAGTAACATTAGTACAAAAAACATTACTAAGGATTCTGTATGGTCTGGTATGGGAGGAGGTCCATGGGGGTGACACCATGAGTTACCGCACCGGGTGACACCAACCCTAGTGACGCCACTGTTCCAGTGGATTCCATTAGGCTCTGGGGGCAAAACATCTTAACCTGTCCACCACCCCTCCTGGGAAGGATCGGAGCCGTAAGTCTAAACTTCACTAGGAAGTGGTCTAACCATGACAATGGGGTGACATCCACCCCCCCATCTCCAGGCCACCCCTTCCTCCATCTGGAGCAAAGACCAAGTCAAGGTGTGCCTTGCCGTATGTGTAGGGCTGGTGACAACTTGAGACAGCCCCATGGTTGTCATGGAGGCCATGTACTCCTGAGCCAGAACACTAGAGGCAGCCTCAGCATGGACATTGAAATCACCCAGGACTATCATTCTAGGTTCCTCCCATACCACAGCTGAGATGGCCTCTGCCAGTTTAGTCAGAGAAGCTGCTGGGCAGCAGTGTGGATGATACACCAGCAGCAACCCTAGTTTACTGTCTCCTCAGCCCGGCTCAAGGTGGAGGCCCTCACAGCCAGCTCCAAGACAGAGTGGTTTCCTGGTGACAGAGATGGAAGTTCTGTAGACTATGTCAACTCCTCCCCCCATCCCTTCAGCCTGTGCTGGTGCTGCACCGAGTATCCAGGTGGGGAAAGCTGGGTCAGATCAACTCCTCCCAGCTCACCCACCTAGGTCTCTGTAATGCACACCAAATCGGCACCCTCATCCATGATCAAATCATGGATGAGTGTGGTCTTATTGTGTACCAATCTGGCATTAAACAACAGCACACACAGGCCAGTGGGCACAGTGGAAATGATGAGAAATGGCTTGCAAAAATGTATTATCAACACTGCCTACAAAAATGTGTTTATTTGGAGAAATTCGCACTAAAATGGTGGAGAATTTTAATAAGGAATTTTTAAAACAAAAATCGCAGTTCACTGTAGAAATGTAGAGAACTGAATTGAACATTGGAAAAATGAGAAACTGAGAGAACCAAAAGAGACAGATCTTTCCATAGGCTAACCAGTTAATTGCAAGTCTCTCAGCACCACTGAACTATTTGCTCAGGAGGGATTTACTTAGTGAATTTAGCTGGAACATGAAAATCACTACAGCATCATTTGTCTTTGATCCATCATGTTGAATATTACATGTCTAATTTCCTTTCATGATTAGTCTGAACTCTTGTCTTACATCCTTGCCAGTTAACTAGGACTCATAGGTGAAACCCATGAGAAGTGTGATTAGCTGCTGGAGAATGACTAATATTCCCCATTTTAAACAAAATAAAATAAGCTGGGTCTGACAAAATAAGGTTTCTTGGTCTTAATTCTGTTGTAAAATGAAGCTGGGCATTTGTGTTACCTTAAATAAAAAGGGATGTCAGAATAAATATTTCATGCAGAAATATCCTCCTGTTCTAGCACAGCGCTTTCCTGCTATCTCTGGCTGTTTGAAGACAAGCAGGTCTCTCTAGAGGTCTGCTGTTTCCCTAAGTACGAAAACATCATTGCCTGATTATAGATGTCTATGCGGATAACAGACATTGATGGTACATGGAAAATGCAATCAGTTTTTGAAATTCTATTTTCAAAAGAATCCACCATGTAGAGCAGTGGTTCCCAACTTTTTCAGTACGGGACCCCCTTTGTAAGCTCAACATTTTTTGTGACACCCCCCCTCAATGCTAACTGTAATTTTAGTCTCTGTTAATTGAAAAAAATTGTGTGTGGCAAAATCACATCTCCAGATGTCCTTTTCTATCAAAAGCTCCCAGCAGACAGAGAGGTGTTGCTTTATTTTCTTAATGCAAAGGTCCAATCAAATTGGTATCCCCCTCCCCCCCCAGTCTGAAGATGTACAGTCCTGTCTCCAGACACCAGTGGGTTACAGTGTTGGACTAAAATCCAGGTTCAAATCCCCACTCAGCTATAAAGCCCACTGGGTGACCTTGGACCTGTTACAGTCTCTCAGCCTGGCCTATCTCACAGGATTGGTGTAAGGATAAAATGGAAGCGGGCAACCATGCGTACCACCTTAAGAAACTTGGTGAAAAGGTGGGATATAAATGCTGTAATAATTAAATGAACAAATACATTTCAGCTGCAGTGCATGGGCCCCAGCTTCAGCCAACCTGCTGAGCTTTTTAATAATAATAATAAAGAAGCAGCACTGTGGTAGTGGTGGGGATGCTAGACTGTGAAGACAAAAGGGAGGATAGATTGAGGTGGGGGGTAGTGCTTTCACCTCTGTACCTGACTATCTTCCCTCTTTATGACTTCCTACTAGCACTTTTGATTTTCAGTCTTGCCTTTTCCTGAAGTCATCCTACATTCTCTGAGCCTTCTTCTTTAATCTTTTTTCTATGTTTTCTACTATGATTTTGTTCTTATGCTCAGTTCTGAAGTGGTAGAAATGGATTGAACTCCTTCAGATGGTTTGTGGCAAAATCACATCTCCAAATGTCCCTTCCATTGAAAGTTCCCTGCAGACAGAAACCCAGAAACCCAAGAGCTGCATTAGAAACTCCCTGATGTGTTAATCTTCTATTTGCAGGGAGGTGTTGCTTTCTTTCATTTTAATGCAAGGGCCCAATCAAATTGGTACCCCCTCCCCACACTCACACATAGTTCTGAAGATGTACAGTCCTATCTTCCAACACCAAGTGAGTTACAGTGTTGGACTAAGACCCAGGTTCAAATCCCCACTCAGCCATGAAACCAATTGGGTATCCATGCTCCTGTCACGGTCTGTCAGCCTGACCTGCTTCACAGGGTTGGTATAAGGATAAAATGGAAAGGGGGGAACCATGTGCGCCACCTGAGCTCCTTGGAGGAAAGATGGGATATAAATGCAATAATAAGTAATTAAACAAATATATTTTTGCTGCAATGCCAGGACCCCAGCCTCAGCCAACCTGCTGAGCTTTTTATTATTATTATTATTATTATTGTTGTTGTTGTTGTTGTTGTTGTTGTTGTTGTTATTATTAAATAATAATAATCAAGAAGCAGCAATGTGGCGGGAGATGGGGATGATAGATTGTGCACTGCAGACAACAAGGTAGATAGATTGAGGAAGGGGGGTTAGTGCTTTTAGGCCTTGGGATGATCATCAGTTAAACTGAAAATATCCCCCATGCTATTTTGCTGCTTCCCATAAACTCACTTCAAAACAAAATCTTACAAAATTTATAGTCTTGAACTAGGGCTGCCAGCTCAGAAGCATCCCAAACCATGAGATTACAGGGGCAGGCCCTAGTGATGTCATTAAGCATGATACATTAAGCACAGTTGCTTGGAGCATACCATTCAAACAAAAAAAAAATCTCTGATTGGAAATTAAGATAGAAATCTTAGCTAAATGAGGTGTTTCCAGGTCCAGCTGAAGTGATGGGATTTTCCACTTCCCCTGCTTAGAGAGGCTGGGTAAGGACCAGTTAATCTTGCCTACTTGCTTCTGGCAAGAAGGGTTTAAGTGCCCTCAGGCCAGGCCAGTCTCCAGAAGGCCATTATAGAAAGAAAGTCTAGTGTTGTGGAGATGTTAGATGGGAGCCCTCAAGAGTAAAGATGGATGCCCCTGAAGGCTGCAATTCTAAACACACTTTCTAAGGTATTAAGCCCCATAGAACTCAGTAGGACTTACTTCAGAGTAGATATAGTTAGGATTGTGCTATTGGTAAAGCTTGAATAAGAATCCTCTGCAAAGATATCCATATCAAAGCAGGATTGGCAACCCCCTGCCTGGAATGCCCATCCCTACCTTTTAACATGGCTGCTCCAAATTCTTTACGGATTTGACCCTTCACTTCAGAAAGAGGTCTGAGAAATGAGTCAGAGTAAGAAGATTCTCTGCCCTTTTCTGTCTCCCCTGTGGGCTGCTATAAACTCACTTTGACAGCCAACGCAATTCCTGTGAATAATTACTGACAGAGCAAAAATACACATGGTTTGGTCTACCTTCACAGGCAGCAACTTGGGAACAACAACAATTGCAGCCACACTGCCCAGTATGTGAATTCTCTTTTACTACTATTGGGCAAGAAACAAACCATCATGCAAATAACAAGAAGCATCACCAGTGGGTTTAAGGGGTTGAGCTGACCACATGGAACCACTGTTGTTGCTCCTATGGATGTAAGGGAATATGGTATGGGTTACTTTCCAGAGCCCTGCCTAAAAGCGAAACCTGCCGAAAAGCAGAACTCTGTTGAGCCCCATCTCTATCAAGAGGATCAGGGAGGGGGGATGGTCAAGCCCCAGCTTCCCCAGTTAGAGCAGGAAGAAGAATCAGAGGCAGATAAGGCTTTCAAGGACAATGAGGGAGGGGGTGTAGAAGTTGTCAAGGACAATGAAGAAGAGGGTGTAGTTGATAGTCTGCCAGTTCCCACGGGCAGTTCTCTAGCTGAAGCAGACCTCACTCCACTTACAGACACCCCAACAGAGCCTTTGGGGGATGACCTGGCGTGCGCACCAACCCCACATCCTCAGGACTCCCCGCCTGGCACTTCAAACGCTTTCCCGCCTCCTGAAGCCGAGCCGGCACCTATCGAGCCTGTACTGTCAGATGAGCTGGCGGAGGCTCACCCCCCCTCACCCCGTATAAGACGCCATGAGAAGCAGGTTGGTCAGAAGGTGGAACTTCAGAGGAATCAGAGATTACGGGTGAAGACCTTTCCTACTTAAGGCGGTGGCCCCCTGATTGAGGTGCTGAGTAAACTTTCTTCAGATGCTGCAGAGTATCCCTAGATAGTTTAGTTAGGGTTAGTAGTGAGTTAGCATAGTGAAGTCTATGAAGCGCACTGCCTTTGATGTAACCATTACTCTAATAAAACAAGAATTCCAGTCTCGCCTCCGTCTCATGTCTCGTATTCTGGATAGGACAAACTCATTCAATAGAATGGCGCCCGATGCCTGAAAAACGTCATAAAAGCGGAACAAGCACTGTATGAGTGGGGCATTACTCTAATTGAAAGCCGCTATATTAGTGGAACGCTGAAAAGCAGGCTGCTGAAAAGCAGGGCCCTACTGTGTATGAAATGCAAACAGAAAAAGAAAAACAAAACATGATGATTTCCTAAATGCAATACCATACCAACCACAATAAGATTCCTATGATTAAGACAGAAAACTCAGCATCGCAAAACCAGTCAGGATTCCTAACCAAAACTTAAAAATCCTGGCAGCCAGTCAGCCAAGGTCATAGAAATCCCCATGCAGGACAACCTGAAGAACGCTGCGGCATGATTGCTGACATGAGTGAGACCCTCTCAGCCCATAATATCTCTGCTCTGAAATCTGCACTCATTGCTGATTTGCTACCAGGCCAAGGTCAAGTTGGGTTTTTCATGTTACAGATGCCACATAGTACTTGTTCTACTCTTGTAAGAAATCAGTCCTTTAGTGTGGCACCACTTACGCTTTCGAACTTCCTGCCTATTGACGTTAGGCAGAGGCCTTCATTGTACTCTTTTCAGCACTTGCTAAAAACATTTTTGTTTAGGCAAGTCTACCCAGGCATGTAGAAGGTGTTATTTTTTATCTGTAAAGATATTTATAGTGCAATCCTGTGTATGTTTACTCAGAAGCAAGTCCCAATGTATTCAATGGGGCTTACTCAGACAGGGAAGCATGCACAGGATTGCAATTCAGTGATAAAGAACTTCATTTACCCAATCCAAAATTCAGAATCATGCCACGTTAAGCTGTTTTGCAAATGTTTTATACTTGTTTTATGGTTGTTGTATTTTAAATTACTTTATTTCTTGTTGTGAGCTGCCTTGGTTTCTAACCCTACCTCACAGGGTTGTTGGAAATATTCCATACACACACACACACTACAGATGTAAAAATACACACATCCCATATAATAGTTTATTGTCAAAACCAGTTAATCTTTGCAGAACATTTTTTTTTAAAAAATGAGTATTAGTTTCCTGCCAAATAAAAGCAGTGACACCTAAGTAAGCCCTGCCTAACTGCTTTAAAAAAAGGATCAGAGGAGGAGAGAAAAATTTACAACACCAACTTTGTCTATGTTCACTCAAAAGTCTCATTGATTTTCAGCACAATCCTAACCATATCTACTCAAAAGTAAGTCCCCCGGGCACCTGGTTGGCCACTGTGAGAACAGGATGCTGGACTAGATGGGCCACTGGCCTGATCCAGCAGGCTCTTCTTATATTCTTATGTTCTTAAGTCCTACAGAATTCAACGGAGTTAACTCCCAGGTATGTGGAATTAGCATTGTAGCTTTACTCCCAGAAAAGCTTCATATTGGAAAGGTTTTCAGAACAGGTTCTGAATAAGACAAATGAACTGCCCTCTTCCAGTAATTAAAAAACCCCTGCACATACACTTTTCTGCCTACCAAGATCCTGCTGTGATCTTCTGTTGTAGTGCAATCCTATGCAGGCTGGATGATGGCTAGAGCACAAGTGGCAAAAGACGTGCTGTGAGGCTGATCAGGCATGAATAAAACATCATAACCGTGCCTACTATGTGGTGGTGAGGGCGGCGAAGAAGGCCCACTTCTGTGCCTCCATCACATCCTCAAGTAGCCGTCCAGTGGAACTTTTCCGTATTGTCGGGTCTGTCGACATCAACTCCAGGAAATGGAGTTTTAGACCTTTTGGAGGCCCACTGTGAATTGTTTGCAAGGCACTTTGAGCTTAAAATTGCTCGCCTCCATAGCCCCATCCACATCTACTGTAGTCCCCAATGAGGTGTCCAGTGCAACATCTGCTGCAACGTCTTGGGAATGGTTTCAGTTGATGCAGCCTGATGACATAGGCAAAGTGCTTGTGATGATACAGCCAGCGACACGTCCTCTCAACTCTTGCCCTTCTTGGCTTATTAAAGCTTGCTTTTCCTATTTGTGAATACTGCTTTTAATGTATAGTGCATATGGGGCCTGGGTGAGGCAGCTGCCTCAGGCAGCAGATGCTTGGGGGGGGGGTTAGTGGCAGCAATGTGCTGGAGGACAGAGTTGTATACGACACACAGCCTGCCTTGTGTTTCCAAAGCTAGTCTGTTGACCTCAGGTGCAGTGGGGGATGCTACCTTGCTGCCAGTGTTCAAGTCAGATTCAAATGCCAGTCTGGTCAGCTTCTGTACATGGAACTAGTGTATGTGTATGCATGTGCCCTCTTGTCCCTCACCTCAGGCAACAAACATCTTGAATTGGCCCTGGTTTACTTAATTGTTGATAAGCTGCTCTGATTCTAGGAAAATACCCAACAGTTTCATTCGGTAAACAAACTCCTTACTGGTGAGAGATTATTTGTAAACAAAAAATTCATTCTCGTCTGTTTTCTTGCTGAGAGTCTGCTCAACTCTGGCAGAGATATAAGAAACCAGGAACTAATTTTATTTTAGATGCATTTATAGCTATGGCCATTTCATTTATGGATGTTCTCTCCATTCAGTTTGCCTCTTTCCTCCCCTCTCCCCTCTTTTTGGCCTCTGTCTCCCTTGTTTATTACATTTTGTATCAAAGAGCAACAGCTGCTGTTGGAAGGTGCTCCGTAAAAACTGTTTTACCTCACAGTTTTTTTCTGCCACAAGCTGATTTACATAGGCTGTGATCTTTTGTTTTAAAACTTTTATTGTTGTTACACAAAATCCTCATAAATGACAGTTCTGTGATAACAGTTCACAGGGGAATGGCATGAAGCAGCAGGCAGATATGAAGGGCACAATGCAAGTGCTTGCTGGATAGTGATTTAGGGCTCTGTGGTACATCACTCTCTAAAAACCATTATTCCATCATCTCAGTTCCATTCATCAAAGGCTTGGTTCACATACTGTATGTTCTGATATGATAAATTTGGCACAGTTCTACATAATAACAAATGTTTGCTTCCACACTCATATAGAAAATATATGCTACCATTGGCAGTTTGTGCTGGTTAAAAAATGGATACTGTAGATTGTAGCTACCCTGAAAATTACACTCTGATGTGTCAGGATATCTTTCAGTAAGTGGAAACATTTTCCTTCCCCCTTTCTCTTTAGATTTTATAAGCCCCATCTTTACAAAGATCTAATTTTGCTGTTGTATAGCAGATCTGAGTTCAGAAAGAGAGTTTGTTCTGTCATGCTGTGTGTGAAAAACATAGCATTAGAAGCACTATAGACTAATCTTCCAAGGTCTTAACAGCAGGTGCTTTAATCAAGGCATCATAGATAGTTGTTGCAAAAACGTTTTGAGGATCAGGCCAATAACCTTCCAAGGAACAAAGACAAAAGTGTAAAAAAGGGCCCACATTAAATGCTGCTGTTATTTGAGGAGACATTGTTCATCGTCCTTGAGAATAATTCTAGCAACGACGTACAGAAGCGATCTGATCGCAAAAGCACCCAGGGTGTAACTAGAGTTTCAAAATGGAGGTTTGATTGGACACTGAAATACATGGCCAGCCTTGGACTTCTGGCAGTTTGTCAGTCAGTTGCATTGTTCTCCACTCCGTCCCGTATCCTTCACAAGCAGTGCTGTTTCTGTTCTGCAGCAGTCCAGGTTCCACAAAAAAGAGAGTGTAATTTGGCTTGCATTTGCTGTGGCCAGATTTAATAATGTAAATTAATTATGTTATTGTTATGTGATTCCACACCATTCATTTTTGGGGGGGAGGGGGAACATCATCAATAACATACTGAAAAAAATGACAGCAAATTGTAGACTGGAAAAAAAAATGACAACAGTGAATATCAATCACATTCACCTGCCTGATTTCCATTTCTGTTTGTAGATGGATACACAAAGTGACTCAATTTCCATCACTGTTATCCATTTTGATGGAATTCTCCAACATCCCTTCATCTATCCTGTCACTCCACAGAATGAGTGGAGTCATTCATTTTTTTCTGCTTGCCCTCAGCTCCTCCAGGTGAGATAGTTGCATTTCTAATGAGAGGAAAATAATGTATTCTTAGCAGAGTTTTGAGAGAAGTAAACTTTCCAGGATTTGACAGTCTTGTAATGGGCCAGCCTATATGCTGGTTTAAAATGTGTATAAAATATTGCTGAAATAGCTTCCATTTGCTTATATTTGCTTAGCCTATAGCTTATTGATGAATAAGTTGTGGAGAGTAAGGTTTTCCTTTTAAAAATTGGGTTCTTGCCCTCCTTTCTGAATAAAGCAATGCTTTGTTATAAAGCAAAGTACAAAGTGATAAGGAAGTCTAGGCAGTCAGCCACACTCTTGCTATATCAACAAGGAAGCTTCTTATATGGTGTGGCTGACACCTGCAAGCAGGGTAAACAGACTTTCCAGGGAGTCTGCAGACAGTTAGTTAAGCTAGTTGTTGATACTAGTCATAGAGAAGGCATGGGGAACCACAACAGATAGACAGCAGCTGGTAAGACCATGGGAACATGCCCACTCTTTGATACAAAAGTGTATAAAAGCTAAGCTTTTACAGCACTCATTACCCTCCACTCTAGCTGGAGTGAGGGTCAAAGAGAATGCAGAACTATCCATCTGTTCTATCCATGACATCTGATGGGTGATGTATTATGACATGTTTTTCCATGTACTTTGTAACTCTGGCTCTGTAAAGAGTTTAACTCACTCTTTCATCTATTGTAATCCATTTTAACTAAGATGTGCCTTCAAAGTCTTATACTTTTGATGTTAAATGGATATCCAGCAATTTCTTTCTTGCTGATATGTATTCCTATTTTCTGTTTCTGCTGTGCTGGTTAAGGCCACTTAGAATGCATTTATTAGCTGTAATGTGCAAGATATGAATAAATAGCATATATAATAAAGATTATTCTGCTGTCTGAAGTCTGACTTCCAAATAGAAATTTCTGGTATCTCCCAAGACTCAAGAATCCTTGAGTGGGGTCTCCTTTATCCTCTGCCTGCATTGACGACTGCTGTTGATAACCTGTGAGCTTAGGTGAACTAGTGTTCGACATATAAGGACTCTAAGTAGACACAGAGGAAGAAGAAACCAAGAACCCTCGACTCTGTGCATTCATGAGAAGGGGGCCGGCCTTGCCAGTATCAGGCTGCATCAGAGCTTGGAAGTAACTAGTTACAAGTAACGAATTACTTGTAATTTATTACTTTTTTGAGTAACGAGTGGGTAACTTCATTACATTTTGCTGGTAATAGAACAAGTAGTAACTTCATTACTTTTGAGGAGTAATTGTAATGTTTCCAGCATTACTTTTGTGCATTACTTCGGGGGGGGGAGCAGGGGAAGTCTTCCGCTCCTCTGATTTGTGAATAAAAATCATGTGCTTCAAATTGGGCTTCTGTGCAGCCTTGTTCTTCCTTCATGCTCTTTGGGTGCTTAAGAGGCAATGAGGGAGGAGGTGGAGAGCGAGACTGGGTAAAATAATTGTTTAAAAATTGACAGGAGTGGAAGGAGAAAAGAGCTGGAGGCAATATATATATACAAAAATATGTGTGTTGGGGTATCATTGCTGGGGGTGGGGTGGGGTGGGGTGGGGTGGGGTGAGGGAATGTGAGATTCTGTTATGCCATTCTGTTAATCTTATGCATAAAAAAACATTTTACTACCCTCTGTGTGCGTGTGCTTATTTTTAATGTTATTTTAGGCTACTTAAATGTGCAGCAGCCAAGGCCAGCACCTTGTAGGCATTTTTTTAAAAAAGTAACTAAAATGTAATTGTAGCAATTACTTTTCAGTAAAAGTAAAGTAATCAGATACTTTCAGAGCAATTGTAATTGTAACCGTAATTACTACTTTTTGGGGGCCTTGTAACTGTGACTGTAATTTATTACTTTTTAAAAATAACCTTCCAAGCTCTGGGCTGCATACAGGCAGTAGCTTATCATAGACTTGGTATTGTAGAATAGTATACATATTTATAATTGATGCCCCATGATGCTCCCTGTTCTACCTAATTTTGAAATGTCCTTAAAGCTTCAATTCAAGCTGTAATCTAGAATAACAAGCCATCAGAATCGTGACTAGCACAACTGCAGCAGGTTTGCTTATGCCTATTGCAGTTGGTGTGGGGTAGTAGTTAGGGTGTTGGACTAGCTCCTAGAAGACCACGATTCACATGTCCACTTGGCCATGAAACTCACTAGGTGACATTGGGCCAAACTTAGCCTAACATACTTCACAAGTGTTTTGTGAGGATAAAATGCCATTAGACATAACACATAACAAGTGTTTCACTGTGTAATAAGACCATCCCTACTCTCCTCCATTACAGTAGTACTATTAATAGGGTGCCAAAGCTGTACCAGGACTATTGTCACAGTAGCACTGAGGGAGAAGTCATTTTTGTTTTTCCAGATAAATAATTATCTACATGCAACCATCTATACCAGTGGTTCCCAAACTGTGGTCTATGAGCTTCCTTCAGATGGTCTGTGGCATGTCCGCATTAAATAGTTATGTTGATTTTTATTGTATTTTTATTGCTTCTTTTATTTCTTGTATTGTATTGTATTACAATTTGAATTTTATGGGATGCACATTGTAATACAATAAAAGAAATAGGAGATGCTATCTCTGTTATCTTTTTAGTGCCTATTGGAGAACTTCCTCTTTCAACAAGCCTTTCAAGTAGAGGCCTTATCCCAGTCTGCATCTGTGCTGGGATAAGATGTTCTTAAAGTGGTTTCTTAAAGATGTTTTTAAGATGCTTTGCTTTAATATGGTTTTAAAGTCTTTTGTTTTTAAGATATTTTGAAGTGATTTTAGTGTTTTTTGTTTGCTGCCCTGGGCTCCTTGTGGGAGGAAGGGCAGAATATTAAATAAATAAATAAAATCATACAGCATCTAGCACAGTGCATTACAATTGCTACAACAGGCAGAAATCTCATTTAAGTGGTCCAGCTTAGCAATTTTCAAGTGGTCTGTGAGGGACAAATTTTGGGAAGCACTGATTTGTACTATACAGTTGCTGTGAAACATACACTAGTCACCCTGCATACATATCAGGATGAGGTGGACTACATTAGCCAAGTGAGATCCAGTTGAGTTGCACTACCTTTGTGTGGTGATTGTTCCCACATCAGTCTTTTATAATTTTGTTCCTGGAAACTTTCATCTCTCCCATTGGTCAAGAAAACCAGGTTAGGACCACTATTGCCATTTTTCTTCAGCTTACTTTTTCCTCTACTGACCTGACCTTCTCCCAGAATGTCTTCTCCCCGAAGGCTGAATGGCTTCTGCAATTCATTCTTGTTGGATTCTTGAAGAATGGCCCCTTCAGCAAATTGAGTAGATCCAGCGACAGGCATCCCCCTTCTCCATTCTTTTTCTGAGTTTGGGAAGAGGCTACTTTCATTACATTCTTAGATATCCTCCAACATTTCAGACATTAAATTCTCATACACAGGAACACATTATAAGCTCTATCCCTTCTGCCATTGCATATTGTTATTGTGAGAGAGACTGAGGAAGTGAGACCCTGTTACTTCTGCTTGATCTCTCAGCAGCTTTTGTTACTTTTGACCATGGTATTCTTCTGAACCAACTCAGTAGGAAAATAATGGATGCACCATATCACAGTGGTTCTGTTCTTATCTTCAGGACTCTGTTTAGAGAGTAGCACTGAGTGAATATTCCTCAGGACCCTGGAACATATACTACAGGGTTCCGCTGGGTACTCTCCTCTCTCCAGTGCTATTTAACTGATATATAAGTTATTTGGGAGTAGTTATTAGGAGTATTGGAGCAAAGTATCATCAGTACACTGATGTCACACAGATATTTCTCCATAACATCTGGATCAGGAGTGGCTATGCAAACTCTGGAGTAGGGATGGGGAGAAATTTGATTCAGTTCACATCTAAAGCTAAATTCATTCAATTCACACTGTCTGGAACAATTTGAGAACCAAAATACACCCCATCTTTCAAATTTTGCACTTACCTAGATTTCGTGATGCAGTTCTCCAACCAAGCAATGCTTATAAAAATGCATATATTTGGGGAAAATGTGCACAAAATGAATATATTGGTGAAAACAGCATACCAAAATGTATTATACAGAGATAAATCATTTGCAAAAAATATGTATGTTTGTCTATACTGCATACACAAATTTATTTATTAGGAGAAATTTACAATAAAATGCTGAAGAATTTTCATGAGGATTTGCTGCAGAAATGGGGAGAATCAAATTTAAGTTTAGAAAAATGAGAAACTGAGAGAACTGAAATTGACAGATCATTTCATCCCTTCTCTGGACCAGTGTCTGCATGCAGCAGTGGATTGGATAAAGGCCAAAAAACCCTGTGTTTGAATGTTGCAATGATGAAGGCTCTTCGTATGGGTGGTTCCCATGCCTAGGAGATAGGAAAATTACCCATTCTGGATGGGGTCACATTCCCTCTGATGGAGCAGGTATGTAACTTGAGGGGTATTCCTGGATACATATTTGTCACTAGAGGCCCAAATGTCCTCTGTGGCTAGGGGGACCTTTTACCAGTTCCATCTAGTTTGGCAGCTAAAACCGCTCCTGCACAGGGATTGCTTGACAACTGTGGTCTATGCATTGGTAACTTCCAGGATGGATTACAGCAATATGCTCAATATGAAGCTGCCCTTGGGTCTGGTCTGGAAGCTCCAGCTAGTTCAGAGTGTGGCAACCAGACTGCTGATGGAGGCACATAGCCAACAACATGTAACAGCATTGTTAAAACATGTGCACAGGCTGCCTTTCTACTAGTGAGCCAGGTTCAAGGTCCTTGTATTAATTTACAAAGCCCTGAACAATGTATGTTCAGGGGACTTTAGGGACCTCCTGAACCCTTATATCCCAGCTTGCTTATCGACATCATATGTAGGAGTGTCACTGGTTGTCCCCTGAATTGATGAATCTAATTTGACATCAACAGAGCCTTTAGTCTCATTGGCCCAGTCCTGTGGAATGTGCTTCCAACAGAGATTCTGCAGGTGTCTTCTATATTAACCTTTAAACTTCTGCTGAAAACTTTTCTTTGCCACCAGGCTATGCACGCAATCAAGGGGAAAAAACCTGTAATAGCTGGTGATCTGTTTTTAAATATTATGTGGTTTTTATTGTATGTGTGTGTGTGTGTGTGTAATTGTTGTACACTGCTTTGCTTTTTTAATGAAATTGTGGCATACAATTATTTTTATAAATAAATATGCAAGCAAGCAGTGATGGGGAACTGACGGCCCTATAGATGTTGTTGGACTACAACTCCCATCATCCTTGACCACTGACCATGCATGTTGACTGAGACCAATGGAAGCTGGAGTCCAGCAGCTTCTGGGAGGCCATAGATTTCCCATTTCTGTACTAAAGTATATAAATTATATATATAAAAAGTATAATTGCCTTATTATGTGTTATCCATAGCGTGAAGCATTCCTGAGTGGCTGCATGGTGTGAAATGGCAGATTGTGTGCTGCAGGGAGTCTTATTGCTCATGAGTGGGCATGTATACTGGATACAAGATGCACCAACTTATTCAAAAATTATTTATTTATTTACTTATTTATATTGTATCCCACCCTACCTCCCAGCAGGAGCCCAGGGCGGAACACAAAGCACTAAAACACTTTAAAACATCATAAAAACAGATCTTAAAGTACATTAAAACAAAACAGCATTAAAAACATTTTTTAAAAAAAACCTTAAAAAGGGTTAAAAACATTACTAAAAACATATTAAACAATTCTGACACTGATGCAGACTGGGATAGCTCTCAACTTAAAAGGCTTGTTGAAAGAGGAAAGTCTTCAAAAGGCGCCAAAAAGATAGCAGAGATGGCACCTGCCTATTATTCAAAGGGAGGGAATTCCACAGGGTAGGTGCCACCACACTAAAGGCCAGTTTCCTATGTTGTGTGGAACAGACCTCTTCATAAGATGGTATCTGCAGGAGGCCCTCACCTGCAGAGCACAGTGATCGACTGGGATAATACGGTCTTTCAGGTATCCTGGTCCCAAGCTGTATAAGAACATAAGAACATAAGAAGAGCCTGCTGGATCAGGCCAGTGGCCCATCTAGTCCAGCATCCTGTTCTCACAGTGGCCAACCAGGTGCCTGGGGGAAGCCCGCAAGCAGGACCCGAGTGCAAGAACACTCTCCTCTCCTGAGGCTTCCGGCAACTGGTTTTCAGAAGCATGCTGCCTCTGACTAGGGTGGCAGAGCACAGCCATCATGGCTAGTAGCCATTGATAGCCCTGTCCTCCATGAATTTGTCTAATCTTCTTTTAAAGCCATCCAAGCTGGTGGCCATTACTGCATCTTGTGGGAGCAAATTCCATAGTTTAACTGTGCGCTGAGTAAAGAAGTACTTCCTTTTGTCTGTCCTGAATCTTCCAACATTCAGCTTCTTTGAATGTCCACGAGTTCTAGTATTATGAGAGAGGGAGAAGAACTTTTCTCTATCCACTTTCTCAATGCCATGCATAATTTTATACACTTCTATCATGTCTCCTCTGACCCGCCTTTTCTCTAAACTAAAAAGCCCCAAATGCTGCAACCTTTTCTCGTAAGGGAGTCGCTCCATCCCCTTGATCATTCTGGTTGCCCTCTTCTGAACCTATAGGGGTTTGTACGCCAAAACTAGAACCTTGAACTTGGCCCAGTAGCAAATGGGCAGCCAGTGCAAATGGGCAGCCCCACATAGAGCGCAATCCAAAAATTGAATTTCTAGAGAGACACTAGCAAAACACATTAAAATTTTTTTAACAAGGCTTCCCCCTTGAAAGGCAAAAACAAGGAGAGTGATTTATCACAGAGAAGGATTACAAGACAGACACTCCAACAGGGAGAGTTGGAATGCATAAAATATTAAGTTTTTTAATTGTAACTGGGTCCTTGCACTTCAATCCTATGCATGTTTAGTCAGAAGTCTCACTTTATTTAATGAGTGTTCTCTCTGATTTATTTGCAGGGAAGCTAGATGTTGTGTCAAAGCAAGTGTTATTCCACACTTTCCACTTCATTTCCCCATCACTTTCTTTATCGCAAAAAGTGATCTTTTGAGAAAGCAGGTTAGTTGTGCAAGAGCTCCACATCAACTTTGATTACAGAATCTGAATTTGCTGGTATGTGATTGAATCCCACCCCAAAATAGCAACAGTCTGGAAGCACCCTCTGATATACATTAGTTCTCTAACATAGCCAAGAACTTAGTAATACATCAGAATATAAGAAGAGCCTGCTATATCAGGCCAGTGGCCCATCTAGTTCAGCATCTTGTTTTCACAGTGGCCAACCAGATGTCCATGGGAAACCCACGAGCAGGACTTGGGCACAAGAGCACTCTCCTCCCCTGTGTTTCCAGCAACTGGTATTCAGAAACATACTGCCTCCAGCTGTGGAGGCAAAGCATAGCCATCAGTCTAGTAGCCTCTGATGCCATTATCCCCCATGAATTTATCTAATCCTCTTTTAAAGCCATCCAGGTTGGTGGCCATCACTGCCTCCTCTGGGAGCGAGTTCCATAGCTTAACTATGCACTGTGTGAAGAAGTACTTTCTTTTATCTGTCCTAAATCTTCTAGCATTCTTCATTGGATGACCACAAGTTCTAGTGTTATGAGAGAGGGATAAATTCAAGTATTTTTATAAATAAATTAATAAGCAGTGGTGGGGAACTGATGCCTCCAGATATACATACGTTAAGGAGTTTATTGTGACACCTTTCTGGCAACAGGCTTTTAGGTACTACACTCTGATTCTAAGCATCATATGCGCTTTATCGTTTTATGTTAGCCATTTTTGCAGTTTCTCTCACATGCTTGGGATTAACAGATGAGCAGTAATTATGATTAAAGTATTTCATTGGCTAAGGCTGCAGTCCTATACACAGTTATCTGGCAATAAGTTCCATTGAACTTAATGAGACTTCTGATTAAGTAATGATTGTGCTTTAAGAGGCTTATTCTTTCTAACTTCCTTGGCTGGTCCTCTTTTCCCATTATTTTTCTTCAGCTGAAAGCTACTTCATGATAGCCTTATTTTTAACCTAGAATACCTCTAAATGCTCTAATTTTGCTTGAATGAGAAGGAAAGCTTATTCCCAGTGCACATATTAAAGTTTTTAGAAGCAATCCTAAAGCCTGTTTGAACAGAGTGCATCCTGACAATCCTGAGAAACATCACCATGGACAGTGCATGTATATATGCAGTGTCACCCATTCTTGCTGTGAAATGCAAGTATGTCAGCATTAATATGGAGAGGCACAGTCACCAAAGTGTAAGAACAGATAACAGAAGATTCCATGGTAGTACTGTAGGGCCCCGCTTTACAGCGTTCCGCATTACGGCGTTCCGCTGATGCGGCGGCTTTCAAGCAGGGGAAATTCCCCGTTTTAAAGCTGATTTTGCCGTTTTGCGACGTTTTCGCGTCATTTTTTCATGACGTGGCCCATTATAGTCTATGGGGCCCCGCTTTATGGCGATTTCCACTTTATGGTGGGGGCCTGGTCCCTAACCCGCTGTATTAGCAGGACCCTACTGTAAGAAATTATTAGAGCTGTCATACATCGGTATTCTGCCTCCTTACACTTAGATTCTTCCTTGGTATCTCCCAGGCACACTATGGCACATTTCCCCTTAATGTTATTACTAGGCATTTCATCATTATATTAAATAGCTGAAGCCATTCTTGGCATGGGGATATAGTATTGGGCCAAGCTGTTGATTTGCTCTACAGTAAACAAAAAAAAAGGAGCAACCTTAATCTGGACAGTCTTTGACAGTCTGTATGTGAAATCAAGATCTAGAACAGGTCTACACAACTCAGGTCTACCAAGCTGAACATAATCCACACACCAGCCATGTATGGTGGCCTGCCACATGTCCCTGCTGGCCTAGAACACCCCTCCTTTTTCTGAAATATGAGGCAAAAAACAAAAAATACGAGTGGTGTCAAGCTGCTGAAGGCCTACCATACATAACTGGTGGCCTGTGTGGAAACCTCTTCCAGAAACTGCAGGAAAAATGCACCTAGAGGCACACTGTGAATTGTATAATTCAGGAGGAGCCAACATGGTGCCCTCCAGAACTTGTTGGCCTCCAACTCCTATCAGCCCCACCCAGCATGGCCCTTGGTCAGGGATGATGGAAACTGTAATCGACAACATCCAGAGGGCCACAGGTTCCCAATTCCTGGTGTAAGTATTACTTCCTCTGTCCCCCTCTCAATAGATAACACAGTTTTTCAAACATTCTGGACAACTAAATGAAATACAAACAAACAATTTTAAAGTGCATCTTATTTTACAGATAACTTAAGCTAGTAGTTAGCTAAATCTGACAGACTCTTTTCCAGAAGCCATGATAATTTTAGCAGGGGACTTCAATGCTAGAATGGGCACCTCAGACAAGGCTCTGTATACTAAATTCCTTTTAGAACCCCCCGAGCTGGATGGCCCATTAAATATTCCTATGAGACAATCCAAGGACAAGGACGTAAATCATGCTGGAATATATCTAATGCATTTGACAATGAAGCTAAACTTGATACTCCTAAATGGTCGGACAAATGGGGATTTAGGGGGAGAGCTAACCTATTTAACGGCTAATGGAGCCTCGGCCATAGATATGATCTTTGTATCTCAGGAAATTTTTAGTCTAATAGATCGCTGTAGAGTAATGCCTCGACTCGAAAGTGACCACTTCCCGATGATCCTCTCAATCCATGGTATCAATGACTCCCCATTTTTGGACCAACAGACTTTTGATGTTTTGGAAGTAGAAATACGTCCAGCTCGGATAAAGTGGATCCCCAAACTCCAGATGGAGATCTCTAATAGATTAAATTCCTTAGAATTGGAGACCATTAAAAATCAATTCCTCTCAACTTCTAGAGAAATTCCATCTTATCACCATCTCTATCAATTGATAACTAATATCCAAGACACACTTAGGAGATTCTCAACTGCAGCTCCATCCAGAGACAGACATAGAAATAAAATCTGGTTTGATCGTGAGTGCTTCAAAAACAACAAACAACTTAAATCCATACATCAAGCATATAAATTGCATGGAACTCATGTCTATTTAGAAAAATTTAGAGAATCCAGGAAAAGATTTAAGCATTTAATAAAAACAAAAAAGAATTTTGCCCTGAGACAAACATGGCAAAGCCTTATTCAGGCCTCCAAACTAAAGAATTCTATGCTATTTTGGCATATAATAGCCCAACAATGGCCTAAATCCAACTTTAAATTGGACTGTGCCATTGCTCCACCTGTATGGGAAAAGTACTGTGCTACCTTGTTTCAAAGTAATACGCCTAAATCAGAGGACCCGCAGGGCTCATCCTTAGAAATTCCCATATGGCCAGCTGTTACCACAGCAGAAACCCTGGATCTTATAGCCTCCCTTAAATCAAACAAGGCCCCAGGACCCGACAACATACCCCCGGAGGTTTTTAAATTGAATGCTAACTGGTGGGCGCCCTTTTTAGCTGCACTGTTTACTAATATTAATTCCTCTATGACTATCCCTGAAGGCTGGGGAGCAGCAATAATAATCCCCATCTTTAAAAAAGGTTCCCACTCAGACCCAGCAAATTATAGACCTATAAGTCTTCTTAACATAATAACTAAGCTATATGCCACATACCTTTATAGAAAACTTTTAGACTGGGTTAATCAAACGGACCTTTTGGCACCAGAGCAAGCAGGTTTCCGTGCTGGCCGTTCTCCCTACGACCATGCTCTGGTCTTGCAGCATATAATCTCCAAGTATAGTAATACTAAGGGCAAAGCCTTATACACTGCCTTTGTGGATCTAAAAGCGGCCTTTGATTCGATATCCAGAATAAGACTCTGGCTGAAATTACAAAATTTGGGAATTGACAGGTGCCTATTAGCTTTGATACAAGGTTTGTATCGAAACACTTCTTTACAAATTTGTTGTAATAACAAAGGCCATCTAACGAAACAAATCCCTATTTCTAAGGGCGTGAAGCAGGGATGCATTCTTTCTCCCTTATTATTCAATATATATATATAAATGCTTTAGTATCCACCGTTGCCCCTATTCCATCACACCCTCCGATGTTGGCTTATACTCCCAGACCCTGTCTACTATATGCAGATGACATAGTTCTATTATCACAAACTCCAGTTGGTCTTAAAAGATTAATGGTGACTCTAACATCTTTCTGCCTCGAAGAAGACCTAATAATTAACCATCATAAAACTAAAGTTGTAGTATTTACTAAAAAAAAGATCAAACATATTTGGAGGTTTGATAACCTGCTTATAGAACAGGTAAAAAACTTTAGATATCTAGGAATCATTTTCCAATCATCAGGTTCCCAACAGCAGCATATTACCTCTAGTCTGCTGAATGCCAGACGTACGACTAAGTCTCTAATATCTTTTTTTCATACTAAAGGGGGTCGACTTATCCCTCCGGTTAGAAAGGTTTTTGTTGCTAAAATAATCCCTCAATTTATTTATGGAGCCCAGATTAGTACAGCTACAAATTTTACGAAGATGGAAGCTATTCAAAACTCCTTTTTAAGAGCTATATTAGGAGTTCCCACCTGTGTACCTAACCATATTCTGAGACTAGAATGTGGTCTGCAATCTATAGAGGCAACCGTTTGGAAGCTGAGAATACTGTTTTGGTTAAAACTGATTTTTAACCCCCTAGGGTTGGCCCCTCATGTTCTTTTAGATAATCATCATTCTCCCTGGGAGATAATGATCCATGATAAATTATCAACTTTAGGTCTCTCTCCTTCTTATATACTACAAATGAGCTTTGAAGCTGCTCGAGAGTTAGTTAAGCAACGGCTCAAAGATATTGACTTCCAAAATCACCTACTTCTTATTAAGAAGCAAAGACACAATCCCAAATTTTGTACATTAATGACATATTTGACGACCCTAGAGCTCCCTAATTATCGTAGAGCCTTTACTTTAATGCGTTTAAATATCCTACCATCTGCTATTCTTTTTGGCAGATACAATAAAATTCCCTACTCAGAAAGAATATGTTCATGCGCCGTGAAAGAACCAGAATCCAATGAACATGTTCTTTTTCGATGTTCATACTATCAGGATCTGAGAACCAAATTAATTTCACCTATTCTACGATCCTTCCCAGGTAGGGACCAAGTTTTTTATTTAGATTACCTACTAGGCGACTACTTACCTGAGGTGACATTTGCAGTTGCCAAATTCAGTGTGGCGGCCATCCAACACAGGAAAACTATAATGAATCAACCATTTGTTAAATAAATTGTATTATTTTAATTATTTTATTGTACAGGGATGAATTATGAGTGTATTAATACTTTTATACGATTTTGTATGTTGTCTTGAATGGTCTGTTGACTGTAATAATAAATTCATTCATTCAAGCTAGTAGTTACCATACAGGTTGCCAAGTTGCTACCTGGTAAAGGAGCCACAGGTGCCCCCCTCCACCTTTAGTAGCAATTGTTTGCCCTACTGTAGAAGAAAAGATAGTCAGACCAACTGGAAGAAAAATGGACAGGAGGTGCCACAGCTTCCTCCTTTTTGACTGGTCTGTTCAAAGGTAAATTCTCATTCTCTAGTTTGCTTCCTGGCAACTCTACTCTCCATGCAATCAAGTGTAGATAAATACAAGAACTTACCATTGGCTAAATTAACATGTACAGCATGCTAAGCCATGCTAAATAGAAAAGCCACTGGGTTTGAACTGTGAATGCTTAATGCCTTCCATGAAAAGTTAATTTGAAAAACCATTAGTTCATCAAATGAAGAATGGATTATTTCACTAAATCAAAGTTTGAAACAGAACCCCCCCCCCGAAAAAGTGGTCTTATCCTGAGCCAGACCATTGGTCCATCTGGCTTAGTACTGTCTATAGTGACAATACTACAGCAGCTCTCCAGGGCTTAAGATAGGTGTGTATGAGTGTGTGTGTATGTTTGTGTTTGTCTGTGTGTGTTTCCCTAACCCTACTTGGGATGGAACCCAAAACCTTTTGCATATAAAGCTGATGCTCTGCCATTGAGTGCCAGCCTTTTCCCAAACTGGAATTAGAGTTTCAATTTTTAAAATGTATTGTTCCATAAAAAGGCTCAAGTTATTGTGTGTAGCCTTGAATAATAAGCACTAAGAGCTAAATTATATATCAGTTGTCCCTGATTGGAAGGATTTCTAAGAAAAGTGTTCTCCTTATATTTCCCAGTATGTCCCTTTCTTTACTGTAGTATTCCCTATCAATTTCACATCATCCTTTCTTTAGAATGTTTATATTAGTGACAGACTCTCTTTGTGGTTAATGTAAATTAAGAGTTTGATTGAGCATATTTCCTACTGTCAAAGCATTTCAATTAAAAGATTTTGATTAAAGTTGCCACTGAATCTGCCTAGAGCTTTATACTAGTTGGCTTTTGGTGTTCTGCATGGATAAAACCTGCTGGGGAATATTTTTGGGGGTGCGGTTGTGGAGGTTCTTTGTGCTGGTAGGTCACCTTCATGCTGGTAGGCCCTCCATTTTACTAAGCCTTGCTTGGCCTGTCCAGAGCTCTCTCATTCCTGGGATGTGTTGTTTACTGCACTTCATCATCAATTGGTATGGTCAACAGACCAAATATATGACTATAAATAAAACCTTACAATGCACCATAATCTGAAATACAGAGCAAAATACAAAGCAAAGTATAACATAAATGCCATTGGCTCAGGTATACATGCATGCAAGATAACAAGTGGCCCAAGTAGCCCTCAAAAATTATCTTTCCAGCTTCTGAACAGTTAATTCACTCTACTTGAATATAACACAGCCATGTTGAGTCTGTCAGGGCCTAGAGGCCTGCTCCCACTGCAAAGAAGTCGCCTAGGGACCTGAGGATAATGGGAAGAGCCCAATCTTTGCACTGCATGCTGTAGCAAGGCTCTATAGAGCACCTGCAGATGAATGAGATATGTAGACGCATGTGGATCTGAACCAAAATCAAATCCCCTTCCACAGCTAGAAGTCTTGCCTTGACATATAGAACAGAGTATTTTATCTGCATATAGGGCATGACATCCATGCAAAAGAAAAGGAGATTCTCTTTAATGTAGGCTGAGAACAGAGCAAAGCGTTTCCATTAGCCACACCTGGAGAGGAAACAGGTTGATCTCCTGAGTTGCGAAAACTCTTTGAAGCTGATTTTTTTTTAAAAAAAAAACATACTTGAGCTGATCTCACCAGATTTTACAGTAAAAAGGGGTGAGGTTTGACTAGGGTCGTGTGCCCCAATTTTCAGAAGAGAGAGGTGGAGACACACTGGAACTGGCAGAACAGTGAGTGTGTTTCTATCCATAGTAGTATAAAACATAATTTGACTTAGGTGGCCTTATGTAGATTCAAGGTAAGTGTGCCAAGCTAAAAAAGCAAACAAAAACCTAGATTGCCTCTGTTCCTGAAACATTTTAATTCGCTGTCCATTTGTCTATGAACAGTCAAGTCAAAGGACATTGTTTAGATAAGGTATGACAAGAAAAGACTAACAATTTAAAATAGAGATGAGAATCCTATTTTGGCAAGTGATGGCCCTTGAGCTGGATGAGATGTGACACTCCCTATCTGTCTGAGAGCAGACATTGGACATTGTAACAGGATGTGCAAAGGCAGAACATAGAGAATGTAATGATTTTTATTACTTTTCTACAGCCTAATTGCTGTTGATTATGTGCTGATGGATGTAGCATTGTCAAGTGTTTCTGTTTTCTAAAACAAAAGGAGAGTATTCCCTGATTGGGGAAGAGAGAAAAAACTGAAATGATCGCTTAGGCTTCGATTTATCCACTGGCAAGGTAGAAACAATTCTACTTCCAGCTTGTGCACATTATTCCTCAGCCAGATCTAACATGCTGTAGCCATTAATATAATCAGCACTATAATTCAAGGCAAAATTCTTTGTGTCCACTAGGGATGGAAAGATCTGTGAATTTCAATTCTCTCCGTTTCTCATTTTTCTGATCTTAAATTCAGTTCTCCATATTTCTGCAGCAACTTGCATTTTTTTTTAAAAAAAAATTCTCATGAAAATTACCCAACATTTCTCCTAATAACTACATTTTTGTAAGCAGTTTTGACTAATGTACACATTTTTGCAAGCAATTTCTCATCATATTATGCATTTTTGCATGTTATTTTCACGCATATATTCATTTTTATGCACACTTTCCTCCAATATATGCATTTCTGGAAACAATGGTTGTTTGGTGAACTGTATCACAAAATTTGGATAAGTGCGAATTTCAAAGGATGGCTCTGTTTTGGTTCTCATATTAGGTTCAGAAAATGTGGATTTGATAGATTCAGCTTGAAATGAGAACTGAATTGAAATTCTTGCTTATCCCTATTGTGTCCGCTGATGTGGGTTACTTGGATGATTATGCAGAGTCTCTTCATCCTTACTCCTGACACTTGATTTACAGATGGCTGTCCTGCTGTACTCAGGAGTTGTCTGGTTCATCCAGTCAAACCAAGTAACAGGCAACAGTTCACTTTCAATGGAAATGGGTACATAGCACAAAGATTGAATAGTGACCATATTGTCTCTTCATTCTATATCTCTCTATGGCACTGGATGAATACAAATCAGGAGCAGAAAAGCCATTCAAGTAAGAATCTGGATTAAGAGGCTCAAAATAAACCAGCTGGAGCCCTTAGTAAATGTGGTGGCAAAGCTTGGATTGGATCATGTATACTAGGTTTTGCAAGGCAGTTATTTGACTGCCAAAAACATTGTGTATGTGTGTATGATGGGGATGAGACACTGTCTCCAAGGAAGTTCTCAAGGAAGTTCTAACATGAGCAGAAATTTTGATATGGGATGCATTTTGCATTTGATAATTTTAGAAACTTTTTTCCCATTAACAATAAAAAAGACAGTCTCTGTAAAGTATCTCTGGCCTTTCAAACCTACACAGCATTTGTGGGAAGGATGAACTAAAAAACAAGTAGAAGTAGAAGTTTATAAGTAGAAACGTAAAAATACCAAAGGATAATGAACCATCCAAAAGACTTGATTTTGTAACTCCTGCTAGGATTGCCTTTAAATGGCAAATGACTGTTCTAGAGAGCTTTTTCAGTTGCCAATTTGTACACATTTGTAACATGAAGTATACTGTTGCTCTAAATGCAATACTCTGTTAGATGACTTCTGAAAGCACATAATTGTCACTGCTTTTAAAATCCGTTCACATACTGTTTTCTAAACATATAGTGCAGTATTGATAAATTGCAGTATTCCAGTGCTCAGCTTATCATGTGTTTTCTCTTCCTACCTACATTCCCACACATTTTCTTCTAGCCCCTATGTTAAACGACATGTAATTGTCCAGTGGGATTCACAGTACATGATGCTAAACATATCACAGGAGAGCATTTCCATTGTCCCTCTAAAGGGTTCGCCCACCCCCCAAACTAAAGTTCCCTCATTGCTACATAGGGATGGGGGAGAAATTCAATTCAGTTTGCATTTAAAGCTAAATTAATCAAATTTGCATTTTCTGAAACAATATGAGAACCGAAACACAGCCATCCTTTAAAATTCACACATTTGAATTTTGTGATGCAGTTTTCCAACCAAGCAATGTTTACAAAAAATCATATATTAGGGGAAAGTGTGTGCAAAAATGTATATAGTGGTGAAAACAACATACCGAAATGCATTATATTAGGAGAAATTATTTGCAAAAAAGTGTGCATTAGTCAAAACTGCATACAAAAATGTATTTATTAGGAGAAATTCACACTAAAAGGCTGAAGAATTTTCATCAGAATTTTAAAAAAAATCCTCAAATTGCAGCAGAAATGTGAACCAAATTTAAGATTAGGAAAATGGGGAACTGAATCAGAATTGACAGATCATTCCATTCCTTGTTGCTATTATTATTATTATTTTTGAATTATCATTTTTACAATTTTATTCCATATTACTTTAGGGTGAAAGTAGTACTTTTTGCAACAATATGCAAACCAAAACACAGCCATTCTTCAAAATCTGTACTTTGCAATCAATGCAGTTTTGTAGTGTGTACATAGCATATATTAGACATATATTAGTGAAAATGACATACAAAAAATGCATTAGGAGAAATTACTTTGCAAAAATGTGTCTATTAGGCAAAAATACATACAAAATTTGTTTATTAGGAGAAATTCACACGAAAATGCTGGAGAATATGCATAAGGGATTAATAGCAAATAGCTGCAGAAATGTGGATAATTGAATTTATGACTGGAAAAATGAGAGAACCAAATTTGACAGACTGATCCATCCCTAGCCAGGTTTAATCCCTGGTGTCCCCAGGCAGGGCTGAGAAATACCCCTGCCTGAAATCCGGGAGAGCTGCTGCCAGCCAGCTTTGACAATATTGAGCTAGATTGAACAATATTCTGCCTCAGTGTAACACAGTTTCCTGTGTTCTTCCTATGAACAATTATGTCTGCTAAATCTGTGGTCCTTTCACACATGAGATCACAATGTTGCAGTCATTGGCTATTCCTTAGTCATTAAATGAATATTTGAAGCAGGCTCCTGTTGAAGTAGCACAAAATACTACTTGTGACCCCTGTAATTTAGACCAATCAGTGGGACTGTTGTGGCTTCCTCTTACAAGCAATCTTGTCCATCATACTCTGCTGGCACTAGCAGATGGCATGGTGGGGCAGAGGCACTTACCTGTCCTCCTGGCAGGATGGTCACTGCTACTTTCCAAGAAGAGGAACAGGAAAAGTGAGGTGGCCCGGAGAGTGGTGTGGTGCAAACGCACTGACTGGAGCACTGGATTGGCTCTGTTGGTGCATTTGCACTGCAGCGCCCTCCCCACTGCCTTGCCCTTCCTCCTCCTGGTAAGCATCTGCAACTTACCTGCTGTGAAGTTAGATAAGCCTCTCTACTCCACCATGCTGATGGCTCCTGTCTGCTGGATAGTTTGGTCCACTCACTACTACCATTGTGTCACACATGAAGCACTGTTCAGGAGACACTATCATAACCTGACATGATCTGCAGAGCAAGAACTCAGTTATATGTTAATTGGGAAGTCTGTTTAACATTCAGATTTGGATTTTATTTTAGAGTTATCACCTTTTCCTGACAGGACCCTTGTGCTTTTAAAATTCCATGACAGGCAAAAGTTGAAGTGCAGCTTTCCCATCGTTCTCTTTCTATTCTAGAAAAAAGCTTAACTGCTGAACTTTTGCCAGTCATGCAGCTCTTAAAAGAAAAGAAGCCATCATCATCACCTTCTTCCTCCTCCTCCTCTGGCACCTTTTGTTTTAGCAGCAACAGTGAAAGCCAAAGACATTTTGGTACCTGTCGTGGAGTCTGATATTCTGGAAGGTATTTTAAAATATGGCAATGTAGGCTACCTAGATATAAGTCTCATTAAAGTCAATGGGGCTTACTTCTGTGTAGGCATTTATAAGATTGTATTGCTAGCTGCTACTGTCTGTACATTTACTTTGTATTGTACTGCTAAGTATGGTGTTTATTGTTTTGTCCTTTTTGTGTTATTTTGTATAGGAGTTATTTGATTATGGTTTTATTTTTACATGTTGACTTTGTTAGCTGCCTTGGAGATCACATTAAAGATCCTATAATTAACATTATTTTTATTAAGTGAATAAATGTAAGTTTGGATTCTGACCCCTCATGGGAGAGTCATTTCATTAGAACAAAATACACCTTTTCCCCCAGGTCATTCCTTGCCTAGAGTACAGAGGGGCCCCTGAGGTTCTCTGAGTTGTAATTGCTGTTTTATTTATATAAAAACAATTTTATACCACCAGTGGCATCACTAGGGTTGGTGTCACCTGGTGCGGTAACTCATGGTGTCACCCCCATGGACCTCTTCCCGTATCAGACCATACAGAATCCTTAGTAATGTTTTTTGTACTAATGTTACTCATAAATCGTAATTCCCATATATCACTGAATGTAATAGCAATAGTAGTGACATAAACAACTAGAAAAATTAAAATTACACCTTTAAATTACAATATCATATGCACAGCTCAAATTCTTGCTCTTATTACTAATGGGAGTTAATTATCTTGCATATGCCCATAGTAAATTTTCAGATACTTTCAGACCCTCAGCAATTTTCAAGTGGTCTATGTAGAGGAAAGGTTTGGGAACCCCTGGAATAAGACACCTGCTTATGTCCCTATGCTGCTCTCTCCCCTCATTTAGGTGCCTGGGATGCATGCATGTGGACACACCTCCTTACAATTATGGAAAGTGATTCTTAATAATAAGTCTCCCGACACAAAGTTACATAGATATTTATCAGTTGTTTAGTAGAAAATTCAGAGCTGCAGGGTCCCTTCATGATAGTTACAGCCACGTACAACCTTTTTTGCTCCTGGATTAAGAATGAGATCTTCGGTAATGCATTCTCTCACAACAACAAACATCTCTAGGAGCCAATCAGCATGAAAGTGGAGAGCGTTAGCAACTGAGAAGAGTCTTCTCAGTGGCTGACTCACCTCCTTTCACTCTGATTGGCTCCAATCTACAGAAAAGGCAAGGAAGCCTATTAGAAGACTCTTCTCAGTGACTAACACACTCCCTTTTCATGCTGACTGTAGGATGCTTGGAGACATAGGGACCCTGCTCCCAAAAAAGCAGAGGGACTAAGATCCCCTGGGCAACTACCCTCCTGGTGCTTATGGACATGACCGGAATATATTTTGTGACGTGCAAGTTCGATATTATTTATTAATTGTGTTTAGGATTACACTGATGGCATTCCCAAATATGTACTTTCACACAGACTTTGGTTTTCCATAACACAATGTTTGTCCAAGCCTCCACACTTGGGGGGGCACTACTTGCACACCCCTTCCATAAGCACATCAAAGTTGGATACACACCTGAACCAAGACCCAGACAAAAGGGCACTCAAAACAAAAAGGTAATTACAGTGGCTGAGTAGATCTTGTACAGTGGTTATACTGACTGAGCAGCCACTGTCCTTCACATTTTACAAAATACTTTTTCCTATACAAAGATTACATTTCTGTGTATGAAAAAGTAATATATGAAGTGGTCTCAATAGTGAGAAAAGTGAATGGTGATCCAAATGTTTTTCATTCTCACGTTATGAAGCTAGCTGCCAGATGATGTATTACCTTCCCTACGCATGCAGCGTAGACTGAAAAAACAGCACCCAAGCCACCATTCAATATGTGCAATGTGTTCTTTCCAACATGAATCTACAGGTCTCAAAAAGTAATGTGTGACAAAGTCCTCAAACACCTTATAACATGCCTCAAACATGGTCTCTTGTTCTACCAGCATGCCTTCACACCATCACTTTGCCAAAACATAAGGATAGGTAAATTGCTTTTAGGGAGGTTCACAATTATGATTTCCTATTTATTTAATCTAAAAATATTTAAAATACATAAAAACAGCCACGGGAAGATATTGGAGAAATATAAAATAAATACAAATTAAAAAGGGGGGGAGGTGAAGAGACCTTAAATGTGCTACTCACCATCTCTCAGCCTATCCTCCCCTCAGGATGAAAACAATGGAGAACCATGACCACCCCCAGGAAGAAGGGCACACTTAAAATGTAGAGGAAAAAATCATCTACAACCATAGTGTGAAATCAAATACTTATTGGGACATAGTATGAAGAAATATTTCTATAAACATGACTATCAAATATGTTTATGAATTACACAATCTTTCAATATATTTATAGTGCAATCCGATGTTTGTTTACTCAGAAGCAAGTCCCAATGTATTCAATGGGGCTTACTCAAACTGGGAAGTGTGCAGAGAACTACAGCCTCAAGTGATAAGGAACTTGTTCTTTCAACTTGTTCTTTTAAGTTGAGACCTTATCCAAGTCTGAGTCTGTGTTGGAATTGCTTTTTAATATGTTTTTAAGCCTTTTCTTTGTTTTTTAAAAAATGTTTTTTTAAAGCTTTTAAAAAATATTTTCAAAGATGTTTTAATATATTTTAAAATCTGTTTTTATGATGTTTTAAAGTGCTTTTAGTGCTTTTGTTTGCCGCCCTGGGCTCCTACTGGGAGGAAGGGCGGGATATAAATCAAATAATAAATAAATAAACTTCATTCACCCAACCCAAAATTCAGAATCATGCCTCTTTAGGCTGTTTTCCAACTGTTTATTCTTGCTTTATGGTTATTGGATTTTAAATGGCTTTATTTCTTGTTGTGAGCTGCCTTAGTTTCCAACCCTACCTCACAGGGTTGTTGGAAAGACTACACACACACACTGCAGATGTATAAATACATACAGCCCATATAATAGTTTATTGCCAAACCAGTGGGTCATTGCAGAAAAATCGTTATTAGTTTTAAAAAAAATTATTTATTTTATTTATTTATTTGTTTCATTTATAGACCGCCCATAGCGAGTGGCTCTCTGGGCGGTGTACAAAAAGGTTAAAATACAAAATATCAACAATAAAATCAGACAACAAACAATAAACACAAGCAGCAACAAAAGAAAAAAAGAAAAAAGAAAAAATTTAAATTATAACATAAACGCTTAAAATGCCTGGGAGCATAGCCAGGTCTTAACCTGGCGCCGAAAAGATAGAAGCGTAGGCGCCAGGCGTACTTCTTCGGGGAGGCTGTTCCACAGTATTCAGTATTCGTTTCCTACAGAATAAAAACTGTAATACCTAAGTAAGCCCTGCCTACTTGCTTTAAAATAGGACTGGAGAAGGGGACAGAAAGAGTTAGAACACAAACACAATTCTTTTTTACATTCACTCCAAAGTCCCATTGATTTTCAGCACGTTCATAACCATGTCTACTCAAAAGTAAATCCTATTGAATTCAATGGGATTTACTCTGGAGATATGGGATTAGCAATGATTTTACCCCCACAAAAGCAAGTATTGGGAAGGTTTTGAAAACACTGCCCAGGATCTGACTCCTACACACAAGAGGGGAAAAAACTGAAATATATATACTTACCCAATTTATGAGATTTTCAGATAAACGGGGGAGAAACCACCATTTTCTGGCCTTGCAATGAGGTTTACTAGACACTGCCACAGGTCAAACACTTCACTGATTGACTGCAATCCTGAATGGGCAGGGTTAAAGCTACGAAGTGCTATACAGTAGTTTAAAAAAAGATTTAACGGGGCGGCTGATGTTTTTATGTATATCTCGAGAACTGGACCACCTAGAAACTTAATTTTTTTTAAATTAAAGCTGAGAATCACCCCCTCTGATGGTGTCACCTGGTGTGGTCCACACACCCCTGCACCCCCTTAGTGACACCACTGGGGGGCGGCTGATGTTTTTATGTATATCTCAAGAACCGGACCACCTAGAAACTTAATTTTTTAAAAAATTAAAGCTGAGAGTCACCCCCCTCTGATGGTGTCACCTGGTGCGGTCCACACCCCCTGCACCCCCCTAGTGAGGCCACTGTATACCACTGTATATTAAAGAAAAATATCATAAGTAGTGTAAGACATCAAACAATAAAATCAGTATAAAACAGTGATGCACAAATTATACAGGATCCAACCTGCTAGTTGTTTGTTCAGCCAGCATTACAGGTCCGGAAACATTTAGTACATTTTAAGCACAGGGTGAAAAGCACATGGTTGGTCCATGCCTAATCTTTGAGAGGAGCTATTCTGGCAAGTATGTGCTATGAGTGTAAAGGGCCTCTATCTCACAGTTGCTGGGTACAAGACAGAACACCACCGCATCATCTGCTGATCACAGTTAATGGGCAGGTCCCTAATTGGCTGTCACTTTGACAGCTTATGTTCTTATATAGAGAGAGAATCTTTGTCGCTCAGCCTCAGAATCATAAGCTACCACAATTCAGTACATACAAAATAAATATATATATAAAAATACAGGGCAATTTAATATATTTCATCAAGCATTCTTGTTTTTATAGATTTCATGCTGTTTATGCAGCTTTGATTTTAGATTTTCAAATTTATTTTAGGAAAGGTGAGCAATAACACTTTTAAAAACAAAAATAAATATAGCAGTTCTGTGTTACCATCTGACTACATTTTGACCAACTTGGCAAGTTTGGGTATAAATATTTTTTAAAAAATGCTCAGGCCCTATTTCTTTTAAATGGCACATCCTTTTAAAAAGGCAATAATCCATCATGAACTAAATATATAAACTAACCTGAAGGGAGCCTTTCAAACCCAATAAACATCTATCTTGTACTGAGTCTTCCACATCCACTGTTAATGCTGCTGGGTGCAAATACCAAGTTAGAGATTTCAGAACTGCACAGATGGGAAATTTTCACCAAGTATATCATCTTCTGTACTTGCAGTTGTTGAAATACTCATGTCTATGCAGCTTTTAAAGATACAGAAGCTGTATCAGCTTCTGGAATTTGCAACCCCATTCATTCTTATATTCATATCAATTTTCCACCAGGAAAGCTCAGTTCATACTGATATATTTAAGTGCACTCTTTGAGTGCCCTTTCCCTGCCAATAACTTTTGCCGGAAGTATCAAGATATTGCTCTCCCTCTTTTAGGTGTCAGGGCTTCAGATGTTAAATTTCTGCCACTCAGTTGTTAAAAATGCACAAGCTTTATCAGAGAGCCTTATTCTTTTAATGTAAATACCATGAAAGGGTTGTTCTTAAGCAGTTTCACCTCAGTAAAGGGAGGATGTTATAAACTGTCTGCAAAAAAAGAGAGAGGAAGAAAAAGCATCCAGTTGTTTCAATTACGATTCTGAGGCCTCTATTGTAGAATGAAGAGGAATGTGTAGGTGGCCCCCTGTCAAGGGAAGGTGAGCTCTGAATGCATCGGGATGCTTCTGCTACATAATTGATCCCTGCTTCTTAAAATTATATTGGGTACAGTGTGTTTAAAAAGTGTTTTTAATTGAAGGGATTAATTTTGCAGGATGACAGTTTCATATTCTCTTTCGTCTTACAGCTCCTTGTCTTCAATCCCCAGGGATCTTTTATTGCATTTGGGACCAGCTACTGTCGTATACCAAGTGATTGCTCAGTCACATAGGTGCCTTCCTGCCTCTGCCACCCCACTGCTTGTGGTTGTTTCCCTTCCTTTCAGGCAACAGGACAGCCTCTATTGGAGAGCCCATCTAATCCTATAAGTAAGCCTTAGTTGCCAAAATTTTTAACATTCCTGTGCATTTACTTGACACAAAGAAATGTACCTGGTGATTTCCTGCCACCACCAAAATGGGGATTAAATTATGGGGAAAGGTTTTCTTCTTTTCCTGCTTTCTTTCTGCAAGTCAGATGGATGTCAAAAGCATGGGTGGATGCTTAACAGCAGCATAAGTCCAGTAAAAGATGGCATGGTGGGGCGGCAGCACTCACCTGACCTCTGGCAGAGCCAATCCGGAGCTCCCATTAGTGCATTTATATCATACCCATCTTGCCTCTACCTCTCTGCAAGCAGCAGTGTTACCTTTTTTTTTACCATGTGGTCAGGTCGGTGGTAGTAGCTGCTCTAAGCATCTGTAAACGTTTAATGTAACAAACAGGCAGCCGTTGGACCACCATAAGTACAGGACCCATGCACAGTTCGTCAACTTATTATTATGTGGCTTAATCCATAGATCTACAATCTACACATAGGTCTGAAGGGGGCAAAATCGGTAGGTTCACTCCAAAATACAAACAGGAATCCTCCCCATCCTTAAAGGTGGCAGCTGAAGTGTCACTCTGTACCTTAGATATTTCAGTTCTGCTTCTGCAACAGTGCTGAGTTTGAGGTTAGGTCTCAATGCCTCCTTGAAGGGACCAGTAGCTTTGCTTGTGTTGGAACTGGTGCCCTCTAATCCAACATGGTGCCCTCCAGATACCCTCTTAGCCAACTACTACAATTTTTGAATTCCAACTACTATCAATGCTAGCCAGCAAGGCCAATAGGCAGGGATGATGAGAGTTCAATTGTGTGAGAGTAGGGTAGGCAACATTAGGAATGTGCATCAAATACAAGGTTCCGTTTGGCTCAGGGTCCAAGCTTTGTTTTTCCTCCATTTCCTGTTATGGGGAATAAGAAATGGCTGTAACATTTTTCCTTTTGACAGAAGTGGATGAAATTTGAGGCATAGTAGCCCCTCCAAAGTGAATAAAACTTGACAAATTACAGTCATATACTCCAGGTGTGGAGAACATTTGTTACTTTAGATATTGCTGAACTACAACTCTCATCACCCCTGGCCACTGGCTATGCTTGTTGGGGATGATGGAAAGTATAGTCCAGCAATATCTATAGGGCCAAAGGTTCCCCACAACTGAAATAGATGTGTGGGGTTTTTTTAAAAAAGGAAACATAACTTTTTAAAAAACAAGCAGAAGTAGATGGAATTTGCAGGCATGAGTGCCGCTTCTGAGGGCATGGCTCCAGTCAAAGTTCAGGTCAGCTACAGTGTTCTCCTATGAAGGCAGCCTTTACAGATTTGTAATGGGTAAAATAGGAATAATTTAATATCTAGTGTTTTGTGGAGAAATAGTTAAAGCTTTTTTTATGATGTTTTAAAGTTTTTAGTGCTTTTGTTTGCCGCCCTGGGCTCCTGCTGGAAGGAAGGAAGGGGTATAAATCAAATAATAAATAAATAATAGCAGGCTGGGTAAGCAACTACAGACAAATGGGCCCAAGGTTTTTTGTACCAAGAGTCTTTAATGTTGATTTTTGTAAGGGGTGGAAATAAAAGGGAATTGCTTTGTTTTACAAAACTTAGTTTTGTTTGTGGGCACTAAACTGGGCACAGGTTCAGTAGGACTGTGCATAGAGCCCCCAATCTGCCCTATGGCTTGAATTGGGGGGGGGAGAATCAGGGCATTGCACCCTGGGTTGACCTAGGGACCACCTGACCTGGCTCAGAGCCACACCCAAATAAGTTTGGTGGTGGGGCTAATGCTTAATTAATTAGAGTTTTAAAAACATACAGCTGGGTGGGGGAAGGAGATGTTGTGTCTCCTCTCCCCCCCCCCAAGAATGGGGTCAATTCTGAACAGCATCACTCCCTCCATAAATCATAAATTGAGAAAGATAGGTAATAAAATGGAATGAATAGAAGGTGGTAATGTCCATTGGAAATAAAGCAGGGTAAGTGACACTCACATCTCCAGCAGAACTGCTCTTTCTAACATACTCCTCCAGACAGATAAGACTTGCAAGGAATGAACGAGACAAGCATATTTATTTATGGTGGGTGGAGAGCCCTGCTGAATCTTGCCCTCTTTATTACAAAATATGCATGGCAGTCACAACAGAACTATCCCCTCTCCTTCACCCAATCCCCACCCAATCCCCACCCTTTCCCCACTCTGGTGTTTTCCTAATATAGTAAGCGTGGAGATATTAATTTTGCTTTTTGCAGACACAATATCTTCAGTCGGAGGTATTTCAGGGGGTTCCTACTAACTCAGGATGCCTTGGGCAGATCCCACATTGCCTTGGGCAAGCCAAGAATCCCTCTGAGGTCCCTCACTTTGACTCGAGCTTCATCAGAATAAATAAACTGACTTAATATAAATTTAATTAAATAAATATTAATTGGACCAAGGCAGAACAATGGAGCTGAGGGAAATGACCAATCTATAATTCCCAGGACTATATTTGGTTAAATATCTTAGCATCTGAGCCCAGCAAAATATGCAGATGCTTATAAAAGTAAATCTTGTTTACAAGCCTTACTCAAATGTCTACAAATGCTGATAGACTGCAAGCCTTAGAAGTATCCCTCTGGGGAAAGAATAAATGTTCTTAAAATGAGCATAGCCTCTAAATTGGTCTGTATTCTTTGAAAAGTTAAAATTGTTATACTTTTAAGAAAATTGATTATTTATTCCAAAAAAAATACTCATTTGGATTTGTAAAGAGAGATCTATAATGTCACTGAAATTGTAACTGCCTACAGGTGGAGAATGTTTTAATTTGGCAAAGGATTGCAAAGAGAAGGGGAATTGGACTCGAGGACCACAGGACACCTTTTCTTGGAGCCCTAGTACCACTGGTGCATCATCTGTACATAATTCAGAGCCTACCATGACTTTGAGGGTGAAAGTCTGCAGTGCGGAACCTTGTCTACACATAGAGGGCTCTAAACTGAGTACAGATGACATGCTGGAGGGGGCTGGGTTTTGCAGTACTCTCCCTTCACTTCTCCTCACATGCAAGGAGTCTGAAAGCCTGAATAGGCCAAATGATCTGAGCCTTCCACATGCAGTTTGAAACAGTACAATCTCAACACAGGTTTACCATGCTGGTAAGAAGTAGTCCATCAAGCGCGGTGGGGGAGGAGCTGTTTCTCCCTGATGTGACATTCTGCAGAGAATGTATTTGTTTCAGCTATAATATTCTCAGACAGGTGAGGCTGTGGGCACTCTAGTCATTTCAAAAGCAGTGAGAATGGTTTTTCTTGCTGCGTTTTGAAGCAACTCTGCCCTCTGCTGGACACACCTCCCTTTCCCATTGCTGACTTCAGGCCTTTCAGGACCATCCACAGCAAACTGTTGGGCCAATCTCTGTCTCTGTCTGAGCCTACAGCAAAGTGTTTGCATTGGCTGCACCTGGAGGGGCAATGGGTTGATCTACCAATCAGCTGTAAAATCTGTCTGAAGTAGGGTTGCCATATTCCAGTTCCACAAATCCGGGCAGGCTAATTTGCATATTATGTAAATTATTTGCATATTAGGCAAATTATTTGCATATTATTTGCATATTATGCATATTATTTGCATATTAATATTTGGATTGTCCAGTTGTTTTGTTTTTGTGCCTAGGAATTACCACCAAAAACTGGTGAGAAATATTTTTTTTTTAAAGCAACATTTTCAGCCTTAAATGCCTAGACTCTAGTTTCCAACACTATGGAGTATTTATTGATTGATTAAGAGGATTTATATCCTGCCCTTCTGCTGTTAAAAACAGAGCTCAGCACAGCTTACAAATATAATAAAAACAATAAAAATACACAATCAATATAAAAACATAATAAAAACACAAAATAGCAACAAACATAAAGTAAGTCAGGGCAGCAGTACGGTTAACCATATACGATATATTTCCAAGATGTGGTGGGTGGAGAAAAACAAGAAGCCAAAATGTTAGGAAAAGGAGTCTTTTACACCACATGCTCAGTTCTAAATACTGTTGCAGCAAGTTTTACAAGTTCCTCCAGTATTCCACTGGTGCAGGCACTCAGACATTCAAAGTATCTGTATGTTTCTTAGGTTTTATAAAAGCAGAGCTTTGCTTAACTCAAAATTTCTTCTCCCTTTGATCAACCACATCTACACAGGTTCCACTTCCATACTCAAAATGAAACTGGGCCTGGAAGTGTGCAACAACCCCACACATACCTTGCTAATTAGATTATCAATGCCAGGATGTCTGTCTTATCGACTACTCTCCTGCTCCCCCCCCCACCAGGCATCATGAAAGACCCAGTCCTGGGTTCAGAAAGAAAATAAATATCTGGTCCTCTTCAAAGTATTGATAAGCCTCTTGTTTTAATTGAAATAATAATTATAAATTCTTGCTCTTATCACTAATGGGAGTTAATTATCTTGCATATGCTGCTGTTGCTTCTATGGCTGTAAGGGAGTGAGGTTAAAGATAAGTGAAATGCAAATAGGAAAAAAACAACACAAAAGGCAGTATCACTTTCCTAAATGGAATACCATACCAACCACAAGATTCCTATGAGTAAGGCAGAAAACTAAGCATCTCACAACCAGTCAGGATTCCTAACCAAAAACCAAAAATATGATACATGAAGAAATATTTATATAAGCATGACTATCAAATATATTTATTATTTACACAAACTGTAAAGATATTTATAGTGCAATCCTAGGTTTATTTATTCAGAAGCAAGTCCCAGTGTATTCTGTGGGGCCTACTCAAACAGGGACAGAAATGCAACCTCAAGTGATAAGCAACATATGGGATTAGCATTGTTTTTACAAAAAGCAAGTATTGGGAAGGTTTTCAAAACACTGCCCAAGATCTGACTCCTGCACACAAGAGGAAAAGAAACTGAAATGTATATACTTACCCAATTTATGAGATTTTCAGATAAACAGGAGGGGGGAACCACCATTTTGTTTTCTAGACACTGCCTCAGGTCAATGAAACTGAAACAATCCTGGCTTCTCTGATTGGCTGCAATGCTGAACGGGCGGGGTTAAAGCTATGAAGTGCTATAGTACTGTATACAGTACTGTTTAAAGAAAGATTTAACAGTCGGGGGGGGCGGCTGACGTTTTTCTGTATATCTCCAGAACTGGACCACCTAGAAACTTATTTTTTTTAAAAATTAAAGGTGAGAAACTGGGCCACCTAAGGGGCTAGACAGGCACTGGGTGGCATGCAAAGAATCCGGGGAAAACCCGGCTAACCGGGCAATATGGCAACCCTAGTCTGAAGCCGATTTTTTTTTAAATGCACTGGAGTTGATCCAATCAGGTTTTAGAGTAAAAATGGGCAGAGTTTGGCTGGCATCATGTGCTTCTGTGGAACCAGCACAACTTCAATATTTTAGAATTTTTTGTTTTTGTTTTTACTTGACTCCCTTGATCCACTAACTGGAGTTAGTTGGGGAGAGGAGAGGAGATGTGACCATACTCTTGGAATTTAGGGACAGGATGCTGTTTACAATTATTCCACACAGAAATTCACTCCTAGTTTTCAGAGCCTAATTTAGAATGGGAGAGGAGGCTTGTTTTTGACAGCTGGAAATGATCTACCATAAATTGCCCCAAGATCTGCAAGATTTGGATCTATCTTCTGTCCAGCTCTGTTCTCGGGCACAGGTGGGCATCCTTCAGCCTGTAAACAGCCTCATTTTACGCAGTTCCTGAAGCTGTCCCCCCATTCTTCCATTCTGTTATAGTTTGCTCCTTTGTGTTGGTTTGTTTCCTCTGTATTTTTATGCCCCTCACCCCCCATTCTGTCTAATTGCATGGAGCAGCATTTTATCTGATAAAAAATAACTGTTCTTTAAAAAAAACTTTTTCCTGTTTGTTTGGCTTTAGAAAAAGAAGCCCCCTCCCCCAGTTGCCTGAGAACACATTGGTAGGCTTCTGCCATGTGTGTGTAGCAACAGAGAAAACAGATTGCCTACCCCTGCTCTAGGATATAAATTCTCATTAATATGTGGGTCCTTATTTAGACAAACTCCCAGAAAGTCTGTCCTCAGATTCAGGAATGAGGCGGATATGTCAGCATCATAGCAGAACAGAAATCTTTATTCCAATTACAACAAGGGATGGGTGAATATGTCAGTTTTTGTTTCTGTCCGTTTCTTGTGTTTCCAATCTTAAGTTTGGTTCTCCATAATTCCTCATCTATTTTAGATTTTTAGTCCTCATGAAAATTCATCAGCATTATAGCGCAAATTTCTCCTAATATATACATTCTGTATGCACTTTTGCCCAATAACATTTTTGCAAAACAGTTTTTCCCTAACATAATCCATTTTTGGATGTTGTTTTTTTGCTAATGTATGCATTTCCATGCTCTCTTCACCCTAGTATATGTATTTTTGTACACATTACATGGCTAGAGAGCTGCATTGGAAAATTTGGAGAAGTGCAAATTTCACAGGATGGTTTGGTTTGTGTATTGTTTTGAAAAATACTAGTTAGGTAAAATTGCCTTTATTTGTGAAATGAAATGAAATTCTCTGCTATTGTTAATTACAACATAGCCCAGAATGTGGCTGACAGAGAGTCTGAACCAGAATGGGAGTGACACCCAAAGAGATTAATACAGATGTGCTGAAAATTCCTCCTCTGATATTTATTTCAGACATTTAATATTCAGAGTTTCTAAGCGGTGCTCAGAATTTCTAAGCAGAATTTATGATAATAGAAAATGCATCCAAAACATTTTGAAAGGGGAAAAGAATGAAATTCTCATGGGCTGGTTTTGTGTTGTGATTACCTTACTTTCAAGGTGGACAAGAGGTGTCAGGAGTGTCCTGTTGTTCATCCTACAAATCATCTCTCCTGTGATCTGCAGCCTTATGGGGACCCAAATTTCCATCAGGTGGGCTTTCCTGTAAGCATGCAGACTGAGGTGAAGGTTGCCTACTGAGTGCCTAATTTTTGTTTTTAAAGTGAAGTCCAGCACTAGAGGTTTCAGAAAGATAGGAAGTGGGCTGTTCCACATTCAGATATATCTTACTAGCACCCTCATTCAGGCTTGCAAACAGCAAAAATCAAAGCTATATCCCATTTTCCACTTCTATTATTATTTTTTAACTCCAGACTGTTATCTCAGGCAAGAAATAGGATGGTTATATCTATATCTATTTATTTTTCATAATGGCAAAATAAGTTTTCAGTGCATTTATTATAATACCATTGACTGACATTATTTCAGGTGGGTTCCAAAATAAGTTTGGTCCTGACAGTTATTCAGCCTGTGGGTGCTGTTTATTGCCGAGCAATTAGAACGGATATTAACATAAAATTGCTTCTTGATTTAAAAAAAAAAATCTGAGAATCTCTCCCTGAACAGATCCCCAAGAGTTCTCTCTCACTCATTCTTTTTCTTTGTCTTTCTGCTCTTCCTCCCCCACAGTCACCCACCCGCTTGCTTTTAAGTGTGCTGTTTCAAATTTAGAGTTCAGGAAACTTTGCTTAAATCTGTCATAAATGATAGTTACTAGGGCAAAAGCAGCCCACAGCAGGGAAATTTTAAACCAAACTGAGAGTGACTTTTAATCTCCAGAAACTTTTCCTCCTCATTTCAGTGGTTTTAATTCTGATTTGCAAACCAGTTAGATTTAGACATTTATTAAGCCAGCATCTTATCAGCAGGAAGTCCCACCAGCTTCCTAGCTGCCTGATCTCTTTTTGCCATGGTTTAGTTCTGGAAGGACCCTCCGTGGCGCAGAGTGGTAAGCGGCGGTAACGCAGTCGAAGCTCTGCTCATGGTCGGAGTTCGATTCCAACAGAAGGAGGAAGTCGAATCTCCGGTAAAAGGGGTTGAGGTCCACTCAGCCTTTCATCCATCCATGGTTGGTAAAATGAGTACCTGGCATATGCTGGGGGGTAAAGAAAGACCGGGGAAGGAAATGGCAATCCCACCCCATATATACGGTCTGCCTAGTAAACATTGCAAGACGTCACCCTAAGAGTCGGAAACGACTCGCACTACAAGTGCGGGGACACCTTTACCTTTAGTTCTGGAAGCTGTTTTCAGTGCCAAGCAGGACTTGGAATTTGTGGACTAATGATAAAGAAAGTGCAGTTAGCAGTGTAGGAAGCTGCCTTATACCACGTTAGACCATTGGGTCATCTAGCTTTGCCAGTATTGTCTACACTGACTGGCAGTGTCTCTCTAAGGTTTCAGGCAGGGTTCTTTCCCAGCCCTATCTGGAGATGCCAGAGATTGAACATGGGACTTTCTGTGTGGAGAAACTGAACATGGGCAGGGTACTTTTCCTTCATAAAAGTGTACTGAAAAGTAGACCTTAGCCTTGACACATGTTGAAAAGACACTGCCTCCAAATCAGTGCTACTGAAAGACTGTTCTTCACCTCCCTGTGCAAAAGGAGTAATTTCCATTTGTGTCACATGAGGCAGTATTCTTCTAATGTGTCCCATCAGCACAAGGATTGCCTCTAGAGCAGTGGGGCTCACCCTTCCTCTCCCTGCATGCATCTTGCATCCTCAAATCTGCTCTGGAGGGTTGGGAGAACCCCTAGATTAGATTTAGGCAGCGTGTGAGAGGAGAAGAAGAGGTAAGTCCCATTGTGCTAGCAGTAATCCTTGCTCTGATGTGACCCTGTCTTCACACTACGTTGGATACAACCCACACTGAGTATATACTGGTACCAGCAATCCTCAGGGAAATCTGAGGTCCTGGTGGACTATTTATTTAGTTGTCCCAAAATTATAAAGCAGGGGTGCATAACTTGTGGCCATACAGATGTTGTTTCACCTAGATTTGATGGCAGTGAAACCCATACTTCCTTGTCCCAAGTATTTCATGTAGATATCAAAGAGCATGGGGAACAAAACTGAACCCCAAGAACTCTATCACTCTTGGTAATTGTGCATTTGATTTTTAAAGTTTACAAGAAATTAACAAAGTTTTAAACATTTTCATTTTAAACTGTGTTTTATATTTTGACAGTGCAGTGATTTGTGTCAGAACCTGAATTAAGGTATTTTTAAAATAATGCCGTAGAGCTTAAACCAAAATCTTCCTAACTTAATGTACATTTGCATTTCCTAATAGGAAATCAGCACATCACAACTGAATACATCAGTTGTATATTTTAAAACCCTGATGTTTGTTCCTCAGTAAATAATAGCTTTAATTTGCATGTCCTGACTTTGCTTTTGAGACAGAACTAATGAATGACAGATTTATAAATTAGTGGTTTTAGATATACGATGCTGGTAATCACTTGACAAGGAAAATGGCAATATGCCTTTAAAGTAACGGAGCCTCCCCTCCTTTCTTTGTGTTTATTTAAATCAAGGCTAATTGTCCTGACTACTCCATTTGGATGTTAAATGAGTTCTGAGTGCTGCACATGAATTTGGGATGGGAAGGAATCCATTTGCCACTAGGGTTGCCAGGTCAGAAGTATCCCAAACCCTAATATTTCACAGGTGCCCTGATGATGTCATAGAGGGTGTGTCCTAATGATGTCATAGGGGTGGGTCCTAGTGATGTCATGGGGCAGGCCTTTGTTATGTCATTAAGCATGACACATTAAGGATCAACCACAATTGCTTGGAGCATACCACTCAAAAAAAAAATCTCTGATTGGAAATTAAGATAGAAATCTTAGTTAAATGAGGGTGTTTCCAGGTCCAGCTGACATGATGGGATGATTCCTTCTTACCTGCTTAGAGATCGTGGGTAAGGTATATTTAATCTAGCCTACTTGCTTCTGGCAAGAAGGGTTTAAGTGCCCTCAGGCCAGGCCAGTCACCAGAAGGCCATTGTAGGAAGAAAGCCTAGTGTTGTGGAGATGTTAGATAGGAGCACTCAGGAGTAAAGATGGATGCCCCTGAAGGCTGCAATTCTAAACACACTTCCTAAGGTATTAAGCCCCATAGAACTCAATAGGACTTACTTCTCAGTAGATATGGTTTGGATTGTGCTGTTGGTAAGTCTTGACTAGGAATCCTCTGCAAAGATATCCATATCAAAGCAGGGTTGGCAGCCCCCTGCCTGGAATGCCTTGCCTGACTTTTAATGTGGCTGTTCCAAACTTCTTTATAGATTTGGCCCTTCACTGCAGAAAGAGGTTTGAGAAATGAGTAGGAATTAAGAAGATTCTCTACTCTTTCCTGCCTACTCTGTGGGCTGCTATAAACTCGCTTTGACAGCCAACCCAATTCCAGTGAGTAATAACTGACAGAGAGAAAACACACATGGCTTGGTCTACCTTCACAAGCAGTAGATTGGAAACAACAGCAATTGAAGCCACACTTCTCAGTATGTGAATTCTCCTTTACTACTATTGGGAAAGAAACAAACCATCATGCAAAACAAGGTGCATCATCAGTGGGTTTAAGGGGGTTGAGCTGACCACATGGAACCATTGTTGTTGCTTCAATGGATGTAAGGGAGTAAGGTCAGAGGTAAATGAAATGCAAATAAAAAAAGAAAAACAAATGACAGTGATGATTTCTTAAATGCAATACCATACCAACCACAACAAGATTCCTATGAGTAAGACAGAAAACTCAGCATCCCACAACCAGTCAGCATTCCTAACCAAAACTAAAAAAATCCTTGTAGGAAGTTAGCCAAGGTCACAGAAATCCCCATGCAGCACAACCAGACCCAGGGGCTGCACTTAGTGCAGAATGCTGCAGCATGATTGCTTACATGAATGAATGAATGAGACCGTATCAGCACATAATATCTCTATTCTGAAATCTGCACTGGTTGCTGATTTGCTACCAGGCCAAGTTCAAGGTTTGCTTCCCATGTTACGTGTTCCACATAGTACTTGTTCTGCTCTTGTAAGAAATCAATAGTTTAGTGTGGCAGTACCTACTCTTTGGAACTCCCTGCCTATTGACATTACGCAGGCACCTTCATTGTACTCTTTTTGGCACCTGCTAAAAACATTTTTGTTTAGGCATGTCTACCCAGGCAGGTAGAAGCTATTATCTTTTTTTCCATTTTTAACTCATTGTTGGGTTTATTATTTTGAATACCTGTCTTTAACTATTTTTGCCAATAATTTTATTGTTTTAATTCATTCTATAATCTGCTTTGAGGTGACAACAGAAGATTTCTGTAACTTTAAAACTGACAATGAGGACATTGAACTCGTCAAGGATTATCAATACCTCGGCATAGTCATTAACCAAAATGGAGACAATAGTCAAGAAATCAGAAGAAGGCTAGGACTGGGGAGGGAAGCTATGAGAGAACTAGAAAAGGTCCTCAAATACAAAGATGTATCACTGAACACCAAAGTCAGGATCATTTAGATCATGGTATTCCCAATCTCTATGTATGGATGTGAAAGTTGGACAGTGAAAAAAGTGGATAAGAGAAAAATCAACTCATTTGAAATGTGGTGTTGGAGGAGAGCTTTACGCATACCACGGACTGAGAAAAAGACAAATAATTGCGTGTTAGAACAAATTAAACCAGAACTATCACTAGAAGCTAAAATGATGAAACTGAGGTTATCATACTTTGGACACATAATGAGAAGACATGATTCATTAGAAAAGATAATAATGCTGGGAAAAACAGAAGGAGTAGAAAAAGAGGAAGATCAAAGAAGAGATGGATTGATTCCATAAAGGAAGCCAGAGATCTGAACTTACAACATCTGAACAGGGTGGTTCATGACAGATGCTCTTGGAGGTCACTGATTCATAGGTTCACCATAAGTCATAATTGATTTGAAGGTACATAACAACAATAATCCACGTTGAGGTTGTTTTTGCAGTAAAGTGGTTTATAAATGTTGTAAATAAAATATATAAATAAGTTTCTGAATCACTGTGGCCCTTGGGTCTCTTTCCTCTTTTATACCGAGTAAGGCCATTTGGTACCATCTAGGTCAGTACTTCTGTCATGGATTAGCATTGGCTCTCCAGGAATTCAGGCAATAGTCTTTTCCAGAGATTGAATTTTGGAGCTTTACATGGAAAGCATGTGCCCTACCACTGAGCTACAGCCCTGTTTGAAAAAGTATCTTTTAAAATTGTTATTTTCATTTCATTAATGAATGCACAGCATACTAGGGCAGATCCACGTAATATATTTAAAGGACATGAATGCCACCACAGAATCCTGGAAATTGTAGTTCGTTAAGGGTGATGGGAACTGTAAGGGGGAAACTACACTTCCCAGTATTCTTTGGGGGACGTCATGAACTTTATATTTGGCTTGGATGTGTTTTAAATGTATTATGTGGATCTGCATTACTTCATAAACTTTGCCAGCATATAGATCATTTTAATTAAATTTTAAAATGGAAATAAGTTTTCTGGGTGACCATGGGCTACACACCGTCTCTCAGCCTAATCTGCCCCTTAGGGTGAAAGTCACAGAGGGGAACCATGACCACCCCACGGTACAATCCTATGCATGTTTACTCAGAAGCAAGTCCCAATGTATTCAATGGGGCTTACTCAGACAGGGAAGCATGCACAGGACTGCAATACAGTGATAAGGAACTTCACTTAGCCAATCCAAAATTCAGACTCATGCCACATTACGCTGTTTTGCAACTGTTTTATACTTGTTTTATGGTTATTGGATTTAAAATTGCTTTATTTCTTGTGAACTGCCTTGGTTTCCAAACCTACCTCACAGGGTTGTTGGAAAGACTCCATACACACACACACTGGAAATGTAAAAATACATACACCCCATATAATAGTTTATTGTCAAAACCAGTTAGTCATTGTAGAACATTTTTTTTAAAAAAATAAGTATTAGTTTCCTGCCAAATAAAAGCAGTGACATCTAAGTAAGCCCTGCCTAACTGCTTAAAAAAAGGATGAGAGGGGGAGAGAAAGATTTACAACACAATTATTTTCTATGTTCGTTCAAAAGTCCCATTGATTTTCAGCACAGTCTAACCACATCTACTCAAAAGTAAGTCCTATTGAATTCAATGGGGTTAGCTCCCAGCTTTACTCTGCAGAAAAATATTGGGAAGGTTTTCAAAATAGGTTATGAATAAGACAAATAAACTGTCCTCTTCCAGTAAAATTTAAACTTGTTTGACTCCTTAATTAGAAAAGTATAACACTGCAGCATGTACACTTTTTAAAACTTCTGTTCAAAAATTATTTAAAAGATAAAATGTAAAATATGCCCTTTTTGCAAGTAATTAAAAAAACTCTGCATGTACCACTTTTATGCCTACCAAGATCCTGCTGTGGTCTTCTGTTGTAGTCAGTCCTATGCATGTTTACTCAAACGCAAGTCCCAATCCTGAACAGACAAAGTACTCTTTATGCTGCTGAAAGCTATATATTTACTGAATTCCTCATGTGAGACAAATAGGAAAAGGAAACTGTGAGTTTAGCTTTTGCCTGGAGTCAACAAATCTTGACAGTCACAACCCTGACTTCACTTATTGGCTAAAATCCTGAGAGGGCAGGGATTAGAGCAGCCGGTAGTAACAGAAGTTGTGGGGGGGGGACGGCTGACATTTTGGTTTATATCTTTTGAACCAGACCACCTAGAAACTTATTGTTTTTAGAAAATGAAAGCTAGGAGTCTGGAGAGTAAGATGAGTTGCCCAAAGACCCAGATAGCCCCCCAAAAAACTGGAGTCTCTGGGTGAAAGCCAAATACCTTGCAACCCTACTGCTCACAGAAAAAATGGGGGAGGATGCTGTCAGGGTTCAGTAGACCAGAGTGTCTTTCTCACATGCAGAAGTCCCAAGGCTCAACCACCCCCTTGAATAAAAAGGTCTTGAGTCCCAGTGCTGGGAAAGAAGGACCATGACTATTGCTGGTGCCAAGAGACAGATAGGCCAGTGGCCTCTGGGCCACCACAAAGTAGTTTCAGCTGTTCCCCCTTCTGCCTCTTATCTGTAATCTCAAAGAAGGCCCCTCCTCCACTTTAGGGGTAGAGCTGCTTTACACGCTTAGGAAAGGTTCAGAGTCACCTGCAGCAAGGGTTGCCACATTGCCCAGTTAGCCGGGTTTTCCCCGGATTCTTTGCATGCCACCCAGTGCCCGGCTAGCCCCTTAGGTGGCCCAGATTCTCAGCTTTAATTTAAAAAATTTTTTTAAAAAAAGTTTCTAGGTGGTCCGGTTCTCGAGATATACATAAAAATGTCAGCTGCCCCTGACAGTTAAATCTTTCTTTAAACAGTACAGTACTATAGCACTTCGTAGCTTTAACCCCGCCCCTTCAGGATTGCAGCCAATCAGTGAAGCCAGGATTGTGTTTCTGTTTCATTGACCTGAGGCAGTGTCTAGAAAACAAAATGGTGGTTCCCTCCCCCCCCCGTTTATCTGAAAATCTCATAAATTGGGTAAGTATATACATTTCAGTTTCTTTTCCTCTTGTGTGTAGGAGTCAGATCTTGGGCAGTGTTTTGAAAACCTTCCCAATACTTGCTTTTTGTAAAAGCAATGCTAATCCCATATGCCCAGAGTAAATCCCATTGAATTCAATACGACTTACTTTTGAGTAGACATGGTTATGTGCTGAAAATCAATGGGACTTTGGAGTGAATGTAAAAAAGAATTGTGTTTCTGTTCTAACTCTTTCTGTCCCCCCTCCAGTCCTATTTTAAAGCAAGTAGGCAGGGCTTACTTAGGTATTACAGTTTTTATTCTGTAGGAAAGTAATACTGATTTTTTTAAAACTAATACTGATTTTTCTGCAATGACCAACTGGTTTGACAATAAACTATTATATGGGATGTATGTATTTATACATCTGCAGTGTGTGCGTGTGCGTGTATGGAGTCTTTCCAACAACCCTGTGAGGTAGGGTTGGAAACCAAGACAGCTCACAACAAGAAATAAAGCCATTTAAAATCCAATAACCATAAAAAAGTATAAACAGTTGCAAAACAGCGTAAAGTGGCATGATTCGGAATTTTGGGTTGTGTGAATGAAGTTGCTTATCACTTGAGGTTGCATTTCTGTCCCTGTTTGAGTAAGCCCCGCTGAATACACTGGGACTTGCTTCTGACTAAATAAACCTAGGATTTCACTATAAATATCTTTACAGTTTGTGTAAATAATAAATATATTTGATAGTCATGCTTATATAAATATTTCTTCATTTATCATATTTTTGGGTTTTGGTTAGCAATCCTGACTGGTTGTGAGATGCTTAATTTTCTGCCTTACTCATAGGAATCTTGTTGTGGTTGGTATGGTGTTGCATTTAAGAAATCATGGTACGAAATGGCCTGAATCAGTATAAGGCAGATTCCTTGGTTCCTAAAAGTGGGAAGAGACTCAAGGGCCACAGTGACTCCAACATTTATTTATTTTTATTTACAACATTTATATACCGCTTTATTGTAAAAAATCTCAAAGCGGTTTACAGAAAGAATTAAAACAATAAAATCATTGGCAAAAGCGTTAAGGACAGATACTTAAAAGCATTCAAAATAATAAAACCAACAATGAGTTAAAAACAGATTTAAAAACACAATAGCTTCCACATGCCTGGAGAGGCTTGCCTCAAGAAAACTGAATTTAGCAGGTGCTGAAAAGAGGCATCTGCCTAATGTCAATAGGCAAGGAGTTCCAAAGCGTAGGTGCTGCCACTTTACAGGACTGATTTCTTACAAGACAGAACAAGTACCATGTGGCACCCATAACATGGAAAGCACAGCTTGAACTTGGCCTGGTAGCAAATCAGCAACCAATGCAGATTTCAGAGCAGAGGTGTAATGTGCTGATAGGATCTCACTCATGTCAGCAATTGTGCGGCAGCATTCTGCATTAACTGCAGTCTCCAGGTCAGGTTGTGCTGCATGGGGATTTCTGTGACCTTGGCTGACTGGCTGCTAGGATGTTTTTAGTTTGGGTTTTTGGTTATGAATCCTGACTGGTTGTGGGATGCTGAGTTTTCTGCCTTACTCATAGGAATCTTGTTGTGGTTGGTATGGTATTCCATTTAGGAAAGTGATACTGCCTTTTGTGTTGTTGTTTTCCTATTTGCATTTCACTTATCTTTAACCTCACTCCGTTACAGCCATAGAAGCAACAGCAGCATATGCAAGATAATTAACTCCCATTAGTGATAAGAGCAAAAATTTATAATTATTATTTCAATTAAAACAAGAGGCTTATCAATACTTGGAAGAGGACCAGATATTTATTTTCTTTCTGAGCCCAGGACTGGGTCTTTCATGATGCCTGGTGGGGGGGGGGAGCAGGAGAGTAGTCGATAAGACAGACATCCTGGCATTGATAATCTAATTAGCAAGGTATGTGTGGGGTTGTTGCACACTTCCAGGCCCAGTTTCATTTTGAGTATGGAAGTGGAACCTGTGTAGATGTGGTTGATCAAAGGGAGAAGAAATTTTGAGTTAAGCAAAGCTCTGCTTTTATAAAACCTAAGAAACATACAGATACTTTGAATGTCTGAGTGCCTGCACCAGTGGAATACTGGAGGAACTTGTAAAACTTGCTGCAACAGTATTTAGAACTGAGCATGTGGTGTGAAAGACTCCTTTTCCTAACATTTTGGCTTCTTGTTTTTCTCCACCCACCACATCTTGGAAATATATCGTATATGGTTAACCATACTGCTGCCCTGACTTACTTTATGTTTGTTGCTATTTTGTGTTTTTATTATGTTTTTATATTGTGTATTTTTATTGTTTTTATTATATTTGTAAGCTGTGCTGAGCTCTGTTTTTAACAGCAGAAGGGCAGGATATAAATCCTCTTAATCAATCAATAAATACTCCATAGTGTTGGAAACTAGAGTCTAGTATTTAAGGCTGAAAATGTTGCTTAAAAAAAAAATTTCTCACATCTTTCCCCAGTTTTTGGTGGTAATTCCTAGGCACAAAAACAAAACAACTGGACAATCCAAATATTAATATGCAAATATTTGCATAATATGCAAATTAGCCTGCCTGGATTTGTGGAACTGCAATATGGCAACCCTACCTGCAGCATCCCCATTGTTGATGGGAAATACCTTCAGTCCTTGGGCCTCAGTCCTGGGTGGGGCAAAATACCCCCCCCACACACACACACAGAGGTAAGAACATAAGAAGAGCCTGCTGGATCAGGCCAGTGGCCCATCTAGTCCAGCATCCTGTTCTCACAGTGGCCAACCAGGTGCCTGGGGGAAGCCCGCAAGCAGGACCCGAGTGCAAGAACACTCTCCCCTCCTGAGGCTTCCGGCAACTGGTTTTCAGAAGCATGCTGCCTCTGACTAGGGTGACAGAGCACAGCCATCACAGCTAGTAGCCATTGATAGCCCTGTCCTCCATGAATTTGTCTAATCTTCTTTTAAAGCCATCCAAGCTGGTGGCCATTACTGCATCTTGTGGGAGCAAATTCCATAGTTTAACTATGCGCTGAGTAAAGAAGTACTTTCTTTTGTCTGTCCTGAATCTTCCAACATTCAGCTTCTTTGAACGTCCACGAGTTCTAGTATTATGAGAGAGGGAGAAGAACTTTTCTCTATCCACTTTCTCAATGCCATGCATAATTTTATACACTTCTATCATGTCTCCTCTGACCCGCCTTTTCTCTAAAAGGTCTCACTGGTTACAGGTTTCCAAGCAATCTTGAACCCCTAAAAAGAAGGTTTGAGATCACATGGAAATCTGTACATCGACTTCCTCTCTTTGGGCGTTTCTATTGGTGCTTCCAGCAGTGATTTATTCTATATATGAGCAGTCTCTGCCAAGTAGCTCCAGCCCCACATGCAAACATAGCAAAGGAGGTTGCGTCAGAAGCTTCCCAAGGGAAGGAGGGAGAAAGGGAAGTCTAGATAAGAGCACCCCCCATTTGCAATTAATGATGGCAAATCAATGTAAAGCAAAGTAATAGTAGCCTAAAGGACAGCAGCTGGATATACCTGGCATTACAGAGGCAGTGGCTGCTGCAGCCTATACAGCACTCGGGACTTTGCCAGAAGCAGCAAAGAAATGGGTGCAGGGTGTCTTTGCCACCACACAAGGAAGACTCATGACACAAGATTGGAATAATGTTATATTTATTAAATATAACATAATAAATCCAAAGCAAGACAGCCAATCATTCAAATATAATTACTTCGGGCAGGTGAGGCTAAACCTATCTACGTGGGACTACACTCCCACCTTCTAAAGGCATCAATTCTCATAATTGCATAACTCCAGAGTCAAGGATATGGGTGGACTCCTCCCTCCTTGCTCTTGGAGCCATGTGCATGGTTCCAACCTCCACACCATGGCCCCGCCGTACAGGCATTCACCATGATGCGCAAGCCAGTCCCACAAGGACACTACCCAGATCCCCACCAGACATGAAGCCCTGATGGTTCCCTGGGGAGTACCCCTTTTTAAGGATGCCTTAACTGCCTAAATATAATCCCCATATACCTCACCTGCTCGAATTCTATGCCACAAGAGGGGATCAGCTGAAGCTTGGTCCCCTCAACCCAATGAAGATAACAAGACCCCCAAACCCTTCATAAGATCCTCCAAAAACACATCGCACCCTTGCTCTGAAAGATGCACCCCATCCCCACGAAACAAATGTGGGGCATGGAATCTAATCCCATCATGGGGAATAAATGCCCCACCAAGCGACAGCACCAGAGCCCTGATCTTTCTATTAATCCATTTCCTGGATCTATCAATCCTATTGGGATGAAAAGCACCCCTCCACACCCTTCTAACTAGCATATCTGACCACAATAGAAGGTGGGGATATGACTGAATAAGCCACGTGAGATCCCGCATGACCTTGAGCAGTAGATCCATTCTTGAACACTGCACCAGATCATTTTCCCCTAAACGAAACAACAATATATGTGGCTGATCAGCCGAAGACATAATCTGGCACACAGAAGGCAAAAACGCGTCCCATAACATGCCCCTTCGAGCTACCCAATGAACTGTAGCTGTGGTGGAAAGCTGCAATTGAGTCCCAGGAGCTGACAAATATGCCCTCCGATGAGCCCAAAACAAAATTGAGTGGCCACACAAGATGATCCTCACAGGAATTGGCAAGCTTAGCAGACCTAAGAAAACAAAAACAAGATCAAGTCATTAAAACCTGACATAAGATTTAAATGCATCAGAACGCCATCTTCCAATCGCCTGTATCGCCAACGCTCATGCCCCCGAGGGCCGCGGCCGTAGCCGCACCAATCCAGAAGGAATGCAGCCCATAGACTCCAGCATCGCAAACACTGGCCAACAAGGCCCGCTGAACAACGGCCCAACATTGAAATTGAGTCAGGGCAGAACCATCAGCATGTATGTAACGTTAACGCTGGCCCGCTGGCCAGATAGACAGAAATTGCTGCATTGCAGCCACAGGGCACAATTCTGAGGCCTGGCAACTGCGTAAAAACACAATACTGCCATGGCCTTTTTGATCGGTCTTAGAGACATACGGGGAAAACCTAACTATGTCAGCACCTAATGTGCAATCGCCAAAGCATAAGGCTCGATAAGTCACATCGTGCTTAGAGGGGGCCAATACTTCGCTAGGGCGAAAAGCACCGTAAAACATTGTCAGAGTTACTGCGGCGAACAAGTGCGACTCATACAGAGATGAGCATAATGAATTAAACAATGCCAGGATCTGGAGGAGAACATCGGGCGTGATTGGCCTCCTCTGGTCAGTGGACCTGGGAGCGGAACGCGACCAACCCACAAGGACCTTTCTGACCCTAAAATCTACAGAATGATCCGGCAGCCCCCGTGCCTTAGATATAAAGGCCAGCGCCGAGAGGTGGCCAGCGATAGTAGAAACAGAATTGTTTTTGCCCTTTTAAAAGTGTCATAAACTGCAATAGATGATCCACTGGAATAGGCCACGCAAAATGCAGCTCCTTGCTGATGCAAAAAGTCTGGAACATAGCGAATGAACACTCATATGCCTTTTGAGTACTGGGAGCAAGAGCAGCGGCAATCGCAACCCCAACTTCTAGTTGCCAAGGTTCCACAGGAAAGGTGAGATTGGTACAGGATCCAGTACCGCTCCAGGTGCAAGCTCCCAAAAGCACGCCATCTGTGACCGGGAAAGGGCATCAGCAATGGAATTTAGTAAACCTGGAACATGCCTGGCCAGGAATAAAATATTAAATCGCAAACATCGCAATACAAAGGCCCGCACTAAGCGCATAACACAAGGAGACCTAGAGGTTTGAGCATTAATAACGCAAACAGTGGACCAATTATCACACCAGAAGCGCACTGTGCGATTCTGAAATTCCAATGATTAAATATGTACCGCAACTACTATTGGAAAAATTCCAAAAATGGCAAATCGGAAGTAACTCTGGTAGCCCGCCAAGTGGCAGGCCATTGCTCAGCGCACCACTGAGATCTAAATATTACTCCGAAACCAATGCTGCCAGCAGCATCAGAATGCACCTGCAATTCTGCTTCCAATAACAATTCCTCCCGCCAAAAGGAAAGGCCATTGAATTCCATCAGGAATTCAAGCCACATGTGCATATCCGCTCTCATCCCTGCTGTGATCCTAATGAAATGAAAACGAGAGTGAACACCCTTCATGGCGTCACATAAACGCCTGAGGAATGCACAACCGGGGGAAATGACTTTGGAAGCAAAAACTAAATGACCAACAAGCTCCTGTAATCGAGCCAATGTGAGTTTTTTCACCCCAAAAATGGATCGAAGCAGTTGGCGCAGTACAACCAACTTATCCAGCGGCAAACGTGAAAAATGAGCTACCGTATCCAGCTGGATCCCTAGGAAAATAAGGGAAGTAGAAGGGCCCTCTGACTTTTCATGAGCTAACGGGACTCCCGGTTCCTCAGTTAAAGAGGTAAAAGATTGCATCAATATGGAGGCATTGAGCAGACTTAGCCGGCCCTACAAATAAAAATTATCAAGATAATGAGCAGAGAAGGAGGACGAGGCTTTCCTCTGCAATGCCCATTCAAGAAACGTGCTGAATGCTTTGAAAGCAGCCGTGCCGTGCCGTGCCGTGCCGTGCCGTGCCGAGGATATATCTCCAGGGGGTGGAGGGATCCTTGTAGTGGGTGATTCGATCATTAGGAACATAGACAGTGGGGTGTGTGATGGGCGTGTAGACCGCAAGGTGTTTTGTCTGCCTGGTGCGAAGGTTGTGGATATTGCCCATCATTTAGATAGTTTGGTATACAGTGCTGGGAAGGAGTCAGTGGTCGTGGTGCACGTTGGCACCAACGACATGGGGAAATGCAGCCGTGAGGTCCTGGAAGCAAAATTTAGGTTGCTAGGTAGGATGCTGAAAGCCAGGACCTCCAAGGTGGCTTTCTCTGAAATGCTACAAGTTCCACACGCAGAACCAGCCAGACAGGCCCAGTTTCGCAGTCTCAATGCGTGGATGAGACGATGGTGTCGGGTGGAAGGGTTCGGATTTGTTAGGCACTGGGGAACATTTTGGGACAAGCCGGGCCTGTACAAAAGGGACGGGCTCCACTTGAACCAGAATGGAACCAGACTGCTGGCACTTAAAATTAAAAAGGTAGCAGAGCAGCTTTTAAACTGACTGAGGGGGGAAACCCGACAGGAGCTGAGAAAGGTCCGGTTCGGAATAAACCTCCCCCCTGGGATAAAAACCAAAGAAATGATGAAATTTTAAAAGGGGTAGGCCTAGAAGTAGGCATTGTGAGAGCAGGGGCACAGGATATAAATTCAGAAGAGCAAAATTACCACAGGCCTAACCACAAGTGCCAAAGACACTTGAAGAGAGACACTGCTTACAAGTGCCTGTACGCTAATGCTAGGAGCCTCCGAACCAAGATGGGAGAACTGGAGTGCTTGGTCTTAGAGAAGAGCATTGATATAGTGAGCATAACTGAGACCTGGTGGAATGGAGAAAACCAGTGGGATACGGTTATCCCTGGATATAAACTATATCGGAAGGACAGGGAAGGACGTATTGGTGGCGGAGTCGCTCTATACATGAAAGAAGGCATTGAATCCAGCAAGCTCAAAACCCCCAAAGAGGCAGACTCCTCCACAGAATCGTTGTGGGTGGTGATACCGTGCCCCAGGAGGGACTTAATACTGGGAACGATCTATCGTCCCCCTGATCAAAATGCTCAGGGAGACCTTGAGATGAGATATGAAATTGAGGAAGCATCCAAACTAGGAAATGTGGTAGTAATGGGTGACTTCAACTACCCGGACATAGACTGGCTGCATATGTGTTCCAGTCATGACAAAGAAGCAAAGTTTCTAGATATTCTAAATGACTATTCCCTAGACCAGTTGGTCATGGAACCGACCAGAGGGACGGCAACCCTGGACTTAATCCTCAGTGGGGACCGGGACCTGGTGCGAGATGTAAGTGTTGTTGAACCGATTGGGAGCAGTGACCACAGTGCTATTAAATTAAACATACATGTAACTGGCCAATCGCCAAGAAAATCCAACACAGTCACATTTGACTTCAAAAGAGGAAACTTCACAAAAATGAGGGGATTGGTAAAAAGAAAGTTGCAAAACAAAGTCCAGAGGGTCACATCACTCGAAAATGCTTGGAAGTTGTTTAAAAACACTATATTAGAAGCTCAACTGGAGTGCATACCGCAGATCAGAAAAAGTACCGCCAGAGCCAAGAAGATGCCAGCATGGTTAATGAGCAAAGTCAAGGAAGCTCTTAGAGGCAAAAAGTCTTCCTTCAGAAAATGGAAGTCTTGTCCGAATGAAGAAAATAAAAAAGAACACAAACTCTGGCAAAAGAAATGCAAGAAGACAATAAGGGATGCTAAAAAAGAATTTGAGGAGCACATTGCTAAGAACATAAAAACCAACAACAAAAAATTCTATAAATACATTCAAAGCAGGAGACCATCTAGGGAGACAATTGGACCCTTGGATGATAAGGGAGTCAAAGGTGTCCTAAAGAACGATAAGGAGATTGCAGAGAAGCTAAATGAATTCTTTGCATCTGTCTTCACAGTGGAAGATATAGGGCAGATCCCTGAACCTGAACTAACATTTGCAGGAAGGGATTCTGAGGAACTAAGACAAATAGTGGTAACGAGAGAGGACTAAGCTTAATGGACAATATAAAAACTGACAAATCACCGGGCCCGGATGGCATCCACCTGAGAGTTCTCAAAGAACTCAAATGTGAAATTGCTGATCTGCTAACTAAAATATGTAACTTGTCCCTCGGGTCCTCCTCCGTGCCTGAGGACTGGAAAGTGGCAAATGTAACGCCAATCTTCAAAAAGGGATCCAGAGGGGATCCCGGAAATTACAGGCCAGTTAGCTTAACTTCTGTCCCTGGAAAACTGGTAGAAAGTATGATTAAAGCTAGATTAACTAAGCACATAGAAGAAGAAGCCTTGCTGAAGCAGAGCCAGCATGGCTTCTGCAAGGGAAAGTCCTGTCTCAGTAACCTATTAGAATTCTTTGAGAGTGTCAACAAGCATATAGATAGAGGTGATCCAGTGGACATAGTGTACTTAGACTTTCAAAAAGCGTTTGACAAGGTACCTCACCAAAGGCTTCTGAGGAAGCTTATCAGTCATGGAATAAGAGGAGAGGTCCTCTTGTGGATAAGGAATTGGTTAAGAAGCAGGTAGCAGAGAGTAGGAATAAACGGACAGTTCTCCCAATGGAGGGCTGTAGAAAGTGGAGTCCCTCAAGGATCGGTATTGGGACCTGTACTTTTCAACTTGTTCATTAATGACCTAGAATTAGGAGTGAGCAGTGAAGTGGCCAAGTTTGCTGACGACACTAAATTGTTCAGGGTTGTTAAAACAAAAAGGGATTGCGAAGAGCTCCAAAAAGACCTCTCCAAACTGAGTGAATGGTCGGAAAAATGGCAAATGCAATTCAATATAAACAAGTGTAAAATTATGCATATTGGAGCAAAAAATCTGAATTTCACATATACGCTCATGGGGTCTGAACTGGCGGTGACCGACCAGGAGAGAGACCTCGGGGTTGTAGTGGACAGCACGATGAAAATGTCGACCCAGTGTGCGGCAGCTGTGAAAAAGGCAAATTCCATGCTAGCGATAATTAGGAAAGGTATTGAAAATAAAACAGCCGATATCATAATGCCGTTGTATAAATCTATGGTGCGGCCGCATTTGGAATACTGTGTACAGTTCTGGTCGCCTCATCTCAAAAAGGATATTTTAGAGTTGGAAAAGGTTCAGAAGAGGGCAACCAGAATGATCAAGGGGATGGAGCGACTCCCTTACGAGGAAAGGTTGCAGCATTTGGGTCTTTTTAGTTTAGAGAAAAGGCGGGTCAGAGGAGACATGATAGAAGTGTATAAAATTATGCATGGCATTGAGAAAGTGGATAGAGAAAAGTTCTTCTCCCTCTCTCACAATACTAGAACTCGTGGACATTCAAAGAAGCTGAATGTTGGAAGATTCAGGACAGACAAAAGGAAGTACTTCTTTACTCAGCGCATAGTTAAACTATGGAATTTGCTCCCACAAGATGCAGTAACGGCCACCAGCTTGGATGGCTTTAAAAGAAGATTAGACAAATTCATGGAGGACAGGGCTATCAATGGCTACTAGCCATGATGGCTGTGCTGTGCCACCCTAGTCAGAGGCAGCATGCTTCTGAAAACCAGTTGCCAGAAGCCTCAGGAGGGGAGAGTGTTCTTGCACCCGGGTCGTGCTTGCGGGCTTGCCCCAGGCACCTGGTTGGCCACTGTGAGAACAGGATGCTGGACTAGATGGGCCACTGGCCTGATCCAGCAGGCTTTTCTTATGTTCTTATGTTCTTAAGACACGGAACAACCCATTGGCATAGCCCTATCTACGTAAAACTGGCCTTGAAATTTAAAACCAAGTAAATCGACATCATCAGGATGTACTGGTAGGAGGCGAAAAGCTGATTTTATATCACACTTTGCCATTAAATCACCCCTATCGGCCCTCCTAACTACTCTCACTGCCTCATCAAAAGTATATTTCACTGATGCATGTAATGACGAAATACCATCATTAACAGAGGCACCTTTTGGGTATGATAAATTATGAATAAGCCGGTATTCACCAACCTGCTTCTCAGGCATGATACCTAACGGGGAAATCCGCAAATTTTCTAAATGAGGATAAGGAAAGGGGCCGGAGATACGGTCGGCAATTATCTCCTTATTGAGCTTAGCCAACACAGCAGGCGCCAAATTACTAAGAGATAGCTGATTGACAACTGATGTAGCGATCCTAGGACCCTCGAAGGGGTTGAGGAAACCAACCGTGAAACCCTGAAATATGAAACTAGCAGCCTGCCTATTAGGATAACACTCTAACAGCTTAGCCACAGGAGCCAGCTTGACCGGGCTACTGGCCTTGCGACGTACCGCCGCTGTTGCCAGAACCGCGTTTGGGCTGTTGATGCTCACCTGTGTCCTGTCGAGACGTACGTGCCCTCTGGCATGAGGAACTGGGGTGGTTGCCATCGCACAGTGCACAGACGTGTCTGAACCTACAGGGGCGTCTAATGCCTCTACCAGTACTATTGAATGTCCAGCAGACTTGCTGGGAACGAACCCAATGTCCGCCTTGGCTGGAGCCAGAGGCGGAAGTCTGCGCCCGTGCTAGTAAATGCCCCCTGTCAGCTCTATCGCCCAAAGTTGGCCTGGCGGGGGTCATAGATCGCAACCAAAGACCAGCATGCTCAATATCCCAGCGAAGGGTGGGATCAAATGCTGCCCTTTGCCTGAAATTCTAGTCATACCGCAACCAAGCGGTGCCAGAGAATTCACGGAAGGCACAGTGCACAATGTCCTGATATTTTATCATGGACAAAGCCCTAGTCAGATAAGCCTGAGTCATAACGCCCATATAAATAGTATAGGCATTCAACCAATTAGGCTTAAAGCACCCCTAACAAATGAACAGGCATCGGAGAAGAAGCTGAAGGCAGCTGCCAAGGAGACACTGCAGCAGCCGACCAAGGGAGCTGTGGGTGCTGAGGCACCAACATCCCCCCCCATGAACACCGCAGGGTGAACAGCATCACCCAGAACGTGAGAACCTGCCACTAAGGGATCCCAATTAAGGGTACTTGAGGCATCTAATTGGGTATCATGAGGGTGTGATTGTTGCTCACCTGTATAAGCTGTGGGAGAAGCGACAACCTGCGGCATGGTGAACCCTGGAGCACCAGGAGTGAATGTGGCAGACACTGGAGGAACAGGCGGCTGTACTTGCCGATGCTCTGCCGCAGGCGAAGCAAGAGTCGTAGACGGAACCGCAGGCAAACCAGCTTGAGGCTTCTGCCCTGAAGGCTCCCCAACGGGCGTCGCAGCTTTCAGCTCACCGATCCTAGAAACTAAATCAGCGAGAATACGAGATTTAGGCAACCTAGAAGCCAACCTAGCAGATTTCTTACCTGCAGGTCCAGAACTAGGACCCGCTTCAACATCCATAGGCTGCCTGCGTTCCTTTTCCAACGCCTCAACTCTAGCCACCAAAGCACGAATGGTCCCCAAATCCTCATCTTCATCAGAAGATTGAGTCTGCAGTGATGGAGGGCGCTTTGTAGCCTGTTTCACCACCCGAATCCCTTTCTTCTGTTGCACCTTCTTGGGCAGCATTGTCGTAAAAACCAGGAAAAAACAAGTATACAATTAACAAAAAAACTTTTTTTTAACACACCCACAAATTCTGATATGCTGAGACTAAAATTATAATATTTTTACTGTAATATATATTTTATATATATTATTTATTAATAAAATTTATATTTATTTATTCAATTATTTATTTATATATTTTTAAATTATTATTTGTTATTTTAACTTAATTGTTAAAATTAATGCCAATTTATACAATATGGGAGTTGAGGGGAAAAAGGGGGGGAGGGAAGGGGGTAGAATTGTAAACAAATAAATTTATTTAAAAACCAACAATTATATGGATTTTACAGCAAATACAACCCAGAACAATGTATTGTAATAATTAAAACTATAAAGGTATATAGGGAACACTCTACAATGAAATAAAGAACAAGCAACCAACTAACAAAGAAGCTACAGTTGCGTGGAGGGAAAATGAAAGGGAGAGGGGAAAGGGGGAGGGGGTGATCAACAATAACGAAAGATAGGGAACGAGGCAAGAAACAAATTCCAAACTAACGCTGGAACAAATAATCCACCAGCTGCAACTCCTACAAATAAACCTGAAAGCAAATAAGGAAACGAAAGCTATAATCCAACAGAGAAAACAAACGGGAAGTAAAAAGCCAACAGGAAGCCGCCGGGCGCACGGGCGAACGCCCACCGCCCAGCTGATCGGCGGGGATCGGGAAGACTCAATAGAAGGATTAAAGCAATAAAACAGGGGAAAACCAAGCTATTAGAATCAATGTAAATAGAAACGATCACTTCAACACGCCAACGGAGCCACGGGAAGCGCGATCCAACCGCATATGCCTCGAGGCGAAAGAGGTAAGAGCGGGAAAGAAGGAGCAGCCTTTTATACACTGCTCCAACACCCTTCCCAATTGGAGAATGATCTCACGTGGCTCCTAACTTGAATATCACTAGCATTCACGAGTCCTCCCTATAATGATGGCGGCGGCAAATACGCCCCTAATAGGAACGACATCCTCCTTGGGTGCAGTTAATGTGAAATTCACGTTTTTGCTGCTGAAACCACTGTACTGCTAAAATCCATGGATCACAATGATAAAGTAGGTGGACAGAATCTAGCATTTGTCAATTATTTGCAAAAATGAAGGTATGCCAGCATGAAAGGTTACTATATATCTACAATTCTATAACATTATACATATTAATAATGAGCTATATTGGATCATTGGTCAAACATGTCAAGTCAAATACTTTTTGAATTATAATGTTCAGATTTTCCTCTTTTTTTCTTACTTGGTGATAAGAAGCAGAATATGTGTTTAACATATGAAAACAACATAAAGTCCAACAAATTTGTTATGGCACAAGATGTAGACTAGAATCCACTGCAACTGATGCATAAAATGACATGTTCACTTGCAGATACATCACATGGGTTGTAGAATTGTGGGCAGTGTGGTCCGAGGGAAATTAGTCAAAATCATCTATTGCTGCTGTTTTAAAGGGTCACTGCACTTATTTTGCATTCTAGGTGTATTGAACTTTTACAATAGCAGAGATAGGTGATATCATTAAAAAGAGGTAACCAATGAGTGTGAGAAAAATCCATTAATTCTGATCTGTCATCTAAAGAGGGTGGACTTCTTGGGAATCTATGAGAACCACGGAAAATGTACAGCATTAAGAATGTATTCACTGCAGAGTTGGGATGATGCTGATGGTGATTAATTGAATTTATATCCCACCATTCCTCCCAAAGGAGCCCAGGCTGGCAAACACATCAACAAAACAATTTTTAGAAAATAATTTAAAGAGCTTTCTTAAACCAGTTAAAACATTCTAAAAACACCCTTTCGTCCAGTGATCTCTGGGTTACTAGGAGCAGTCTCTTTCACTTGCCTGGGTAAACAGGAATGTTTTCAAATTACTACTACAGTCACTAAGGATGGAGAGAGGAGCACATCACCAGGGAGAACATGCCACAAATGGTGAGGGTTAATATTGGGGTGTGTGTGTGAATTATTTGTTGTCTCCCTATAGCCCCCCCAGGGGCCCCTCCAGAGCAGATTGGGACTATGTAGGGAGTTTCAGGAGGGGGAGGAGAGGAAGAGACAGTTCCATTGCATCCACTGCTGCAAAGCTGGATCTTGCCTTATCTTTGATCTTGTCATGATCTTTATGCATATAAGACTCAGCTGGTGCCAATTTACAAGCTCACTTTGTGAATGGGCAATGAAGGTTGGGAGGGAGAGGTTGAGAATTAGGGGGGAGGCTTACTGTTTCTTATATTTGGAAAACAACTGAAACATGCACACACAATCAGACTATAGCAATAGGATCAGTAAGAGCTACTGCAGTTTTGTAAATGATCAGGGACCTCACTTAACCATAGCAAAACTACGATCTCAAAGCCCCACACATCACTATAATGGAAATCGGCAACGTCAGAAATAAACAGGTTCATGCACTATCAGTCTTTTACTATGGAAAAAAGCATTGGCAGAGGACATGTTAAATTAATGGTGTGATTTGCTACATAAAGTGGCAGCACAGATGCCACAGATGTGCATGCAAACCCACACAGAACAAAGGGATGGATATCCACACATAAACCTGTAATATGAGCTGAAGTCCCCCTCCATTATCTCTATATTATGACTTTTCCACTTAGTTCTTAGTTCTGCTTTTATGACAGCCTATATCTGAGTCAAAATTTGAGCCAAATGTTATCTCCCCAGACTGTTATACTGAAGGATATATAGCAACTGAATGGAATGGATGATTCTGACAGTTTATTGCATTATTTGTGGAAATGGGATGTACGAAAAGCAAGGAGCTTGTGTAGCATAATTGCCTCAAGCTAAGTCAGATCCCATTTGCCACAAGTGAAAACTGTATTCCTACCAATGCCATATGCAATTCTTTACTAAGGCTGAATATCATCTCTTTCTGTGATGTTTTAAGATCTAAACCTGTGCTTTCATGATTATTTGTGCTCGCTATGGTATTGCGGCAGTTGTATGCAATTCTGCTTTCAGTACTGTTTGTGCCTGCAAAAGTTTTGGGGTGGACATGTTGCTTTGTTTCTGATTGGTGCATGTCCTGGAGCTTGCTGCTGAAATCCTGTTTCATATCACAAATGTTCCAGAGTTTGTTTGTTTTCTTGGTCCCGCTGGTGTTGTGCTATACCTCATGCTTTCCCTGGTTTGGTTGTCATCTCTTCTGTTCTACACAATGCTAGAACTTATCTACAAATGCAGAACAGTCCTAGGATACAGCCTTCTTGAGACTTTACCATTTCATCCTGCTCGTGGAGGAACTGTAAAAACACAATTTCAGAAAAAAACATTTTAGCCTAGCCGATCCCTTGACATGCTACCTTTCTATGTTTAGAAAAGTAATTGGAGTTTATGCATAGGGGAATTCAGATACATGATTTCTCCACACTCATTCTAAAGTAGTACAACCTATGAAAATCTTCCTCATATGACTTCTGTGTATATAGTTTGGCTCCTGGGGTCCTTTGCTATATTATGATATCCCTCTAATGAATACTCTGTGACCATCACCATCTTAGTGGTAGGCTTTCAAGCTGTGTAAAACTAAAGAAAAGAAACCTGTTCTTAATTCATTGGTACAGCAACCAAGGGGTGAAACATGATGTGTGAGCACAAGAGAAAAAGATTAGGTCCTTAATGGTTCCTGCATGTTTTGACAAGGTTTTGTGAACTAAGAGCTATTATCTCCATTCTGAAAACTAGCTGAGAGAAATCAGCAAACGAATGAGCTGAGCAATTTTAATCTTGTATTTGCTCTCAGTTTTGTAGTAGTATTCTGCTTCTACTCTAGTACAAATCATCCTGATTAAATCAGCCAGTGGTTGCTCACAGCCACCACTGGTTTTCTTTCTGCTCTGATAAGCAGAGATATTTGAAACAGATTTGCCCTGGGTCACTTGCTTTCCTAGCAAGGACACAACACTATTTTTAGCAATATGTTTGGTTTCTGAGTGGGCAGTGACTCTTTTACATAAGTGTTCATTCTAACTATAACATTTAGGTGGAGGTTTGAGTTACAAGAATGGAAGCTTCACTCTCCTTTGCAAGGATTAGTTTTCTAGATGGAATCTAAGAAAAGCATCTCCAAAATGTGATATTTAGAATTTTAGTTTTTATTTTTATTTAAGGAAGACTGAGAAAAATAAAATTCAAACCACAAAGATTTACTTCGGTTAAACAAAGACCTAACTAGAGGCCTGCTTTCTAGGTAATTCTCTTTCATGGTAAACTCTGGTCCACCATAATTAAAATATCAATGTGATACTCCATCTTTTAAAAATCAATTTGTTGTTGTGGAAATAACAACATTGAATACTTTGTGAATGGCTTGTCCCCAGTTTTGTATCTAGAGCCATTATGTATAATTCAGTAACCTCCTTCCAAAAGAAACAAGTTTAGAGGGAATTCTGTTACTGCAATTAAAATATGTTTCAATCAGATTCATAATTGGTCATCTCAAAATCAACACAAAGGAGTCTTTTTTTCTTTTTTGTCTTTTCTAAAATAGTTTTTGAGCAGAGTGGCTTGTCTCCCTTATCCAATCAAACAAGTTTAGGTTTTATGGACTATTGTATACACAGAGTATACTTCATTAGGAAAATCTAGGAATACAGTGTGTTAATGCACCCTATTGATTAGTGTAAACTGAAGAGAAATTCCAGTATATCATGAAATAATAGGGTGGCCAGATGCAAGAGAGGATAGGAATGCTTCACCTTTAATAGCTGAACAGAAGAGGGAAATTTCAGCTTGAATGAGAAGTTACATACAGCTTGCATGTCACTTGCATGTGAAATTATACTTGCTGAAATCCCCTCTTCTACACAACCATGGGTCCTATTCTCTTTTGCATCTGGCCACCGTATAAAAGGAAGATCGGAGGCAAGTTACTAGGAGAAATGTCAAACTTTAGCAGACCAACAACACAATCCTATACAAAGGGGCTTATTCCTAGGCAAGTGCGTGCACACTTACCTAGAAGTAAGCCCCACTGAATTCAATGGAGCTTATATCTGAGTACACCTGGGCAACTATACATGTGGAACTTCAGAGCAGGCAATTGCACATCTCTAAAGAAAATCATTAACCCCCCCCTGAAACATATCCTTGAGACCTCTCCCCATCACAGACAAGTGGGTAACACAGGTAGCTTGGTCTTTTAAGTCATCCCAGCAAAATAATGTCCATACTCCCAAAGGGACCTTCATAGGTCTTGGTTCTAAAAAGGTTGATTCCATTTTAGAAATTTTCAAAATACAGAGGCTAAGAATACTTCAGTACACTGTCTGCAAAAGCTACCAACTGCAAAAGGAGCAATTCAGGAAAAATAAGGTGTCATGAAGTGCTTTCCGACTGTTGCTATGATGGGGAAATACACGAGAATGTTTGCTAATTTTCCTGCAAACAAATCAGAATGGATGTTCAATAAATAGCTGACAATGTCTAACCTCCAAAAAGTTTGGGCAAACAAATCAAGATGAATGCTCAGTGAAGAGGTCATGTGGAAGTGATTGCAGTGCTTAGATATGCCTGCTATCCACATGCATGCTTCCACATGTGTCCACATGCCCACTTTCTTCCAAAGAACAGCCAAATATATCATCATCATATTTTGCTTTTGCCAAGACATCTTTATAACAGGATTTTTCCATATGAGAAATTATCTGTCAGTCACTTATAGCCACTTCTTGTGTATAGAATAGCTTGTAAATAATGATTATCTAGTCTAGCTTTCAGATTTCTTCAGGAGAGCCAGGAAAGCTTTGAATACATGAAAATGATCTTAATGTTCTTAGCATTTCAGGTGTCAGGATTATTTTCCCTTTCAGTACTATCAAATCTGCAACACGAAAAGTCATGTCTTATTGTCCCCTTGAACTTGAAAATTGTTTTCTAACACCCGGTACACACCGTAAATTTAAAGCACGTTATTTTCCCTGAAGAATCCAGGGAACTGTGGTTTACCCCCTCACAAATAATTCCCTCAATTCCCAGCACTCTTTAAAAAAAACTACAGGTGCCAGGATTCCTTGGGGGAAATAATGTGCTTTAACTGTATAGTGTGAACACAGCCTCTGAGAAATTCTTGCCTCCCCCCCATAAATGATGTTTCATTAGGGCAGCCAGATGCAAAGGAGAATGGGGCTCCTGCATCTTTGATAACTTTGATAACTGCATCTTTGTTGAAGAGGGAATTTTAGCAGGTGTACCTTGTATGAGCTGAAATGTGTTAGGAGAAAATGTGTTTGTTAGGAGAAATTTGCACTAAAATGTTGGAGAATTTTCATGAGGATTTTTTTAAAAAATTGCAAATTGCTGCAGAAATGTGGAGAACTGAATTTAAGATTGGAAACATGAGAAACTAAGAGAACTGAAATTCCATTCTTTCCATCCCTATCCAACATACACATCTTTTCTCTTTGTGTCTCACACTTAAACATGCACCTCTAGCACTGAGGAAAAGGCAGTCATATAAATAAGTAATCCAATTAAAGAATCACAGCTTTCAATATCTTGTAAGTTCAAAGTATCAGATGTTTAAAATTTACTTCCTCTCTATTTTTTCTGCTATTTTGCAGCTTTCCCCAAACTCTGCCAGGTACAGAAATATAGATTTCATAATCAATTTTAATGCACCCAGAGAGTGTCAGAAAGTTAACATGTTGAATAAAAATGAAATAGAAATGAATTAACAACCACATAGACATGAAGACAAATTTAAAAAGAGCTCAGATATATAACCATTTAATTAAATATAGCAAAGAATTATAGCAAAATGAATTCCTTTTCCTAGAAAAGCAGTTAATTGCTTTTTGTTAATAGAAATGTCACTAACTTCATATTTTGCCCTGATGATGGAGTTACAAATTCAAGGAAATTAAAATGGGCTGCATCACATTCGAAATTATTTCCATACCAAGTGGGGAAAGAAAGACAGGCATATATTAGAGATATCACAAGTTTTTAGTTTCAATTACTTCCCAAAAATCCTATTTTGTGTAAATGTTAACATCAAACAGTCATACAGAGAACTGATTTATTTCTGTGTACTAAGATCAAAGATTTGTGGGAAAGACTGATTTAAAGACTGCTACTTGGGTACATAGAAACAAAACAATTGCTGATTCTCTTCTTTCACAATATTATTGGTGTCTCACAAAACAGTCCAAGTGGGAAGAAAGAACAAATAGCATATCCCTGCAGATCTTCTGCCAGTTCCCATATGATTGGGGGGATGGAAACCCCTTATGATTTGTTTTGGCCCCTTCAGCTACTGTTTTAAGAAGAGTACAGAAAGGCATGGTTGGGCTAAAACTGGGAAGGAAATGGAGGTTGGAATGTGTAGATTTGATGCAAAACACCAGAGTACAATAGACAATTTGAGCTCCATCAGTACCAACACACTACAAAAGGAAGAAAATAATGACAATAACAACAGCAACAACAACAACCCAGAGTAGGTAAAAGGAAGAAACTTGAAAATGACATAGAGAGAACAACATATTTTATGGGGCCAACATATAATTGAATGTTAGCTCTTCATTTGAGGTCTATGTGTTTCAGTCTGCTTTAATGTAGTTAGCATCCACCCTCCTGGAGTGAGTTTAGATGAGGTGGAAGTGTCCCTTCACCCAGTTCTGCATAGGGGGCTCTCCACTTGGGGCGGGGGAGGGTTCTATGACTACTGAGCACCTTAATTCACCTGTCCGAACTGCAGTCAGAAGCTAATGCTGGTGATATCCCCATCAGTGGTAGTTAGCATAAACCCCAAAATGAAGCATAGCAAAAATGCAAGACTTTCCTGGTCCCCTCTGTTCATCCTGATGGCATGAACGGCAGGACTGTGGATGCGATGGACGTTATGCCCTTCCGTTAAGCCCTGCTGCTGCCCTCACAGGGTTAGGATTGCAGCCTAAATGTAATAAAATGGATCTGGACACTTTTTCCTCTCTGCAACACATTTCCCCCCTCCAGAAGCCATGCCATTTAATTTAGTTGGATTAAGTAATGTGGAGCAGCAATTAGCACAGATATCAAAGGGAAATATTAAAGCAAAATATGACTCATATACAGGTATAACAAGCAACTGAGTGTTTAGCCTTGACAAAAGTAGACTTTTGAAGCACTTTTTCATGCAGGGCTATATATTGTCAACATTAGTTACTGGGCTGTTTCATCATCATCATCATCAACAGCAGCAACAGCAACAACAACAACAACATCTGTTTATTTGTATGCCACCTTTCCAGAAGATTGTGTCTAAAGTGGCTCACAACATGCTAAATCAACAATAACAACTCGAAACATATTAGAAACCAGTAGAAATAATATCAATAAGTACAAAAACCCAATCTATACCGCATTATATAAAACAATACAAATAAGCTTACAAAATTTAACATCTTAAATTAAACATCATTGCATAATAATAATAATAATTTTAATTTATAAGTCGCCTATCTGGCCAATGGCCACTCTAGGCGACGTACAACTCAATTAAAATACATCATAATAAATACAGTACAACAATAAAACAGTAAAACAGTGACAGTTCAGAGTAGCAGGCAATTAGTCAAAAAGATTAACCCTCCCCGGAAGTCCCGAAGGCCTGTCTGAAAAGCCAGGTCTTCAAGGCCTGGCGGAATACATTCAGGGAAGGGGCATGTCGAAGATCATATGGGAGGGAGTTCCAGAGAGTGGGGGCCGCCACTGAGAAGGCCCTCTCTCTAGTCCTCACCAGCCTAGCTGTTTTAGTTGGTGGGACTGAGAGAAGGCCCTGTGTGGCTGATCTTGTCGGGCGGCATAATTGGTGGCGTTGGAGGCGCTCCATCAGATAAACTGGGCTGAGACCGTATAGGGCTTTAAAGGTTAATACCAACACCTTGAATTGGGCCCGGAAAACAACTGGGAGCCAGTGCAGATCGAGCAGCACTGGGGTGATGTGCTCCCGGCGACGACAGTTTATAAGTAGTCGAGCCGCCGCATTTTGTATAAGTTGTAGTTTCCGGACCGTTTTCAAGGGTAGCCCCACGTAGAGCGCATTACAGTAGTCCAAACGAGAGGTGACCAGGGCATGTACCACCAATGGGAGCTGATGAACAGGGAGGTAGGGTTGCAGTCTACGTATGAGGTGTAATTGATACCAAGCTGCCCGGCTCACTGCCGAAATCTGAGCCTCCATGGACAGCTTGGAATCAAGGAGAACCCCTAGGCTGCGGACTTGGTCCTTTAGGGGCAGTTTCACCCCATCGAACATCAAGTCAATATCTCCCAACCTTCCCTTGTCCCCCACGAGTAGCACCTCGGTCTTATCAGGATTCAGCTTCAACCTGTTCCTTCCCATCCATCCACTCACGGATTCCAGGCACTTGGACATGGTCTCCATGTATTGTCACTGCACCATCAGTGTGCATGGAGGGGTTTTATAGAGTGGAAGTGGTAGGTCCCTTCCTCAAGGAGCTTACAATTTAAAATTAGCCACAGGGGAAACAACAGAAGAAGGATAAGGAAGTGGAGGCTGGGGTAATCAGGGAACCAATATGCAGTTGTTTCAGTTACATGTGCTTAAGCTTAGTTACAGCCTGAGTCACAGAAGGGCATGGAGGGACAATGGGGTGGTGCCAAAGACTTCCTGGAAGAGGTAGGATTTGAGGAGGGATATGAAGGGAAAATGAGAGGTGGCATCATGTGGGTCTACTGGGAGGCAGCTCCAAGCATATGGCGTAGCAATGGCAGGGTCCTTTGAGGGAGTAGGAGACCTTCAGATGATGGATATGGGGGACCTTAGGATCAGCAGTGAGCAACTTGAATGCTTGATACACTTGTGCTTCTTTCACACCTCCACCAAGATCCAGAAAATTGGCAAGCTTTCCACCATTAAGGGAAATTATATCACAGGCTGCCATAGCAAGCCCAGCACCATTGACAAAACAGGCAGTGTTTCCATCTAGGCCTATGTACTTTAAGTCATAGTTAGCAGCTTCATTTTCTATAGGCTCATTCTCAGATTTGTCATCCAGGGCAAATACGTCTTTTTGCCTGAACTCAGCATTGTCATCAAAGTTTATCTTGGCATCAAAGCACACAACTTGTCCATCTGGAGTTTCGCCAAAGGGATTCACTTTAACTTGAGTGGCATCAATTTTCAGGAAAATTGACAGCTTCTTAATTTGATCTGCAGCCTGCTGTTGCAGAGGCTTCTTGAATCCTAAATTTTCTGCCAACTGTAGTGCTTGAGTATCCTTTACCCCTTCAAAAGTATTGATTTCCTCCTTAAAGATGAGCTCCAGGCTTTTATCTGTCACTCCTATATCAACTCCACCTTCTCGGCTTCCAACCAGAACAGGCCCATTGCAAGCTCGATCCATTAATATTGCAAAACAAGTTTCTCTTGAAATGTTTACTGCTTCTGTCACCATAACCTTTTTTACTTTAACACCACCCTTCGTTGTTTGCTTAGTTGTGAGGTTGTATCCAATCATCTGTTCAGCAAACTGCCCTACCACTTTAGGGTCCCTGGTTAGATGCACACCTCCTTTCAGTCCACTGCTGGAAACATATTTTCCTCTTCTTCCAGCCAAGATTTGAGCCTTCAGCGTGGTTTCTGTAGTCTTTAGTCTCTTAGCAGCCTCAAGAGCATTATTTGCAGTGTCAGCCACAAAGAATTTCTGGACTGTGACCCCGTGATCAGCCATCAGTTTCTTACTCTGGTATTCCTGCAGGTTCAGCCATCGTCTAGGGGCTAATTCAGCATCTGGGCTGTGCCTCCTAAGTAGTAAAGCCAAGTTCCGCAGCACCGTTACATATATTTACAAATCCTGTTACAAGTTTTAAGTAGAGATAAGCGATACTGATGCATTCATCAATGCATGACAATGCACATGAATGATGACAACACATCTGAGACTTTTGGGGATCTTTTAACAGCTGGTGTGGATAGGAAAAACTGCTAATATCAGTAAATCATTAGCGATCTAGCTTTACAAATCATGCAAGTGTGTGTGTGTGTTTATGTGGGGGGTGTTGAATGCAATATTACACTCCCTTATTGGCTCTAAATGTTAGGAATATGAGCACTTTAGGGACCTTGGGAGGGGGAATTTAAATTATCTCCTTTGAGTTTGTGCTCCTCCTCTTACCTTTTTGTTAAGATCTTGCCATATTTCCTAGTTGTACATAATCTGTTCTTTGCCCCCTCATCTACACTGGAAATCTCATGTCCCTCCCTCCCTCCTTCTCCCTCCTGTCTAAAGACTCTCATGCGGCTCCCCCAAGTCTTATAAATAATCCCCTTCCAACAGAAACAGTCCTACCATTAGGCAAAGTGATTTGCCATAGGCAGGTGGTTTAATAACAGGGCAGCAAATAGTTGGTTATTTACCGCAGAATCCTTATCCAGGACACTGCCTGGTGGGACTTAACACAGTGGCAAGGCCACTGGTGCATCCACAGTCCTGTTGTGCATGCCAGCCAGGGTGGAAGGTGGTGGTGGTATGTAATGCTGTAAATCTGCAAGACCAATGGATTTTGAGGAGGTTTAGGTTGGTGCACACGTCTTGCTCCTTTCATGCCTAGGGATCCTTTCTGGGCCAGAATACATATAATTGGTGAATGTTGGCCTATAACTTATTGTTTGGGGATGTTCTCTGTTTGTATTGCCATGTAAGTGATATATGCAATGTTCCCTATAACATGCCTCGTTTGGTATATTTAGGAGCTTGAATCCATGCTTGTCAGAAGCCATTATATGATGCTTATAGTGGTAACCACAGCTAGTAAATAGAAGGCCTTCCTTCAGGAGCTCACAGCTCTTCATGTGAGAGACTGTGCTAGATTGCAGGTGCCTTATCAGTACAGCAGCATGAGAACTGTACTGAATAGTAAAAACAACCAGAGAACATCTCCCACTGACGTAGGCCACTGGACTCTCTCCATGGATGAGCTCATTGTCTGATGCACTGCACCTGTTTTTTAGAACTAGGGAAGCTCACTAGTGAACTACACACCTCAGCGATTTCTCATGTGTTCTGTCTCCTAAGTGCTGTCTCAGCCTTGTAGAAAACATAAATATTCTCACAATAACCCATAAACAGCAGGTGTGGCTTATTAGCATCCAAGAGTATAAAAAGACCTACAAAACTGTCCCATATTGGAACTCAGGGTGGACCCAAACTCCTAGGATGGTGTGCTGTGTACCAAAGCTCCTACAGGGGTCTGTTCATTGTCATTCAGAAGAGTTCCATGACAACAGAAGGGATGTACGATTAACCCCTTCGCTTTCTGTATCTCTATGCTTTGCTTAGTAGATAAACTTGTGACATTTCACCCCATCTGTGTTGTTACTGTATCCAAATTTGCAAAGAACTTTGGCCTTTGACACTATAAATGCTGTCTAGTGAAACATGGTTGTGGTGGTGGTGAGGCAAATTGCTCTGCCACCCTGGAGTCAGGCCTGATGCCATCATGTGATACCAGTGCGGCTATGTCTGCTCCTCCCAACTCTGGAATGCCACATAGGGGCTTCTGCTGGCTGCTGTTCAGCAGGTGTTAGGGGAAATCCCATGCTGGTGGAGGCTGGCAGGGCTGGGTGAAGGGATGTCTCTGCGTGACCCAGCCTTTCCTCCCACCCCACCCAGTGCAAAGGAGTTCAGATTGCACCCTGTTTATTATTATTATTGTATCTTTACTTTCAGGGAGGAAGAGAGGTGTTTGTTGGGTGAGATACACCATTTCAGGCAGCAAAATGTCTTGGGCCAGCCCTGTCCTGATGTATGTAGAAAATCTAGCCATTTAATTCTGAAAAGTGAGAGCTAAGGCAGAAAACTGGCGGCATTTAAAAAAGGTGCTACACCACCAAAACAAACAAGCAAGCCAACTATATGTGATCCCAGAGACTCTGGCAATAATTGGGGCAGTTTTCAACCACTGTTGCTCATCATCTGTACAGCAGATTAAGCATGCATACAGGTCACCTAGTTTTAGTCTTCTCCACCATGGTAAGATCTATTGCATTTCTAGTTAAATTATAGTAATTATTTCTAAATTTGCATGAATACATATAAATTAGTATATGAAAACTTTATGGAACTTTCCTCTTTCTTGCAATGCCACTCTACATGTCCACCCTACCTTAGATATCTCTGTAAGTGTCTCTCTATAGATGTCTGGTGTGGATGTGGCCAGGGACAGCTTTGGTTTAAATTTGGTGGGAGTCCACATGTGTCTGCTGTAGAATAAAAAGGTGGGGCAACCACACAAACTCCTCCCCTCCTCCTCCCTCCCTATCCATACCCTTGAAACCCTCCTACTCCCCTCCCTCCTCGTTCTTCCTCCCTGCCCCTCCCCCAGGTCAGCTTAACCGATCCTAAGCATGATTGCACAGGTGTAAATTCCATTGAACTCAATAAGCATGCAAATATTCAAACCTGTCCTTCCCTTCTCCCCCTCCTTTCCCTTCCCTCTCCTCTTCCCTCCTCCCCCTCTTTTCCCTCCCCCTCCCCTCCCCTCACCCTCCTTTCCCTTCCCCTCTCCCCTCCCTAGTCTCCTTCTGCTCCTTTCCTTCTCCACTTCCTCCTCCTCCCTGCTCTCCACTACAGCCTCCCCCTCCCCTCCTCCCTGTGGTCAATTTCATCTATCCTAAGCATGATTACATGGGAGTAAATCCCACTGAACTCAATAAGCATGCAAACTATCAATCTCAGCAAATTTACACAGGATCTGATTTCTTACCTCCTCGATTAAAAAGCAGAGAAATTCACAAATAGGCAAAAAACCCTTGCAGTTTAAAAATGTACCTATAGCCCACAGAGATTTCTATCAAACTTTGAAAAGCAGGGAAATTGGGCAGCTATAGTGAATGCACCAGAGGAGCAGGAGACCTGACCTCCTCTCTGAGATATTGTACCGCCCTACAAATCTGTCAAAATGCAAACACAATTTGGGTTGGCCTTTCACAGTCCAATCCACTTCCTGTGTAGCTTGGAAGAATTTGGTAACATGTGCCTCTGAGCATATGGTGAGTGGTGGCAACACCTGCCATCTTCAAAGATGAAAAATTACATTTTTGTATGTTTGTTGGTGGTGTTCTTACTTTGCTTCTTTCCGTTGTTACCACTGTTTCTACAGAGAATCTAACCTAGAAAATTATATTTCTCTCATTATTCATCCTAGAAATCAGTGTTAAATTTATTTTTATTAATTTCAAAGCCTTTTTATTAGCCAATGTTATATGATGGTGAAGACAGCCTTTAGTGTTTCAAACTGGAGATTATGTTATATTTCAGTTGGATCTGAAACTGCAGTTGCAACTGCAATAAGTTGCTACTTAAGCAATGAATCTAACTGTTGGAAAAAACAAACTTGGCATGCCCAAGATGCATGTGTTCAGCCTGCTATGCTTAAACCACTCCACTTAAGGAAGGGTGGGCATGGTCAATTAAAAACTTAGAGCACACCTAGAAACTTGCTAGAATATATTTTATTTCCTATTGTTTTATCTTGCGCAAACTGGGACATTCCTTATGTCCACTGGAAACTATTTTGCAGAATAGTCAGTGCCATGATTCCACAATTTTTTTGAGTTTTTTAGTGTAAATTATGCAAAGTGTTGCTGTATTTCACATATTCACAGAAACAGAAGCAAAGGAAAATAATTTACTACAGGAAACATCACTAAAATTCCAAAGTAAATAAAACACATTTAAAGTGAAAATCCGAACTACATAAACTATCTAAATATTGTTGGTTCCTTCCTGTTAAGACAAGATCAGCACATTTATTTATTTATTTATTTAATTATTAGATTTATATCCCGCCCTTCCTCCCAGTAGCAGCCCATGTCTTGTTTCTGTTATTTGGGCTGATTGCTGGTGTCGCCACTACTCACCATATGCTCAGAGACACATTGTTACCAAATTCTTCCAAGCTACACAGGAAGTGGATTGGACTGTAAAAGACCAACCCAAATTGTGTTTGCATTTTTACAAGTTTGTAGGGCAGTAAAATATCTTAATGAAGTCATGTCTCCCACTCTCCTGGTGCATTCACTATAGCTGCCCAATTTCCCTGCTTTTTAATTTTTGATAGAAATATCTGTTGGCTATAAGTACGTTCTTAAATTGCAAGGTTTTTTGTCTATTAGTGGATCTATATCTAGAGAAAAAACTGGAAAGGGAAGTACCTTAAAGGGGAAGGTACTTGAAAAAATCTTGGGTAAACATCAAGACACTTTGCCATTTAGCAGATAATAATGACACTGGTGGTGAATGCATTGCTCATACTATAAGCATCCATATTTTCAGTTTTGTATATAAGCATAACTAGCATCCACTTTGCAATTTGTTCTGCACCAAATGAAGACCTCTTCATTCTCCCATACTTGTAAAGTTCTGACTCTTACAGTGTTCTAGCTGCTGTTTTCAGTTGTTAGTTTTATTGTATATTTAATTGTCTTTTTAAAATGTGTTATTGTTTTGTTATTGTTATTGAAAACCACCCTGTAAATTCTTTGTCTGAGAGGCAGTATAGAAATATATTCAATATATGCATAAATAAAATATTCTGTGATATTTTTGCGGTCACTTCTCTTCCTCCACCCCAGAAGTTATATATATATTTATTGATTGTTACAATTTACTCTCACGTCAATGAGATTTAAGCTACAATCTGCTGTCATCTTCCCTGCAAGTAAGTCCCATTAAACTCAAGGGTACTTACTTCTGAGTAGACATATATATATAATTGCACTGTAAACATCCTTGTTTTAACTTATTGTAATATTGTATTTTTAAATGGGTATAACCTGTCCTGGGACCTCATGGTGAAGGGTGGGTAAGAACTCGAAGGAAGGAAGGAAGGAAGGAAGGAAGGAAGGAAGGAAGGAAGGAAGGAAGGAAGGAAGGAAGGAAGATCCCCTTGGAAGTAAGTGCTATTCAGTTCAGTGGAGCTTACTCCCAGGTTGAAGCTGCAGAGTGCAGTCTTAAATGTCTATGTAGTTATCTCTGCTCTGCCCAATGCAATGTCTTATCAACTCTTTTTCTGTCTGTGTCCTCACAGATAATAGCTTGTCACAGATAAAGCTTGTGAAATTGGCAAAAGGGGAAGGGGACTGAAATAAATTTGGATCCAAATTAGCTGACCCTCTTATCTTCTAATGGCTACCATAAAAATGTACTGCAGTCATAATGATGTGGGATGGTGGACTTTTATTGTCTGTAAATGAAATCTAGTAAAATTGTTGAGATAAGCAGAAGCCCATTTCGTGCTGAAACAAGCTTAGCTATGATTTTTTGTGATTTTTGTTTTGTGATTGTGCGCATGTGTTTTTAAATGCAGAGGAAGGGAACCTCTCATCCTTGCAATGCTTTGAATAGAATTTATGCAATGCTTTGAATAGAATCTTAGTTGCAGCAGTCTTCAGCCCTGCACTGGATGTTTTCCATTATGTTCTATGCCAGGCTTCCTTGATGACATCTCATTATTTCTTAACAAAACCTACTCTGACAGGAGCACAAACTACATCAATTGGCTTCAGGGTTAGGCAATGTTCAGTCTCACATACACTCTCAAAATGATATCTGATGCTCATCAGAAACCACTACCCATTTATTTCTAAACAGTCCTGTTGCTTTCCATAGGACTATTCTGATGTCAAATTAGTTGTGCACCAGAGCCACTTGGTTTTCTGTCACCTAGAAACTGCCACAGCTGAAATGAATATTTGGAAATATCTGAAATTACACTTAATGTGGCCATTCAAATTTGAAAGGTTTGAAAGTGAAAATCCAAATTTACAATTTAGGGCACAATCCAACTGCTATTTACACTGGACTGAGGAAGGTGGATATGCCAGCTCAGCCCGGGGTCCACCAAGGAAGGTGTAAGAGGAGACAGCGTAAGCTGGCAGAAGGCCCCCAAAAGGGGCATTCTGGGGGCGTGTTAGAGGAGGGGCCAAGGGGGGACTTAGGCCACATCCAAGTTGTGTTGGGAGCACTCCTGCAGGTCCCAATCTGCCCAAAGGTACACCAGGAAAAGGTCAGTCTAAGAAAATAATTACAACGGAAGCCTATGGAGAGCGCTTACTCCCTGGTCGGGGTATTTGTGACAGCTGTCTTTTACTTTCCGGTCCCTGTGTGCAGCTCCTTGCTGAGCCAGCATTCAGCCAGCCTGGAGGCTCCCAAATGGCAATTGGATGCCACCGGCTTCCTCTGAGTTGGATTGCTCTGCCCATCTTGAAATTCAATGGGACATGTCTGAGTAGACATGCAGACATATTACACATATGAGTAGACATGCAGACATATTATTACATGTTGACGCTCTGTTAATGACACATTTTCCTCAAACACAGATCCATAGCCTGGTTATTGGAATGTATATAATTTCCCTTCTGTGCATTTCAAGAGAACCTTTAAAAAAGAACTTCAAGGTAAGAAAGCACACTTCTTGTTTAGATGTGAGCAACTGTTGCAGCATTTGGGTTTTTTATCCCATTGTCCTTTGTCCTTTGTTTCTCAATTGTCTTCTGAAGGTTTTTACCATATTTAATTTGATAGATCTCCCTTCCAAAGAAAACTTTAAAATATGTCTTCTAAAAGAAGCACATTGAGTAGTTTTCAAATACCTATATTGCCATGCCAGACTTCCAAGACGAGATTTGTTTTGAGAACAGCATACAATTTCATCTTGGGGTGTTGCAATCTTTGGGATATGATCTAATAGGTCTGTATTTGGCTTTCACCTAAAAAGATTCAGCTCCATTTAGAAATACTGCAGATTTAATTCAATATAGCAGCTTCCTGCACAGCAGCAAGAAGCCAAAGGCAAATAGGTTTTAAATTAACAAATCAGGTGGAAATGAATTTTCTTCCTGTAACAATATATTTCCTGTGGGAAAAAGTTTCTTCTTCAGGAGAAAGGGAACTCTAAAAATACATTGTTAACAGAATAATCTGGGTCTCTTTATACTTTTTTGCTTTTCTTCATAGCACAGTGTGACCTACAACTGTGATTTTAGTAGCCAAGAAGTGACTTTTCAACTTCTCTGCAGTGTCATATGGATGCAACTACAATGGGCAGGGGGCATAGAAATGACAGCACTGTGATGGGTACTTCGATGGCTTGACTTAATGATGGCTAGATAGGAGAAAGAGAGATACTTGAAGAGCAGGAAGAGAAAACGTCTGGTTCAAAAGGCAGTGATTCTATAAAAATGGATTAAAAGGCACAATCCTGATCTCTGAGCACAGAAGAAGCACACGGGCATGAATTCACACACCTTCTCTCAGTGTGGGCCCCCTCTCTCATCAGGCCCCTTCCTATGAACATAAGAAGCTGCCTTATACCGAGTTAGATCAATGGTCCTTTCAATATTGTCTACACTGTCCATTACCTACCGGGCTAAATTCAAGGTTCTGGTTTGGTGTACAAAGCCTTATACAGCTCAGGACCAGGATACCTGAAAGATAATCTTACCCCTTATATACCCAGTCAGTCACTGCGCTCTGGAGGTGAGGGCTTCCTGCAGACACCATCTTATCAGGAGGTCCGTTCAGCACAACATAGGAAGCGGACCTACCTTTGGAATTCCCTCCCCTTAAATATTAGACAGGTACCATCTCTGTTACCTTTTTGGCACCTACTGAAGACCTTCCTCTTTCAATAAGCCTTTTAAGTAGAGACCTTAACCCAGTCTGTGTCTGTGTTGGAATTATTTCTTAAAATGTTTTTAAAAAGATATTTTTAAAGATGTTTTATTTGAACATGTTTTTAAAAATGTTGTTTTAATATACTGTATTTTAAAGTCTGTTTTATGATGTTTTAGAGTGTTTTTAGTGTTTCTGTTTGCTGCCGTGGGCTCCTATTGGGAGGAAGGGTGGGATATAAATTTAATAAATAAATAACAATAATACACAGACTTGGCAGTGGCTCTCCAGGGTTTCAGACAGGGTCTCTCCCAGTCTGGGGGTTGAACCTGGGACATTCTGCATGCAGAGCAGATGCTCTGCCACTGAGCTACACAACCCAACCACCATTGTTGCCATCCGCTGCTGCTTCTCTTCCTTGACATTGTGACCACTTGCTCTCTTGTCAGAAAAACAAAGCAAACAAGCAGATGGTGGCACCTGATCTTTCTGCTCCTTCTCACCGCTGCAGTTACTCACTTGCTCACCCCTTTGAGGGCAGAGGAAGGCCGCATTCATACCATGCATTTATTCCACTATAATTCCACTTCAAACAGTCAAGGCTTCCCCTGAAGATTGCTGGGAAGTGTAGTTTATGAAGGGGGCTAAGAGTTATTAGGAGATTCCTATTCTCCTCACAGAGCTGCAATTCCACAAGTCATTTAACAGTCAGTCCCTCTTCTCAGAAAACTCCAGGAAATGTAGCTCTATGAGGGGAATAGGGGTCTCCTAACAGCTCTCAGCACCCTTCACAAACTACATTTCCTAGGATTCTTTGCAGGAAGCCATGACTGTTTAAAATGGAATAATAGTGGATAAATGCATGGTGTGAATGTGGTTGAAGAAGGCAATTGAGCAGCCTATTGATGATGGGGTATAGGCTTTGGTAGTTCCCCAGTTATTCCAATGCCAGTCTTAGTAGTCAGTGCACTGTGGCTGATGGCTAACCAAGGCATGGTCAAGGAAGCCTAAAGTAAATAGGCCAGTTTACAGTGTCTCCAGGAATTAACAATGTTATCCTCATGTTGATAGCTAGGGATCCACTGGGGATCTTCCACACATCCTTCTTTAAGAACCACCTTCTCCAATATGAACTTCCCTGAGCCCTGCTCTGTCTTCCATTAATATGGCAGCCAGGTATGAGAGACAGGACTTTTTCTGTGGTAGCACCTCAATTGTGGAATGTCCTTCTTGGGGAAAATCTCCAGGCTTCTTCTGTCTTTAGAATACATCTGGGTAGACCACAGACTGCATATGGCCTGCCACAGATGCCCAAGTCACCCCCCTGCTGCTAAATTCAGTTTTGTTGCTGTGGGAAGCACCATGCCCTCTTTGCAGCCCGTGATATAGTTGGTTGGTGGACTGGTGCGGGAGCACAACTATAATGGAGAGAAAACTTGAACATCTAGGCTGAACTGGCATGCCTCATAGAAAATTAAATCTAGCCTACATTTTCCTTCAGTGCAGCTGATTTGCATGATCACTGAATATCTGATGTGCAGTATTTATTGATTTATTTATTAGATTTATATCCCACCCTTCCTCCCAGTAGGAGCCCAGAGCAGCTTTACTGTTGGATCAGCTGGGAAACTGCATGTGAAGCATCCAACTGTGTGAGTAGAATTCCCCATCTAGCAAGGGATATATTTTATTTATATGGATTTGTTCAGAAATTGAAATATTCTACTTTTCGTTATAATCCCAGCATGACCTGCAAAACACATTCATAAATCCCATCAAACCCAGCAACTGAACTGATTAAAAACATTAACACTGTGTATATCCCCCTCCTTGCCAGAAAGAACATTTGGCTCCAAACTGTCAGTTGCCCTGGGACTGTAACACTGATGGGAAGAACACTCTGCTCTCTGCCATTTGCCAGGTGGCCAAGGGCAACTGGGAGTCTGCACCCTCTACTTCTCCCAGAACAACATTGTGGCAATGGGGAAGACCTCCCTGAATCCATCTTGTAACCAGAAAAGGAGCAGCTGGAAGGAGTTTGCTTTTCCAATACTAGGGATGTGCTAGAATTCCACTCAGTTTGGATTTGGTATTGAATTTTCCATTAATTCATTTATTCTCTATTGCTGCAGACTGGATTTTTATGTAGCAATTTTCTGGAGCTGTTTTCAAAAACAGATATTTTTTTTAAAAAAAAGCTTCTAAAGTATCAATGTTAAGAGCAATAATTTTATTTTTATTTTTTACTATTAATATTATTAAAAACGGATTGGTAAAAGCAGCGACTAGCAGACAAAGAATAAACACAATTTGATACTGACATGTTAGGGTGATGGAATGCTTTGAACTGGCACCAGCCAATGGATCTCATCCCCACCTGCTACTGACCAAAAGGACTCGTAACAGATAGTTTCCTTGGGACTCTCCACTAGGCAGAGGGCAAAATGCCACTGGGTTGTGTGTCTATGTGTGAGTTGGCTGGGTGGGAAAGTTGTGTCGTTATTACAACTGCTATGAGAATCCTTTGACAAAAGGTTTCTCTATGGATTTTCTTTACACACAAGAGTTTAAGACAGTAAGATTGCTTACATAGCCATTGCACAAAAGGAAGACATGCCCACTGATAACGGCATGATGACATACTGCAGGTTTTAGAATCTACTCTCTAATGTGGATGAATCAGAAGTCTGAAAGAACGACCAACAACATCCCTGGACCAATATAGCTGTTTTGATATTTAAGCAATCAGAAGCCCATTGTGCAAATTTCACAGAACAGAGAGCCAAATAATTATCTCTAACAAGACTGAGGTCAGAGCCTGCATCTGCTTACTCTGCAAGTCACCATATCCTGCAACTACTACAGAGCAACCTTCCCTTGTGACAGCATAATGAAGCCCAATATTCTGATGTCTGAAGGCTGCAGAATGAACTCAAGTGACTCTCTCTGGCTTGCACATCTTCACTGTCAACTCTTTTTTCATATTTCTTTTAATCATGTTCACCACTTTGATGGCAATACAAGCTCTCCCCACCCTCCTATTCTATGGTGAAGATTCATTTTATGAGTCATTTTTTGCTCTCCTACATAAAATAGCTTCTTTTTCTTCCCCCTTCCCCCTTCCCAGGAAAAAAAAGCATAGCTGATTAAATCACAAGTAATTGCTTCTCTAAAAGAACCATATTTAAAGTCTCTTTCACTTGGAGCTTTTCAAATCAAAGCGACTCCAGTGTGAATCATTAGATGTTTCAATAGATCCAACTTCTTGCAGCTTTTAGAAAAACACACATTTTCTCTCCACGTCTCTTCAAGTTAATTTCTTTCATTTACATTGTGCTGAACAGAATTAATGCTTCTAACTTTTCAGCATGGCACTGATTATTCAATAAGATAAAATCAGAAGAAGAAAAAGATTAAGCATGGTCTTGCTGGATCAGATAATCCATCTGATTAGAGGGTCAGAAGATCCATATGATTCAACTAGAGGATCCATCTAGTTCTCCTTTGAGAAGTTCTCAAGCAGAGCATGAAGGTCAGAGGCATCCGCTATTGTATGTCTTCATCATCGAATGTTTGCTGCTTTTCTGCAAATGGAGATTCTGTCCAGCCCTTTCTAAAAGCCATCTAAACTAATGGCCATTTCCAAGTCTTGGGATAGTGGATTTATTAAGTTCATTAGGCAAGTTAATTATAAATGAGACTTTTATTTGCTGTTAGTGAACAATATTAACTCTGGTTTTAAGACACTTAGGATTTGTTTATAAAGTTGCTCCCTTACTTGACACTGTAATTCCTCTCTGCAAACCCTACCCACACAATCAGTCAGAAGAGCTGCTAATAAGGCAGAGGGCTAAGCAATCCTAAAGTGTTGTGTGTTGTATTAGGGCTGTGCACAGCCCTCCCTATCATCTTTGTGCTCCAGGGAGGGCCAATCTGCCCCGTCCCAAGAGGGTTGCCAGGTCTCTAGTTTTCACCCAGAGGCTCCAGTTTTTTTGGGTCCTCTCCAGGTCTCTGGGTGAGTCACCTTAATCTCCGGACTCTTAGCTTTCACTTTTTTTTAAAAAAAAGTTCCTAGGTGGTTTGATTCAAGAGATATACATCAAAATGCCAGCCACACACCCCACAACTTTTATTAGAAGCTGACTGCTCTAATCCCTGCCCTTTCATGTTTTCAGCCAATAAGTGAAGTCAGGGTTGTGACTGACAAGAGATTTGCTGACCTCCAGGCAAAAGCTAGAACCCATTGAAAATCTTGAAAAGTTTCCTTTTCCTGTTTGTCTGCACATCAGAATTTAAGTAAATGTATATGTTATACTTTTCCAATTATAAGGAGTCAAACATGTTTAAATTTTCTTGGGCTGTTGAAGAGGGCAGTTTTTTGAAAACCTTCCTGATATGAAGCTTTAATCCAGTGCTTGCTCTTATGGCAGTAAAGCTGCAGTGCTAATCCCACATACCCAGACTAAACCCCACTGAATTCAGTAGGGCTTACTTTTGAGTAGACATTGTTAGGATTGTGCTGTAAATCAATGGGACTTTTGAATGAACATAGCAAAGGATTGTGTGGCATTTTTTTCTCCCTCTCCAATCCTTTTTTTTTAAAGCAATGAGACAAAGCTTACTTAGAATTATTATTAGAATTAGAATTTACTACCCACCATTCACCCAAAGGTCAATGCTTTTATTTTGTAGTAAACTCATACTGATATTTTTTTAAAAAAATGTTCTGCAATGACCAACTGGTTTTCACAATCGGCTGATATATGGGGTATATGTATTTTTACATCTCCAGGCGTGTGTGTATATGGAATATTTCCAACAATCCTGTGAAGTAGGACTGGAAACCAAGGCAGCTTACAACAAGAAATAAAGCCATTTAAAATCAAACAACCATAAAAAAAGGATAAAACAGGTGCAAAACAGCTTAAAGTGGCATGATTCTGAATTTTGGGTTGGGTGAGTGAAGTTCAATATCATTTGAAGTTGCAGTCCTGTGCACACTTCCCTGTTTGAATACATTGAATACATTGGGACTTGCTTCTGAGTAAACATGCATAGGATTGCGCTATAAATATCTTTACTGGTTGTGTAAATTATAAACATCTTTGACATGCATGCTTATATAAATATATCTTCATACTATGTCTCAATATGTATCTGATTTCACACTATGGTTGTACATTATTATTTCCTCTATATTTTAAGTGTGCCCTTCTTGCTTAGGGTGGTCATGGTCCTCCTCCAATGTTTTCACCTTGAGGAGCAGATTAAGCTGAGAGATGGTGAGTAGCGCATGGTCACCAAGTAAACTCTGTAGCTGATTTCCATTTTAAAAAATAATTAAAATGATTTATACACAGGCAAAGTTTATGAAGTAATGCAGATCCACATAACATATTTAACACACATCCAACTTGCATTTCAAGTGCATGACTTCCCCCAAAGAATACTGTGAAGTGTAGTTTCCCCCTCACAGTTATAGTTCCCACTACCTTAATAAACTACACTTCTCATGATTCTGTGGCGAGATTCATGTGCTTCAAATGTATGTTGAATATGCTTTAAATGCATGGTGTGGATCTGCCCTAGGTATGTTGTGCATTCATTACTGAATGGAAAAGAGCAATTTTAAATGATAATTTTTAAACAAGAGAAGGGCTTTAGCTCAATGGTAGGGCATATGCTTTGATGCAAAGGTCCAAAATCCAGTGTCTGGAAAAGACTATTGCCTAGAATTCTGAATAGCCAATGCTAGTCCATGTCATCAGTCCTGAACTAGATAGTACTCAATGGCCTGAGTCATTATAAGGCAGATTCCTTTGTTCCTAAAAGAGGAAAGAGACAAAAAGGCAACAGTGACTCTGAAATTTATTTATATATTTTACTTACAACATTTATATACCAGTTTATTGTAAAAAAAATCCTAAAGCAGTTTACAGACAAAATTAAATCAATAACATTACTGGCAAAAAGAGATAAAAACAAGTATTTAAAAACATTCAAAATAATAAAACCAACAATGAGTTAAAAACAGATAAAAAACACAATAGCTTCTACCTGCCAGGGTAGGCTTGCCTAAACAAAAATGTTTTTATCAGGTGTTGAAAAGAGTACAATGAAGGTGCCTGCCTAATGTTAATAGGCAGGGAGTTCCAAAGTGTAAGTGCTGCCACACTAAAGGATTGATTTCTTACAAGAGCAGAACAAGTACTATGTAGCATCGGTAACATTGAAAGCACACCTTGAACTTGGTCTGGTAGCAAATCAGCAATGAGTGCAGATTTCATAGCAGAGATATGTGCTCATAGGGTCTCACTTATGTCAGCAATTGTGCCACAGCATTCTGGACTAACTGCAGCCTCTAGATCAGGTTGTGCTGCACAGGGATTTCTGTGACCTTGATTGACTGGCTGCCAGCTTTTTCAGTTTTGGTTTTGGTTAGGAACCCTGACTGGTTATGGGATGCTGAGTTTACTGCCTTACTCATAGGAATCGTATGGCTGGCATGGTATTTCATTTAGGAAATCATCACTGTCTTTGATTTTTCTTTTCAATTTGCATTTCAGAGAATTCACATACTGGGAAGTGTGGCTTCAATTGTTGTTGTTCCCAATCTACTGCCTGTGAAGGTAGACCAAAGCATGTGTGTTTTCTCTCTGTCAATAATTACTCACTGGAATTGCGTTGGCTGTCAAAGTGAGTTTATAGCAGCCCACAGGATTTATTTATTTATTTATTTATTTATTTATTCATGAGATTTGTTAGACACCCATCTGGCAGAGGTTAATCTGCCACTCTGGGCAACTTACAACCAAACACAAGTACATTCCATATAGAAATAATCAAAATCCTAAAAATTAGAGATTAAAAATTAAAAGCTTAAACATTTAACACCCCCAAGATCTGCAATCTGCCAGCCTAAATTTGAATTTAAACCCCCCAAGAACTGCAATCTGCCAGCCTAATCCCCTTCCCATGCCTGGGTAAAGAGCCAGGTCTTCAAAGTCTGCCGAAAGCATAACAGGGAGGGGGTCTGACGGAGGTCAGTTGGCAACAAATTCCAAAGCATAGGACCCACGATAGAAAAGGCTCTGGACCTTGTCCTCACCAACCTCGCTTCTTTTACTGGAGGTATAAGAAGTGAGCCATTCAAGGACGATCTTGTAAGCTGGCATCCCTGGAGCGAGCGAAGGCAACTCTTTAAATAGAGTGGGCCGGCCTCATGAATAGCCTCATAAGTTAAAGTCAGGATCTTAAATTTGGCCCGCGCAACCACAGGTAGCCAGTGCCTTAAGGACTGGGGTGATATGGTCACAGCGGAGACTGCCCTTAATCAGGCGAGCCGCCGCATTCTGCACTAGTTGCAGCTTACAAACCATAGTCCAGGGAAGACCAACATATAAGGCATTACAATAATCCAACTGAGATAAGACCAGAGCATGTACTACTTTGGGAAGCAAGTGGCTCGGGAGGTAAGGGCGTATCCTTCGGACGAGATGTAGTTGATAAAGCGCTGCCCGACTGACGGCCACTACCTGCACCTCCATAGATAGCTGGGAGTCAAGCATGACCCCAAACTCTGGACTTGATCTCTTAGGCGCAGTAGTACCCCGTTGCGCATCAAATCATTAATCCCCAATTTCTCTTTGTCACCCACCAACAGAACCTCAGTTTTGTCAGGATTCAGTCTGAGCTTACACCTCATCCAATCCCTCACCGACTCTAGAGACATAGACAGCATTTCTATCACCACTGGTGGGGAAGATTTAAATGAGAGGAAAATCTGGGTATCGTCTGCGCATTGGTGGAATTGCAGCCCGAATCTCCTAATGACATCTCCCAGCAGCCTCATGTAAACATTGAATAACATTGGGGAGAGGATGGAGCCCTGTGGCACCCCACACGTGAGAGGCTAGGGTCTAAGGAGGCCTTTTTCAAAGTTGGAATTATTACCGCCTCCTTGAAAGCAGATGGCAGATGACACTCTGGGCCACTGTATCTGACCTATAGAGATCCAGGGCTATATGAACCCAACTTAGCCGAGGACCATATGCCTCTGAAGAGGGCCAGTTTGGCACAGGCCTTAGCTGAATACGGAGCACAGCCCTAGTGTGTATGTGGTGGTGGTAGATCTGTGGTAGAGAATCCACCATTTCTGAAGACCTGCAAGTTCACCCTGAACAGAGTGGAAGGTGGGTGGTAGCAGCTTTGTAGCTTTTCTTTACCCCTCCAACTTTTTCCCTCCTAATGGGAGAGAAAGTACTACTCCAGCACCAGGACTGGCATAACTCTAGATCTATTTGAGAGGCATGCCAGGGGGGAAATGCCCTATTTCTGACTCCATATCTTGCAGGGGATCAGAACTTACTTCTGCCACAGCCGGGATGCTCTGACAGCAGGCTACTCCCCTCACCACCACCCAGATCTCCCCCTCTCATCTCCGTGGATGAGGGAAGTCTGCAACTTCTACTGGCCCTTCCCAGGGACCATTCCTTGGGAGCAAAGGATTAGTTCCTGAGGTTCACAGCCATAATTCTAGGGGGACACACACACAAAAGAGGAAGGTAGATCTCCAAAACTACACGTGCAAGTATTTGATTCAGTTTGCATTTAAGCCAAACGTATTAAATTTATACTTTTCAAAACAATATAGAACTCAACCATCCTTCCAAATTTTCACTTATCGAAATTTTGCAATACAGTTCTCCAATCAGTGTTTACAAAATGCTTACATTAGGGGAAATGTGTGCATAACAATGAATATAATAACATGCAAATATGCATTATATGAGAAAATGTTTGCAAAAATCTGTACATTAGTCAAAACTGCCTACAAAAATGTGTGTATTAGGAGAAATTTGCACTAACATGCTAAAGAATTTTCATGAGGATTAAAAAGAACCCACTGCAAATTGCTGCAGAGATGCAGAGAACTGAATTTAAGACTGGAAAAAATCAGAAAATGAGAGAACCAAAATTGGCAGCTCCTTCCATCCCTAAGTGTAAGACTTAAGGATCCCAGGGCTGATGGCAGGTATTACTGGGCCCTTGAGCACCAGCCTCCCCCAGGCCCATGGTGCCATAACCCAACCCCCCATACAGCGGCGCAAGGCTAATAAGCCCACTCATGGGTCCCACCCACCTCTCCCATTCTTGTGAATGGTGTGTGTGCTGCATGTGCATGTCTGCCATCAACAAAGATGAGAAGCCTCTGCCTCCATCTTGGTTGATGGCAGCCACGCGTGCATAGCATGCATATCACTCACAGGGATGAAAGAGGTAGGTGGGAAGTGCATGTGGTCTTATTGAAGCCCAAACTGGCTGTACTGGGGGAGGGGGAGTAGGAGCTCCCTTTCTGCAATCCGTGGCAGGGTCAGGAATGGATGCTGCTGTGGATCATGTCATGGGAGTGCTACCTTCCTACCCCAAGGAGAGCCTCTTCAGGGCCTGACCTGGCTGCCTTTTGGCGCCGGCCCAGAAGGATCACCTCAGTAATACACTGAAGTAGTCACTGAGTCACAGGGCTAGAGATACAAAATACTGTATAAAATACTGAAGTTTAGATATTGACATTAAAATGCTACATTTTGCACAATACTGTAACTGAGGAATGGGGAACCTTTTTCAGTCTGAGGGACACATTTTGTCTCTGGGGGCTACATGTCAGTGATGGGTGGAGCCAGAAGCAAAAGTGAATGGAGCAATGGATGTGTGTACTTTTGTACAGTAGGCTGCATTCTAGCCATTGAAAAGTCAGAGAGGTTTCTACACACACATAGTTCTTTTTCCTCCATCCAGGCAAGGAAGAGGCAATATCGTAGTTGAAGTGCACATTCCAGCCAGGCATAAACACTTGAGGAGGGTGCAGGAGAGGGGTGGTGAGGGGGTTGGCCTGGGCAGAAGGTTTTGGCCTGGGAGAGTAGATAAAAATGTGGCTGGCTGCCTGTCCTTTGAAAAATGGATAGCACCTATGCACAGGGATTGTTTGGAAAATAGGGTGTTTGGTGAAAGGGATGAGGTTTTCTGTTTTAAAGGACAGGTGTCTACAGGCCAGGGAGTGGAACCAGTGCCTTTTGCCCAGGTTTGCATGCTGCCTTTTATTAGGTACTTCATGTTTTGGAGAAGTAGGCGAGAAATTGACAAAGGGGAGAAGGAGTTTAACAAGGAAAACACACTCACTGGCCAAATGGGCAGTAGTTGTCATGCCCAGTTTGCAATACACACACATGCACACACACATATTTAACACAGAGATACTTTCTTCCACAATAAATTACAATCAGGAAACAACATCAAACCTCAGCTTGCTCACCATTAAAGGTAAAGGTGTCCCCGCACTTGTAGTGTGAGTCGTTTCCGACTCAGGGTGACGTCTTGCGACGTTTACTAGGCAGACCGTATATATGGGGTGGGATTGCCAGTTCCATCCCTGGCCTTTCTTTACCCCCCAGCATATGCCGGGTACTCATTTCACCGACCACGGATGGATGGAAGGCTGAGTGGACCTCGACCCCTTTTACTGGAGATTCGACTTCCTCCTTCCGTTGGAATCAAACTCCAGCTGTGAGCAGAGCTTTGGCTGTGTTACCACTGCAGAAGGAAAATGGCAGTTTCTAATGGTGTTCCTCAAAAGTTGCTACACCAGAGTTATAACCAGTGTTATATTGACTGGGAATTTAGGGGTCTGCTGGACCAAGGGTCCTGAAGAAATTGAGGACACAGGCTTGCAGCAAAAAGGTAGGCCTTTATTTAGTAAGGAAATGTACAGGAAGTCAGTTTCCCATGATGTTCGATGGAGCTCTGTCACATGGCACTGATGTCTACATTTTTATACCCTCCAAGACAAAAAAATTAGCATCTTCCAATCCAAACGTTACACATAAGTATTACCTAGACATTATGCTGCTTACATTAAAATCTAGCCACCCATATATTAGTCAGAAATTCTAATACCAACCCATCCCTTCTATGACCTAATACATTCCAAAGCTGACCCTTCCTGACCCTTTGGAGACACTGAGGCTGGTGTACCAGGGTCTTACTCCCTTTATCTTATCTCTTGGCCTTGCTGTCTCAGCATACAGAACATTCCAAGAAGGGACCCCAAAGAAACAGCATCAAGCAGAGAAAAAGAGATGTTTAGCTTTGATTTACCTATTAATATATTATAACCTCATTATTCCTAAAGAATATATAGTTTATTAGTTTATTATAAAAATTCCATATCAATATAAGAGGGCTCTTCTATAGCAGTTCTTATGCTTTGTAATGTGCAAGAGATTGCTCAAGCCCCCTCTTTGGATTTAGCTCCCTCTTTTGGATTTGGATTTAGTGTGAGGCATAAATGACAGACAATTTATGAGCAGAAAATGCCTGTTAAATGTGGAAGGGCAACTGTGGACCAAACCCATTGCACCTTAATAGTCTCAGATATATTTTCAGTGCAAATAGAAGTGTGTTTCATATAATCAAAATGGGTGCCAAAGTGTGAAGGGAAATACCATAGAAAAACATTCATGTGCCTTCCATTAATATTCTGGTTTTGCAATAAATGTAGTCTTTTTTTGGTGCTCAACTTTCAACATTTCTTGAACATTTAAGAGCATTAAGAATAATCAAAATAATTATATCCCTGCCAGATTCTCCTGAAATCAGTTCCAAAGGATCCTGCTGTTAGGCTAATATGCCAGACTGGTATGTTTGTGTTATTCTTGATGCCTGCTGTGATTATTCAATAGTCTACCGAATGTTTTCAGGAGGCATTTAAAAAATAAATTGATATTGCTCTGCCTGTATGCTGTCCATCAAGAGTCAAGTTGGTGACTGTCAATATGCTGCCAAGGTATTACTGTGCTAAGAGCACTGTTTAGGTGAAGGTATCAGGTATCATGATCCTTTTAATCATGGATTTCACTGACAATTACCCAGAGTTAACAACAGGGAGAAGCCCTATCCAGGTGCTAAAGGGCTCATACATTGAGGTACATACTTGCTGGCCCTGCCTCTCCATTGCATACCTGTTGCCTGGTATTCTATACATTGGAGGATGAAGGTCTGCAACAGCAGCAGGGGATCCTCAACGGATTCTGATTTGCTTCCCACCTTCACATATGTTAACATATGTCAAAAAGATGCTTCATTACAAGGCTTCATATTGTATGTAACTGTGCAGAATAGTTTGTATTAATCAAAACCTATCTGTAAATAGCATTGCCCATTGAAAGAATCCTCAAACTGGTATGTGATGAAGAGAAAACTGTTTGATGTAAAAATCCAATAGATAGAAATGCAGCCCTCAACATCCCTACTACCTAGAGTGCTGGAATATGTGGTTCAACTCGAACTGGTAGGTTAAGTCTGCATGGGGTTAAAAAGGGTAGATAGAGAGAAGACCTGATTCCTAGGCTATACCTGTCCTTTGATCTCCTGCTAACTCTTCGTTCCTGTGTAAACTGTTGTTCTTAGGATGCTGACTACCAGGGCCGGCTCCAGGTGTGCTTGGGCACCAGCCTGCCCCAGGCCCCTCCACTCCCCTTCCACAATCTGCAGCAGGAGTGCAGATCGCAGGACAGGAGCTTCCAGGCCTCCCACCATCCCCCTGCTTCACCTACCTTTCTCTCTGCTGTTTTTTGCAGTGCGCGCAGGGTTGCCATCAGTCAAGATGACGGCCGAGGTTTCCGTAATGGGCTGAAGCCACTGATGCAATCTTGGTTGATGACATGCACGTGCGCGCATTGCTACCATCAACCAAGATGGCAGCAGAGGCTTCAGCCCCTTATGGAAACCTTATGGAAACCTCGGCTGCCATCTTGATTGATGGCAACGCTGTGTGCACTGCAAACAACAGCAGAGAGAAAGGTAGTTGAAGCAGGGGGATGGTGGGCGGCTCGGAAGCTCCTCCTGCTGCAGATCATGGAAGGGGAGTGGAGGGGCCCCTGAGGGGCCCCTGTAGCTCCAGGGGCCCTCAGGCCAGTGCCCCACCTGGCCGCCCTTTAGAACGGGCCTGCTGACTACATCTTCTGACTTCCTCTTTGTTCTCTTGAGAGAGAAAGAAGACATCTTCTCTTTGTCTTGGCTCATCTACACAACGGTTTATTGTGTGTCTGGTGCTACCCACATCCCCTTTTAATTCACATGGTTCACATAATGTTACTGGCAAACAGAAACTATCTCATAGTTTCCCCCTTGTAAATCCGTACTAACCCAATCCTCTGATAATCCGAAAAGGGAAGGAAAAAACATCTCCACTCTGTATCTCTAGGGCTTGCAGATGCTTTGCTCTGATGCTTTTAGTTGGGTATGTCAATCATTCCCCTTTCCATAACCACTCCCTCCTCCTCCTCCCTTCTTTCATTTCATTTCCTGTGGGCTGAAGAGAAACTTCTGCTGCACTCTCCTGTTCTGCAAGCCTTTTTATGTTGCTGAAAATGATGCCTTATTTTTCTTTTCCCCTTAACTTGTGCACAAAAGCATAACACTGCTCAAACAAAGATTTGCATTTCATCTGTATTGTACCAGTGAAAATAATCACACTTCTGGGTCATTGTTTTTAAAATGAAACTTGCTGGTAGAACAAACTGAGCATGCTTGGTTGCCAGGTATCCAGAGGGAGTGGAAATGTTAAATTAGAGGGAGTGGTCTTTAGGAAACTGTGTGATTGATGCTTCCCCTCAAGTGTGACTAGAAAACACCATGTTTGCAGCTGGCATTGAGCCCTTACTGTGGACAGTGAAAATAGAAAATAGAGTTAAAAACAGTGTCTTTAGCACAAAGTTATGCTCCCATGTGGATAAGCCCAGTGTCTCCTCACAGCATGAGGGCAAACACTAGCGTTAGTGTTTGCATCTCCAACTTAGCTAGTTAGCCAGATGTAGAACTCTTGCCTATCAAGTATGTACTTCCAAAATAAAGTAGTTTTTTTCTTATTTTGAAGCTTAAAGTCTCAGTGTGTCTAATTCCAGGAAAGGTGTCATATTTAGCAAGGATTCAAACACAAAGCTCACTCAGTTGCTTATTTGCTACTCCGCAACATAGACAAGAATCAGGGAGAGTGAACTCCTGTTTTATATTTAATTCGATGCAACAAGGAGTGTTGGGGTGTTTTTATTTTTTTAAAAAAATTAAATCATGGCTCATCTCCCACTCTTCAACTCAGTCAATTCACACTTTATATATAGGCAAATACAAAAAGTATAGAGGAGGCAAGTAAGTTTGCTCCCGGTACAAATAACCCAGCTTCTAGAACAATGAGATGGTATCAGCTCAGATTAAATACTTCTGGTATCAAAGTTATTTCACTAATAACATTGTCCTAAAATACTTTGAATTTGTAGAGAATGCATTATTGATCTAGGAGACAAGAACAAATGGGTTGTACGCACAGGGTTCTTGGCATTACTTAGATAATTCAACTAGAAGGTGCTGTACTGAAGATGGATATGGGTGTGTCTGTTTTTAATTTTAAAAAAAGTTGGTAGAAATTGTGATTACACCCACACACCAGAATAAAGAGATGAGTCCCCTATCACTGGGTTAATTAAGGCCACAGCTTTGTCTCTAGGTTAACTAGGGCCTCAAGATCTTCAGTATGACTTCTGACCTTATGAGACACTGTTACAATTCAGACACCACCTATGTATTTATCCCTGCATTACATTGGGATGAACCTGACCCAGCCCTGAGTAGAAGGGAGGGTGTTACCTACAAGGGCTGTGCATTGGATTCAGCTCAGACCTGAGTCCCAAAGCAAATTGGTCTGATTCGGGGAGATCTGGTTGAGTCAGGCTGAAACAGCCCTGGGTCACTATGGGTTGGGTGGCCCCAAGTGATATGGGGCACTGTGAACAGCTCTTTGTAATTTGGACTAGACCTGGAGCGGATTCACTGCCCCACTGACATCAGAGATACCAGCCTCCAATGAATCTGGTCATCCATTTCAGGGACGTTATCATGAATATTTGAACACAATGAAAAGTTATTACCAGTTTTCCAAATATACTGCAACACATCAAGCATTATTGGAGCCCTTAAATCAGACATAGCCAATGTGGTGCCCTCCAGTTATTGTTGGACTTCAACTTATTTATTTATTTATTTATTTTATTTAATTTATAAACCGCCCTTAGCCAAAGGCTCCCTGGGCGGTGTACAACATAAAATAATACAATAAATCAACAATCACAAAATATAAAATACAAATATATAACAATAAAATAAATTAGAAAGACCAAAACATTAAAACGTATTTAAAATACATTAAAATGCCTGGGAGAATAGGAAGGTTTTAACCTGGCGCCGAAAGGATATCAACGTAGGTGCCAGGCGTACCTCCTCGGGGAGACTATTCCACAATTTGGGGGCCACCACCGAAAAGGCCCTGGATCTTGTCACTACCCTCCGAGCTTCTCGATGGGTCGGTACTCGGAGGAGGGCCTTAGATGACGAACAAAGTGCACGGGTAGGTTCATAGCGGGAGAGGCGTTCCATCAGGTATTGTGGGCCCACACCGTGTAAGGCTTTATAGGTCAATACCAGCACCTTGAATCTGGCCCGTAAACAAATCGGCAACCAGTGCAAACGGGCCAGAACGGGTGTAATATGTAAGGACCGAGTGGTCCTTGTCAACAGTCTGGCTGCTGCGTTTTGCACTAGTTGCAGCTTCCAAACCGTCTTCAAGGGCAGCCCCATGTAGAGTGCATTACAGTAGTCCAATCCAGACGTCACCAGAGCATGAACAACTGAAGCGAGGTCGTCACCATCCAGATAGGGGCGTAGTTGGGCTACAAGCCGAAGGTGGTAGAACGTATTCCGAGCCACCGAGGCTACCTGAGCCTCAAGTGACAAGGAAGGATCGAAAAGAACCCCCAAACTACGAACCTGTTCCTTCAGGGGGAGTGTAACCCCATCCAGAACAGGATGAACATCCACCATCTGTGCGGAAAAGGCACTCACTAACAGTGTCTCAGTCTTGTCTGGATTGAGTTTCAGTTTATTATCTCCCATCCAGTCCATTATCGCGACAGGCAATGGTTCAGCACATCAACAGCCTCACCTGAAGAAGATGAGAAGGAGAAATAGAGCTGTGTGTCATCAGCATACTGATGACAACGCACTCCAAAACTCCGGATGACCGCACCCAGAGGCTTCATGTAGATGTTAAAAAGCATGGGGGACAGTACCGATCCCTGAGGGACTCCACAATGGAGAGTCCAGGGTATCGAGCAATGTTCCCCAAGCACTACCTTCTGGAGACGATCCGCCAAGTAGGAGCGGAACCACTGCCAGGCAGTACCCCGAACTCCCAACTCCGCGAGTCTCTCCAGAAGAATACCATGGTCGATGGTATCAAAAGCAGCTGAGAGGTCAAGGAGAATCAACAGAGTTACACTCCCCCTGTCCCTCTCCCAACACAGGTCATCATACAGGGCGATCAAGGCTGTTTCCGTGCCAGAACCGGGTCTAAAACCGGATTCAAACGGATCTAGATAATCTGTTTCATCCAAGAGCGCCTGGAGCTGGCTGGCAACCACCCGTTCCAAGACCTTGCCCAGAAATGGCACATTCGCTACCGGTCGATAGTTGTTCAGGTTATCTGGGTCCAAGGAAGACCTCTTCAAGAGAGGTCTCACTACAGCCTCCTTGAGACAATGAGGGACAACTCCCTCTCTCAAGGAGGCATTGATCACTTCCTTGGCCCAACCGGCAGTTCCATCCCGGCTAGCTTTTACTAGCCAGGAGGGGCAAGGGTCCAGTACCGACGTGGTTGCGCGCACCAGTCTAAGCACCTTGTCAACTTCCTCAAGCTGCACCAACTGAAACTCATCCAATAATTGAGGACAAGACCGTGATCTGGGTACCTCAATGGAATCAACTGTCCTAATATTAGAGTCAAGATCCCTACGGATGCATGCAATTTTATTTTGGAAGTGCCCCGCAAACTCGTTGCAGTGGGCTTCAGATGATACTATAGTATCCTGAGGGCCAGAAAGTAAAAGCCCTCGTACTATTTTAAAGAGCTCCGCAGGTCGGCACAAAGATGATCTAATAGAGGCAGCAAAATAGCACTTTTTTGCTGCCCTTACTGCCTCCATATACAACCTAGTGGAGGCACTTACCAAGGCATGATTGCATCCATCTGGAGTTCGTCTCCATCTGCACTCAAGCCTCCTCCTCTCTTGCTTCATCACTCTCAGCTCCGGGATATACCACGGAGCTGTATGAGCTCTACATCGAAGGGGGCGCGCGGGAGCGATCGTGTCAACAGCCCGGGTCATTTCCGTATTCCACAGTTCGACCAGGGCCTCGACAGGAGCACTAGTCTTATCAGTCGGAAAATCTCCCAGAGACTTCTGAAAACCCAGAGAATCCATTAGTCTCCGGGAGCGGACCAACTTAATAGGTCCCCCACCTTTGCAGAGGGAAAGGGTCGCCGTAAGTCTAAATCTCAGCAGGCGGTGATCTGTCCATGACAATGGGGTAGATGAAAAACACCCCACCTGCAGGTCACCATCTCCATGTCCAGTGGCGAAGATCAAATCAACTTCAATTATCCCTGACCATTGACCATGCTGGTTGGGGTTGATGGGATAGATCAACAATGTCTGGAGGGCACCGCGTTGGTTACCCCTGCCCTAAATCCTGACCCCACTGCAACATGTATTTTTTTACTGGGTTCTGCAGCCCTGAGAGGTGGGTCTAGTGAATCTCCCCTCACCATCTTCATGCCTCTTAGTGTTCACTGATGTTCTTCCTTGTATCTGCTTTCCTGCACCCATCTATTTGTTTTATGACCACCATCACTACTTGCCATATCTATCTATCTATCCATCTATCCATCTATCCATCTATCCATCTATCCATCTATCCATCTATCCATCTATCCATCCATCCATCCATCCATCCATCCACCCCACACACACACACACAACTCCCCCACTTGTGTGGGTAATAGTAGTTTAACATGATATCTCAAATTTTTAAATACATTCTCTTGCTTCCAGGTGCTCTGCAACAATGAGAGTCATCTAAATGGGGTGCTGACAACATGGCACACCTGTTTAAGGGGAAAGTGTGGACAGAAAACAGCTGTGGGGCATTGGCTTTCAGTGTTGCTAAAGTACAGATAAATAGTACAGCTTGCCCAGACTTTAATGACCAGCTCAGTGCCTACAATAAAGCAGCTTCAGACTGATTTCTGCCAGGCTGTCCGTGGCTCAAGTGTGAATTAGAGTTGTTATACATCAGTTTCCCACTGTGTTGGTCTTTCTCGTCTTATAATTATGGACATTTTCTTTTGGGTAATGGTGACTCTAATACACCATTATGGGACATTTTGTAAAGTTAACTCACTGGCCACTCATTGTACACACATAACCATGATGAACTCCGACTACAAATATATACTTAGAAAACTACTGAGAGAGCTCATTTAATGGATATTACATATCATCTTTCTGACAGACTGCTGTCAATTAAGAGGGTTCTGATGCAACAAACTAACATTTTCTAATAAAGGCCTCACTGTTTTAGCTGGCCTCAATCTTTAACACTCTTTAGCAACGTCTTCACTTTTTTTCTAGCTCATTACAGAAGAAGATGATACCCCATGAAACTCATTCTATTCACATATCCTGAGATATTTGCCAATTTTGTCCTCATTTGTGACTACTTAAAATTCAATGACAGTTATATTTCAGCAAGAACCAAAATTATAGCTAAAATCTTTCGGATTTGCCCAGTGTTTTATTTTTACTTATCTTTTGACACTCAAAGTTGAGTAGAGCAGTGGTTCCCAACCTGGGGGCCGGGCCCCCCAGGGCCCCCCACAAAGTAATCCAGAGGGGGCCGTGAACAGTAAAGAAATGAATTATTTATTATTTTTTTTAAAAAAGTCTTCACTCTCTCTACACTGTCTGCTTTCCACTGCCGCTGCAGATGACACCTCCCCCTTGCTCCAAACAAGAGGGGAGGCCTTTTCTGAAGCTCCAGAGCATCTTTCAGGCGCACTAAGGGCAGGCATCCGCCTATAAAATACATGGCAGATGCCAAAGGAGGCTGAGGGTGGAGCTACCAGGAAGAAGAGGGGATTACTATCACTGATTCCTGTCTCCTTGCACTGCCGCTACTGGCAACACCCTTACTTAGAATGAGAGGAGAGGGCTTCTTGTGAAGCAAAAAGAAGCAAGCCTGCAAAGAAAGGCTGCTTTCTTCCTTCCTTCCTGGCAGCCAGCCTGCCTCCCTAGGGGGAGGGGGTCACAATTTTTTTCCAGCTTATAAAGGGGGTCCCATGCTCATAAAGGTTGGGAACCACTGGAGTAGAGGATCCCTCAACAGGCCACTGTGACCAGTTTGCAAGGCATTTTGCAGATGAAAGTCTTCCGAATTTGTCCTGACCTTGGGAATCCACCAGATAGCCTATCAACTGAGCATTCAACCTGATTTGCTTGCACAGAACCTACATGGAGTTAGGAATGGGTGAATCTGTTCATTTCAGTTTCTCTGAAGTTCCACTTTTTCCCAAGCTTAAATTAAGTTTTCCACATTTCCATGTTATTTTGCGGGGGGGGGGAAGAGGGTGGTGTTAATTAAAAAACAGTTGAAAGAACAAGGAAATATAATCCCAACCTACAGAAATCAATAGCAACACAGAACTTCGTTCGTGTATCCGAATATTTTTTACACATTACATAGCTGGATAACTGCACCACTAAATGTTTAGAAACGCAAATGCCAAAGGATGGATTTTTTGGGGTTCTTGTATTGTTTCAAAAGGTGTGAATTAGGTAGGTTTTCCTTTAAACATGAACTGAATCACATTCCCCCTCCATCCCTACATGGAGGTTAGATTATATCTGGTCTTTACTGAGCACCTAGGGTTACCAGATCTCCCGCTTCCAGCTGGAGATTCTGGCTTTTCAGGGTCCTCTCCGGACCTCTGGTCAGATCATCCTCATGTCCCTAAATCTCAAGTTATTTTAGACCCCCACCCAGCCACGCATGCGTGTTCTAACACGCATACACCAAACTCCCAGGCTTCCAACTTCATGGCTGCTTCCACACCTCCTCCTTCCTTTGCCTCAGCAGGGACAGGCAGGGGGGAAGGGCACCAATGGTCTCCCTCTGTTTTGCGCATGCATGCACACGCCACTCCAAACCAATACATATGTGGACATAGCACGTAGAGAGGACCTCACAGCAGAAAAACAAGCAGAGAACGGACTGGGGAAGGACTCTGCTTGCCTTTCCAGCAAGCGCCCCCTGCATTCTCATTGGCTGCACCCTAAAATGTAATGTAACGTACTCCCTTCAAGTCGATCCCAACTTATGGCAACCCTATGAAGAGGGTTTTCATGAGGCTGAGAGGCAGTGACTGGCCCAAGGTCACCCAGCGAGCTTCATGGCTATGTGGGGATTTGAACCCTGGTCTCCGAGGTCATAGTCCAACACCTTAACCACTACGCCACACTGGCTCTCGCACCCTAAAGAGGCATTTACAAATGTAAACAAGCAGACATCTCCATAGTCAGGCTGGAGCATATAAAGCTGCTGCCACCCCACAGACTGCTGGGATATGGAGTTGTAAGCTGAGATGCTGGGTGTAATATTTGCAAGATTTGAAATGAACCACAAATGCTGGTTAGAAGGAACAAACTTTACTTCACAGTGTGTTGCTGCATAACCAAAGACTCTACTTTCATTTGCCTACTGGTCCCACCCCCAACTGATTCCCCCATACAATTACTTCCAATTCACTTGAGTTCCTACTCACATTACATCTCCCTTTTTTTAAAAAAAGAAAAAGATAGAAACTACTGTTTATATCGAATTGGTTTTCTGATCACTCTGCCTCTTGATGTAGTAACAGGTAACTCAGAGTCCAAAATCTTTTCTGGTATATCACTGGCACTTTGTGCTACAGCTGTTCCACTTTTGTTCTCTTGAGACTGTGATCGGTCTACCTCTGATGGAGGTGCAGTTGCAGTCTCAATCGTCTCATCCATTTTTGGTTCACAACTTGGAGTGCTTTGAAGATCTCTTCTGTTCCGTCTATAGACAGCTAAATCATCAGTCTGAACCAAATATGATCTTGGAGTCATGTTTTGTCCAGTCACTCTTGCTGGTTTCCACACTCCATCTTGCCGAACATTAACAGAATCACCAACCAGCAAAGGTGGTAAAGGCTTTGAACCTTTGTCAAAGTAAAGCTTCTGTTTTTCTTGTCTTCTCTTCAGATGTGTCTGTATGTCACCTTTTACCTGCTGAGGTAGTAACAACGGTGCTGAGGTAGGCAACCTGGTTCTTAACCGTCTCCCCATTAAAAGTTGTGCAGGTGAGGCTGTATCTACTGTAGGCATATTTCTGTAATCCAGTAAACTAAGATAAGGATCTCTGTTATTCAGACTAGATTTCTTAAGAATTCTCTTTACTGTTTGGATCGCTTTTTCTGCCATTCTATTTGATTGAGGAAATAGTGGACTGGATGTTGTGTGAACAAAGTCCCAATCTTTGGCAAACATTTTAAAGTCTCTAGAGCAAAACTGAGGGCCATTATCACTGACAACCTCTTCAGGTATACCATGTCTCGCAAATATGGATTTGCAGTGTAAAATTACTTATCTACTTGTAGTGTCTTCGAGCAAACATATTTCCACATATTTTGAATAATAATCAACCAAGAGTAGATAGTCCTTTCTTTCAAATTCAAACAAGTCCATTCCTAGCTTCTGCCAAGGTCTTCTTGGAATTTCATGAGGTAACATTGGTTCTTTTTGGTTTTTATTTCTGAAGGTGTGACATGTGGTACATGACAGTACCAATTCTTCAATTTGGGCACACATACCTGGCCAATATATAGCTTCTTGTATCCGCTTTTTACATAATTCAACACCCAGATGACTCTTGTATAATATTCAATATCTCTTTCCTCAAATCTTGTGGTACTACGATTCTGTCACTTTTAAAAATGAGTCCATCATGAACACTTAATTCCTCTCTGTAATTCCAGTAAACACGTATACACTCTGGAACTTCTACTCTTCTATCTGGCCACCCTTGCAAAATGGCATTTTTCAGGATTTACAAAATGCTATCATTTTCAGTAGCCACCTGAAATTCTTTCAGTTTTGATTCAGAGATTGGTAAATAAGATAACATGAGGTTAACAGCAACCTCAGCTTCTTCAGAACTTATTCCTTCACCCTGTTCAAGATATGCCCTGGACAGGGTATCAGCAATTATTAATTCTTTGCCTGGTCTATAGTGCACTTGTAATTGATATTTCTGCAGTGTTAACTGCCATCTTTGGATTCTTGGAGGTGCATTATGCAAAGGTTTTCTGAAAATTGCCTCCAATGGTTTGTGGTCTGTTTCCACAGTCACTTTTTTGCCATAGAGAAATTGATGGAATCTTGTGCTTCCAAACACTATTGCCAACATTTCCTTTTCTATTTGAACATAGTTCTGTTGGCCCGCAGTCATTGCTTTAGAAGCATATGCAACAGGTGCACCTCTTTGCAACAGTACAGCACCTAAGCCTGTAGAACTAGCATCCACTGACAGAGTTACAGGTTCTTTCACATTATAATATTTCAAAAAGGGAGCTTTTGTTAATAGTTCTTTCAACTGTATGAGTGCTGTTTCATGAACTGACATCCAGCAAAATTCAACATCTTGGGCCAACAGCTGTCTTAAAGGGGTTGTTACTGTTGACAAATTTGGGATAAAGTTTGCTAGGTTAGTCACCATTCCTAGAAATCTTTGAAGATCAGCTTTGTTACTTGGACTGGGCATTTCAGTGATGGTCTCTATTTTAGATGAATCAGGTTTTAGTCCTTCTTTGGTTAAGATGTGTCCTAGATATTTTATTTCAGTCATGGCAAATTTGCATTTCACTTTGTTCAGTTTCAGATCCCTCTCTCGGCACCTGTCCAGAACTCTCATCAGTCTCTCATCATGTTCCTGTTTGGTCTTCCCCCAAACCAGGATATCATCTATGTAGCATGTGACCCCATCAATACCTTCAAATGACTGTTGGATCATCCTCTGATAGACCTCAGGAGCTGAAGGGATACCAAATGGCATTCTTGTAAATCGCTACCTGCCAAAAGGTGTATTAAATGTGCATAGCCTGGAACTGTTGTCATCTAGCTGAATTTGCCAGAATCCACTACTGGCATCAAGAACCGTAAACAATTCTGCTAGCTTACTGGTAATTTCTTGTACAGTAGGCAATTGAAAATGTTCTCTTAAAATTGCTCTGTTCATATCTCTTGGATCTATACATATTCTTATCTGGTCCCGGCCAGGCTTGTCTAAAACCATAATTGAATTCACCCACTCTGTAGGTTCTTTTACCTTAACTATGACTTTTAATTGCTCCATACGAGTCAGTTCCTTTTGGACTTTATCCCTTAGTGCCACTGGAACCTTCCGAGGTGCATGAATTACAGGTGGAACCTGTGGGTTGATTTTGATGGCATATTTCTCTGGTAAGCAACCTAAGCCTTCAAATACATCTTTGTATTCAACTGCAACATCCCATTGATCTACTGGAGTTCTTTTCATTAAATCAACTCTTTGCATCAAATTTAAATTAGTCACAGCCTGGAGACCGAGTACAGCTTGTGCATCAAAGTCTACTATGTGAAATTCCAACTCAGCTCTTTGATCTTTATATTTGCAATCCAGGTTACATTTACCAGACACATGTAGTCTTTCTCCAGAGTAGGTTATTAATCTGGCATTTGAATACTGAAGGGGTTCAGCTTGCAAGGCTTTGTATGTTTTTAGCCTGTGCTCCTGTGTCAATCTTAAAGGTCACACACTTGTGATCATTTATGAGAAGATCCACACACCATTCATCTTCCAGAGCTGTAGAATTCAATGTTCCAATGAAGAAATCATGAGCATTTTTAGTTGTATCTGCTACTGAGAACATTTTTCTGCGTTGAAGTTTTCTATCTCTAGTTTTATACATTTTAGCAAAATGATTAAGTTTGCCACATCTTCTGCATTCCTTCCCATATGCAGGACAAGCATTTATGTCATGATGACTGATACCACACTTGTAGCAGGCCTTTGCTGCTACTACAGGCCTCTGTGGCATTTCCTTTTCTTGGGGGCTGGTAGTAGTGCCAGGGCTCCATTTGCTCTGAGACTGGCTTACTTTTGGCTTTTCAAGGGACTTTTGCCCTGTAAGGCATCCATTTGTTTTTCTGTTGTCCCAAAATCTTTGATCTGTTTTGCAGTCACTTCTTCTGCCCTGCATATATTCACTGCACACTCAAGGATTAAATCACTCTCTCTCAGTAACTTGGCTCTCAATCTGTCTTTCTGAATGCCACACACTATGCGATCCTTAATAAGAGAATCACACAGATCTCCAAATTCACAGGTCTGAGCCAAAAGCTTCAAATCAGTCACATATTGGTCTATACTTTCTCCTTCACTCTGTATTCTAGTGAAGAACCTGTGCCTTTCATAAGTAACATTTCTTCTGGGCACACAATATGCTTCAAATTTATTCATCAAAACTTGAATTTTATTTTTATCTGCATCATCATCAAACTGGAAAGTATTAAATACCTCTCTTGCTTCTTCACTTGCCACGTGCAGAAATAATGCTGACTGGAGTCTCTCATCTTTCTTATCTGCTCCACTCGCAATGCAGTACAATTCAAACCCTTGCTTCCATCTTCCCCAGTTCTCTGCTGCATTTCCTTCAAACACCAACGTTCCTGGAGGCTTTAGCTGGTCCATTTTTCACTGCCTTATATTTTTAGGTAGTCTTCTGACACCATGTAATATTTGCAAGATTTGAAATGAACCACAAATGCTGGTTAGAAGGAACAAACTTTACTTCACAGTGTGTTGCTGCATAACCAAAAAACTCTACTTTCGTTTTCCTATATTGGTCCCACCTCCTTTTCCCAAGAAGCACCACACAGTCACTCTCTTCCCCCACCCCCTTTTTTCCTTTTCCCAAGCCCTTTCATTTTTCTTGCAAGCATCAGCTGCAGCAGACTCAGTCTCTGGCTGGGGGTGGAGAAGATGAAACAAGAAATTGCTCTCCCTCCCCCCCTCTTTCTCCCCCCCACCTCTGTAAGTATCCATGTACTTGTGCCCTCTTTGGGAACCCTCCCATGGTAGTTACATGGTACTTCATAATAAACTGCAATTGCTAGGGTCATTATCAGGGAAGGCAGAGTCCTGGGTCTTTAAATTGTGCTAGATGCAGAGCTGCTGCTCTCCGCTTTTAAAGCATATTCTTGTTTTTATTTTGCTCATAGGGCAGCAAATTGCAGCGCCAGTGAGACCCCAGGCTGTGTACACATACATTTAAAGGGCAAGGCTTCCCACAAAGAATTGTGAGAACTGTAGTTTACCCCCACAGAGCTAAAGTTTCCAACACCCTTAAATTACAGTTCCCAGGATTCTCTGGGGAAGGAGAAATGTACTTGAAATGTATTGTGTGTGCACCCACTATTTTAATTTGCCCAGAAGCACTCTATACGTTTATGCAGAGTTTTGACCAGAGTCTTTCAAGAACCTAGCAACACCCTTGGCCATTATGCAGCAGACACAAGTAACAGTCTCCCAGCCTTTTTGGCTAAAGGGTGGGGTATAAATGGCTTAAATAAATAAACATGAAAAGCAGCTACTCCGAGGAAAGCTTCAGCAGAGGATTAAGGGTTGTTTTCACTGCTGCAATCCAATATAATCACCCCCCACTTCTTGTGAATAAGGCTACAATCCAATACATGTTTACACAGAAGTAAGCTCCATTGGGTTCAATGGGACTAACTCCCAGGTAAGTGTGTATTGGATTGTAGTTTAGTCACAAGCTTTGACTTCAGCTATTGAATGGTTAACACATTCAAGGGGTGGGTCAAAGGTTTCAATAGTCCCTAATCTCTGCCAGGGACTCCTCTTTTTTATCCCAGGATAAGTAATAAGAGAGTTTTAAGTATTTCTTGGTTGTTGTTTTTTAAAGTAGTTTTGTGTGTGCTCATTGTAGAAAGATCAGGTGTGTAGGTGTATAAATTCCTTTTAAATTTTTGTGGGTTTGGCTCTGGTAAGTTTACCTCTGGCAACCTTACATTCTTTTATTTCTTTTTTTTTAAAAAGGGGGTATTTTTTAGGCCTTCTGGATGGTTCTGAATTGCAACTCCCCAGGATCAGAACCATACCTAGAAGTCCTAAGTGTACCTAGTGTATTCCTTCCATGTTTACATTTTAATTTTTTGTTTTGTACTGAGGTCCCATTTGTTACCTTCCAGAGGAGACCAAGGCAGCTCACAACAAGAAGTAATGCAGATCCATACAATACATTTAAAGCACATCCAACTCACATTTAAAGCACATGATTTCTCCCAAAGAATCCTGGAAAGTGTAGTTTCCCCCTTATAGTTAGAGTTCCCACCACCCATGACAAACTATATTTCCAATAATTTTGTGGTAAGATTCATGTGGTTCAAATGTGTGTGGAATGTACATTAAATGCGTAGTATGGATCTGCCCTAGGTATGCTGTTTATTCATTAGCGAGTTGAAAAGAACAATGTTAAAATACACTTTTTTAAACAGCAGAAGGGCTGCATGTCAGTGGTAGGGCACACTCACTCATGTCACCAGTTGTGCTGCAGCATTCTGCATTAACTGTAGCCTCCAGGTCAGGTTGTGCTGCATGACAATTTCTGTTACTTTGGCTGACTGGCTTCCAGGATTGTTGGATGCTGAGGTTTCTGTGTTTTTGCAGAATTTGTCTGTCGGGATAATTGAAATCCCCCATTACTACTACATCATGCCTGTCCTGCCCAGAGTGCAATTCATGAGACGGAGATGAGGATGAAATTAATTCTTGTTTTATTAGAGTAATTGAGACATCACAGGCAGCATGCTTCATAGACCTTGCTAAGCTAACTCACTACTGTCCCTAACTAAGCTACCTAAGCATACTCTGCAGCATGTAAAGAAAGTTGACTCAGCACGCAGGTCAGGGGGGCACTTGCTTAAGTAGGGAAGGTCTTGGCCCGTAATCTCTGACTCCTTCGAGGAACCTCCCTCTGGACGAGGTGTTTCTTGAGACGTCTCGCATGGGGCAAAAGGGGGCACGTCTCTGCCAGCTCATCAGACAATACAGTCTCGACAGGTGCCAGCTTGGCTTCAGGAGGCAGGGATGCATTTGAAGTTTCAAGAGGGAAGCTCAGGGGGGTTGAGTTGGCGCATGCGCCAGGGCATCCTCCAACGGCTCTGTTGAGGCAGCTGGAGGTGGTGCGAAGTCTTCTTCGGCGGGAGAACTGTCTGTAGGAACTGGCACAGAGTCAACCACACACCCTTCCCCATGATCCTCGTAAGTCTCTATACCCTCTGATTCTTCCCCTTGCTCTAACTGAGGGATCTGCAACTCATCCAGCCCCCTTTCTTGGTTCCCATGAGGGAGCTGGGGCTCGACAATGCCTCCTTGAAACATTGGCAATTTGCTTTTCAAAAGTTACATTCTTATCTTCTCCTTGATTGCGTGGTCGGTAATAGACTCCAAGCACCGCATTCCTTTTATTACTTGCCCCATTAATTTTAATCCAGATACTCTCGGTGGAACTACCAAGCTCATCTTCCTGTACTTCTGTGCAGGGATATATATTTTTAACATATAGTGCAACTCCACCTCCCTTTTTATTTCTTTTGTTCTTTTTGAACAAGTTATGTCCTTCAATTGCTGTATTGCAGTCATAGGAGTCATCCCGCCAAGTTTCAGTTATACCTATCAAGTCGTAATTACCTTCCTGTATTAAGAGTTCAAGTTCACCCTGCTTGTTTCCCATGCTTTGAGCATTAGTATACAGGCATAGAAGACCATGTGATTTATGGGTTGGCTTCCTTACTACATTTTTCTGAGGGCTGTCACTGGTCCCCAGGGCCAGCTCCAGGCATGCTGGGGCCCTTGGGCACTAGCCTGACCTGTGCCCCTCTGCTCCTCTTCCACAATCCACAGCAGGAACGCAGATCGCAGGACAGGGACTTCCAAGCCGCCTGCCATCGCCCCACTATCCCCCCGCTTCACCTACTTTTCTCTGCTGTTTTTTGCGGCTGCGCGCACTGCACGCACAGGGTTGCCATCAATCAAGATGGCGGCTGAGGTTTCTGTAAGGGGCTGAAGCTTCTGCTGCCATCTGGGTTGATGGCATGCATGCACATTGCTGCCATCAACCAAGATGGCGGCAGAGGCTTCAGCCCCTTACGGAAACTTCAGTCGCCATCTTGACTGATGGCAACCCTGCACACACTGCAAAAAACAGCAGAGGGAAAGGTAGGTGAAGCGGGGGGATGGTGGGCTGCTCGGAAGCTCCTCCTGTCCTGCGATCCATGGCTCCTACCATGGATTGTGGAAGGGGAGCAGAGGGGCCCCCAGGGGCCTCTGTAGCTCCAGGGGCCCTCAGGTAAGTGCCCTGCCTGGCTGCCCTTTAGAACCTGCCCTGCTGGTCCCTATTACAGCCGATCTCTCTGTTCCAGTTACTGTGCACAAGCCTTCATCAGTTGTTACCACCAAGTTTACATCTCCCTCCCCCTTAGGATTCAGTTTAAAGCCCTTCTGATGAACTTCTCCATGCTGTGGTCAAACACATTCTTCCCAGTCCTTGTGAGATGCAACCCCTCATTTGCCAGCAGTCCATCTTCCAGGAAGCATAGCCGGTGGTCCCAGAATCCAAATCTCTCATGTTGGCACCACCTTCGTAGCCATTCATTCACACAGAGTATTTTTCTTTCCCTTTCTACTCCTCTTCTAAGTACTGGAAGGATGGATGAAAAAACTATCTGGGCCCCAAAGTCCTTGAGTTTCCTTCCCAGAGCTTCAAAGTCTGATGTGATTTCTTCATAGCTCCGTTTGGCAGTATCATTTGTTCCTACATGGATGAGGAGAAAGAGATACCTGTCGGTGGGCTTGATGAGTGATGGCAACCCTTCCATCACATCTCTAATCCGTCTTTCTGGTAGACAGCATATCTGGCGAGTACACGGATCTTCTTGGCATACTTTGGTTTTGATCCCACGCAGTAGGGAGTCTCCCACTACTAGTACTCTTCTCTTCTTCTTGTTGTGGGGTGTGGTTTCATTGATCCTGCTTGACTGAGCTTCAGCCTCTTGCTCGTTGCCGCATGGGGTCTCCTGTAATTATTCCACCACAGGCTGTCCTCCAGTCTCATCCTTGAGTGGTTGAAAGCGGTTCCATAGTTCCACTGGTGAAGGGTATCTTCTAGCTCTTCTGCTCCTAACTGTCACCCTTTCCCATGGAGTTTCCTCCACTTTGTTGTTCTTCTCCAAAGCAGAGAATCTAAGGCCCTCCTCCGGGTACCAACCCATCGGGAAGCCCGGAGGGTGGTTACGAGATCTAGGGCCTTTTCTGTGGTGGCCCTTGAGTTGTGGAACAGCCTCCCCAAAGAGGTACGCCTGGCGCCTACACTTCCATCTTTTCGGCGCCAGGTAAAGACCTTTTTATGCTCCCAGGCATTTTAATCTTCTTAACTTTTTTAATCTTTTAATCTGTATTTTAATTTTTGTAGTATTTATTTTGTTTTTGCTGTGCTTTTCGTTGTTTGTTTGTATATGTTTTTGTATTTTTATTATGATATATTGTATTTTATTTTGTTTGTTCACCGCCCTGAGAGCTATTTCGCTAAGGGCGGTATATATAAATTGAATTGAATAATAAAAGCAGTCTCCTCTTCTGCTACCACATGCTGTTGCTCTTCCACCTCCACTTCTCTTTGCTGATGTTGTTCCAGCGTTCTGTCTAAGAACTCTTCATCTTCTCTTATAGTCTTCAGGGTAGCCACCTGCTGTTCCAGGCCTCTCACTTTCTCTTTCAACAGTGCCACGAGCTTGCACTTGTTGCACGTGTACGCCATGTTGTTCTCAGGCAAACTTTGGTTTATATCTTTTGAACCAGGCCACTTAGAAACTTAATTTTTAAAAAAATGAAAGCTAAGAGTCCAGAGATTAAGGTGACTCACCCAGAGACTCAGAAATGAATGAATGAATGAATGAATGAATGAATGAATGAATAGATTTATTTCGGTCAAAGACCAGGCAAGAGACTCAGAAAGGACTCCCAAAAACCGGAGTCTCCGTGTGAAAACAGGACACCTGGCAACACTAATTTGTACTTTTTAAACTATATTAATTGCTTTTAGATTTAATTGTAGCTACCTTTTGAGGTTAAAAGATTTACTTTAAATAAATAAATCCTGGCACACAGATGCCTAAACATTTTTTAAAAATATATCCTTTGATTCTTGTGACAATTTCAACGTCTTTCCTGTTCTTATAAGTCTTCTCAAATACCTGTATCAGCTCAATCTACAATTTACTTACCCTAGCAGATAAATTGCCTAGTAGTGGCCTGCCTGCCCAACCACAGACTAAGCCAAGGAAAGGCTCAGTAGTGGAACACAGGACTTGGTGTGAGACAGTTTTGTATGGGAATCTGAGAATGATGCCATTTGCGTCTTGGCTTACCATTTTCTCTTGCATGCTCAAATTTGGGGGAGGGGGTTGTGTATTGAGCATGGTGTTTGCCCACCCCCATTTGAAAGGTACAAACACAGGCATTTCCCAACTAGCTTTCTACAACTCTGTCCATTACCTTCTTAGTCTCTGGTCTTCATGAGCTTCACCTCTGAACTGCCATGCAGTAATCTCTGGATTTATCTCATCTTCAAAAATCTTGAGAAAAGTGATAATCAATAAAGACCGGATTCAGTTACGAAATTGGATTGTCCAATATGCTAGTTCCCTAAGCAGAATATAACAAATCCAAGTTCTCCCCCACTTCATTCTAATAAATAGTGTGACTTCAAACCTTCAGGAGAGTATTCATATGTCAAACCAACCTGAATAATGCATTTGGCATTTGGAAGCCTAGTTGAATTTGAAGTCCTCATTACAGAACCTCCATCATTTAACAAGCTCCACTGATTGAGGGTTTAACATGTATATGAGGATAAGTATTATACAGTAATTCACACTATGTGCAGAAATGTGTGTCTGCTTGTAGCCCATTTAATAGCAATAGTGGGGGGAATGTCTCTCTGGAACCTCTGGAATAACAAGGTTGTTATTTTAAATAGTAAACCAATAGAAGAATCAAATGAACTTTTAAGGAATCAAGATTCCAATTTTACAAATATGCCTTTTTAGAACTAGAGCAAAGCATAAAAGTCTCAGAAAGTCATATGCAAAAGCTGTCAGTAGACCACATTTCAGTGCCCCCACAAAACATCATCAGCCTTTATTAATGCACTGCTGACTACCAGTCTCATAAAACAGCTTGTAAGAAACACAATCATCTAGTGCCTTTTATTGTTGTCATTTTATTGTTCCTCAGAGAAGACTTTGGAATTAAGAGCACGTGAGACTTTATGTTAACAGAATCACTTTAGTAGAGTAATCCATACTGAAAGGGAAATTGGCCAGAACTTTTAAACTATATTTACTAAGGATCATAGACCCTCTGTGGCGCAGAGTGGTAAGTGGTGGTAACGCAGCCAAAGCTCTGCTCATGGCCGGAGTTTGATTCCAATGGAAGGAGGAAGTCAAATCTCCGGTAAAAGGGGTCGAGGTCCACTTAGCCTTCCATCCATCCGTGGTCGGTAAAATGAGTACCCGGCATATGCTGGGGGGTAAAGAAAGGCCGGGGAAGGAACTGGCAAACCCACTCCATATATACGGCCTGCCTAGTAAATGTCACAAGACGTCACCCTAAGAGTCGGAAACGACTCGCACTATAAGTGCGGGGACACCTTTACCTTTTTACTAAGGAACATACACACAGTATTTAGAAAACCAGTTACTAAAACAATGACCTGAACTGTCCTGTTAGCATAATAGCCCCTTTCACATACTAACATTCAATGTATATTTAGTGGGTTGAGTAGAGAGTCCACATGACTAATACTCCACTCATGGGACTCCCACTAGGATGCCTCCTTCAGCTCCCTGTCCCCCTGAAAAATCTGTTCCAGAGAGTTGGAGAACCTTCTGAAATGGAATCATATGAGAGGTACAATTGGGGACTCCAGAGGAAAGGGAGATTTAGTGAAAATCACTCCCTGTTCCTCCAGAGAAGCCTCTGGGTGATCTCAGACCCTTCTACACATGGAAGAACCTTCTATTCACAGTAGATCAAGTCTGAACTCAACGAGATGCATGGAGGAGGGAGTGGATGCAACCCTATTCTCTCCACATGTTTATACACAGAGATTCCAAATGCCTTTAAGAGCTGTTTTATATGGGGGGTGAATCAAGAAGGTGGTTGAAGGCATGGCTGTGTAATCTATTGTCTTCATTCTCGTCTAGAACTGGGACTGTTTAGATGCTCATAATTTTAACTTACATGAAAAATTGTAACTTGATTTTTTAAAATTTATAAAACATCTATCCTGCCCTCGGTATTGCCAAAGGTTTTTCCCTCCCTGAGGCAAGTAAGTTCGAGATTTCAAAAGGCAATTAACATGCTGGTGGAGAAGAAGTTAAATGATTTATTAAAGCACATTGAGCTGTTGCAGGCAATAAAACTGTAAAATGAAACTAATGGCCAGTGGGTCCCTCCCCTCCCCCCATCTTCGGCTCTTCTCTTACATTTGCCTCACAGGCTGGAAGTCTTCACAAATCAGCCAGCGTCAGGATTCTTGCTTGAAACTTTGCTTGAAGCTTGGTATCTTGATGTTTGAGGAGGAATAAAAAGGGGGGAAACCACCAAACAAAGGTTAAAAAGAGGAGAGACAAGCTCTGGTGCTAGTTATAGATTTATTATGATGCTCAATGCATTTCAGAATATATTCATTCTTCAGGAACTAAAACCATTCAAACAGACTCAAATTAGTGTCATGAAGACAGCACATTGGTCATAAACATAGGCATAACATTTTTTAAAAAATTATAAGACCACAAGCAATATAAATCATTTTAAAAAAAGATTTAAATGTTTTCCAGTAATTCACAATGACACATATCTATTCACTAACGTTGAACTAACATGTTATAAAACCACAATATATGGCTGAACTAAAACAGAACCTTTTAATCACCATAAAAAAGCAGCTTAAAAAAATCATCCCCTCAGAAAAACAAACAAATATTGCCCAGTACTGACCTATTTCCTTGGCTCTGTAAAAGCAATGAAAATTCTTTACCAAAGCCCCACACTGAATAAAAATCAAACTCAAAGGGTGCTAGTGTTCATACTGGGTATATAGATTAGCTCAGCTGTATAATCACTGCATTTGAGAATTTACTGATCCAGCCAGTACTTACAGTGAATAGCTCACATGTACAATTGTGACAGTCAACCAATTTCCATGTAGAAACCCCGTTTCTTATTTTATTTGAACTCAGAAAAATCCAAATCTTCATTTAACCATAGAGGTCCCAAACTTTTTAGAGAGATTATCCAAAATAACTATCTCTTACTAAGTAAACTCTCATTACCCACAATTCTTTCGATGGCCCAAAATATAATATCATTTGGTTTATGCTGTTTCTCAACAAAGTGTCTGACCAACGAGGCACCCATTCTTTGGTGTCTTAAATTACAGAGATGTTCCTCAATTCTCAGTTTTAATGGTCTTGATGTCTTTCCAACGTAAATCTGATTACAGGGACAGGAGATCAGATAAATCACTCCTGCAGAATTACAGGTGAAGAAATCCTGGATTTGAATATGCTTTCCAGTATTGGGACTGACAAAGATTTTTTTTCTTTTGAGTAAACTTGCAATATGTGCAGTGGCCACATGGATGGTGTCATGTTGGCTTAGATGTATGAAAAATCATTGATTGTCTATTGTTATTATTGCTCCTTGCATATTCTGTATGGATTAACCAATCTTTAAGATTTTTCATTCTCTTAAATTGGACCAAATGACAATTGGAGTGAATATATGTTTGGAGTCTCTTTGTGATCTGATATTTTTAAAACCATTCATTCCATCCATGAGATCACATGTGTGGGACTCCACACATTTCTTGCAAAACATAGGGACCATTAACATTCAGTCAGAAGATATTTTGGTCACTATGGATGTTAAATCTTTGCATTATGCAAGACCAGGTCTTCTGTATCTTTAAAAGTTGTGCAGGGGAAGGGAGAATTCCACCTTGTGGTTTTTCCGATTACATTGTTACAAGAACACCTGCACTTGGTTGACTTTCTCTTCTCTGAAAGATTCAGAATCATTATCAGGCCCTGAGCCTGGCAACCCTAAGCTCCACAGATCAGTACAGGGCAAAGTTTGTTTTTCTGGGGAAGGAGTTTGTAAAGCTGCTTTGTTATGGCGATTAAATGGCTATGTTTTATTTTAGCCATATATTGTGGTTTTATAACTTGTTAGCTCAGCATTAGTGAATAGATGTGTCTTTGTGAATCACTGGGCATTTTTTAAATGATTTTTAAATGATTTATATTGTGTGTGGTCTTAATTTTTTTTTAAAAAAATGTTATGCCTATGTTTATGACCAATGTGTTGTCTCCCCGACACTAATTTGAGTTTGCTTGAATGTTTTTAGCTCCTGAGGAAGAAATATATTCTGAAATGCATTGAGCAACATAATAAATCTATAACTAGCACCAGAGCTTGTCTCTCCTCTTTTTGATCTTGATGTTTGAGGCATCTCTGGATATTACTCTGAGGCTTTTGATGTCACTCTGAGACTCTTGAGCCCCCTTAAGCAGTAGCGTACCTAGCGTATTTGACACCCGGAGCGGATCATTTTTTAACACCACCCTCCTCTTAATAGTCCCCTCCCACCACGACCCTCTGCAATTTTGAAGTGGTCCTTGGGGGGAAAGGTTTGGGAACCCCTGCGCTAGATTTCCTCCCCCTGCCATGAACTACAGACAGACATGTTTAAAAGTGGAAACATTTGACTCCTCTCTACTGGCATTCCCACAGTAACAACCTCAATGTGATTCCTGCTGCCAACCTCAAAACTGTCTTGGAATTTATTTAACAAGCTCCCATCCCGCTTAAACCATGCATGGGGGGCTATTTTATTTGCTTATATGATGGCATCACTGTGCCTAGTGCTTTACAGGGTACAAGAGGAGAGATCCCTGCCCCCAGGAGCTTCCAATCTAAAACTTCCATGGGGGCGGGGGAAGCAGAAGGTGGCCTGCGGAGGGTTACTTACAGCAGGGCATGGGAACTTGTGGGGGGGGGGAGATTGGCAAACCGTGAAGAGCGAAAGCACTCTGCACTCACTCAGCCTCAGAGGCGCCGCTTTCAAATGGGAGGGCGCTCACCAGTAGTGTTGATGAGAAGTAGCCGCTGGAGCTGGCCAGCCCTGCCACGGAGCGCCCACCCGGCCTGGAGCATGCACTGCAGCCCCTCGTCCGAGGCCAGGTTGGCAGGCAGGCCCTGCACATGGAGCGCTGGGCAGGCGGCATGCAGCTCACCCTCCAGCTCACCCTCCAGCTCACCCAGGGCACCAGCCGAGCATGCCACCAGCAGCAGGGTGGAGCTGGGGGCCAGCCGTGGGGCCAGCAGCCATGCCAGGCTCCGGCCCAAGCCCCACAAGGCACCTGTCACGATGCACACAGCTTGCCCAGGCCACCACCACCCGGCTCGGCCTCCATAGCTGCACGTCCAGCTTCTTAATGAACACTCCATCTTAGGGTTGCCAGGTCAGAAGCATCCCAAAACCTGAGATTTTAGGGGCGGGCCTGAGTGATATCATGGGGGCGGGCCTCAGTGATGTCACAGGGTGGGCCCAAGTGATGTCATTAAGCATGATACATTACGCATCAATCACAGTTGCTTGGAGCATACAATTAAAAAAATATCTGATTGGAAATTAAGCTAGAAATCTTAGCTAAAAGAGGGAGCCTGGGTAGGGAACATTTAGTCTAGCCTACTTGCTTTCGGCAAGAAGGGTTGAAGTGCCTTCAGGCCAGGCCAGTCACCAGAAGGCCACTGTAGGAAGAAAGGAGCCTAGTGTTCTGGAGATGTTAGATGGGAGCATTCGGGAGTAAAGGTGGATGCCCCTGAAGGCTGCAATTCTAAACACATGTACTAAGGGATTAAGCCCCATAGAACTGAACAGTACTTACTTCTGAGCAGATATAGTTTGGATTGTGCTGTTGGTAAAGCTTGACTAGGGATCCTCTGCAAAGACATCCATATCCAAGCAGGGTTGGCAGCCCCCTACCTGGAATGCCCTGCCCTTATCTTTTAATGTGGCTGCTCCAAACTTCTTTACAGATTTGACCCTTCAGAAAGAGGTCTAAAAAATGAGTAAGAGTAAGAAGATTCTCTACCCTTTCTGTCTACCTTGTGGGCTGCTATAAACTCACTTTGACAGCCAACCCAATTCCAGTGAGTAATAATTGACAGAGAGAAAACACAGGCAGCAGCTTGGGAACAACAACTGCAGCCACACTTTCAAATATGTGAATGAATTCTCTTTTACCACTATTGGGCAAGACACAAACTGCCATGCAACCGACAAGGTGCATCATCAGTGGGTTTTAGGGGGTTGAGCTGAGCACATGCAACCACTGCTGTTGCTTCTATGGATGTAAGGGAGTGAGGTTAAAGTAAATGAAATGCAAAAGAGAAAATGAAAAACAAAATTCTGTGATGCTTTCCTAAATGCAATACCATACCAAACACAAGAAGATTCCTATGAGTAAGGCAGACAACTTAGCATCCCACAACCAGTCAGGATTCATAACCGAAAACCAAAACTAAAAAAATCCTTGCAGCCAGTCAGTTAATGCAGAATGCTGCGGCATGATTGCTGACATGAGTGAGATCCTATCAGCACATAATACCTGTGCTCTGAAATCTGCATTGGTTGCTGATTTGCTACCAGGCCAAGTTCAAGCTGTGCTTTCCATGTTATGGGTGCCACATAGTACTTGTTCTGCTCTTGTAAGAAATCAGTCCTGTAAAGTGGCAGCATTTTGGATACTCTGTTCATAGGGTTTTCGTGGTAACAGGTATTCAGAGGTGGTTTACCATTGCCTTCCTCTGACTTTGGACACATATCATACTTTGCAAACATAATGAGAAGACGTGATTCACTAGAAAAGACAGTACAGAAAAACAGAAAGGAGTAGAAAAAGAGGAAGGCCAAACAAGAGATGGATTGATTCCATAAAGGAAGCCACAGACCTGAACTTACAAGATCTGAGCAGGATGGTTTATGACAGATGCTGTTGGAGGTCACTGATTCATAGGGTCGCCATAAGTCAAAATTGACTTGAAGGCACATAACAACAACAATGAAGTGGCAGCACCTACACTTTGGAACTCCTTGCCTTTTGACATTAGGCAGACACCTCTTTTCAGCACCTGCTAAAATCATTTTTGTTTAGGCAAGCCTATCCAGGCATGTAGAAGCTATTGTGTTTTTAAATCTGTTTTTAACTCATTGTTGGTTTTATTAATTTGAATGTTTTTCAATATTTATTATTTATTTATTATTTATTTTATTAATTAAGCTTATAAACCGCCCGACTAGCAATAGCTCTCTGGGCGGTGAACAAAGTACAGTAAAATCATAATACAATACCACAGGACATTAAAACAATCAAAAATCAATTACAATTTTTTTTATAAATTTAAATACACGTCTTTAACTGTTTTTGCCAATAATTTTACTGTTTTAATTCTTTCTGTAAACTGCTTTGAGATTTTTTACAATAAAGCAGTATATAACTGTTGTAAATAAAATACATAAATAAATTTTGGAGTCACAGCTTTTAAAAATGGTTTTAAAGAAATTTTGTTTTAATATATTTTAAAGTCTGTTTTTATGATTTTTAAAATGTTTTTAGTGCTTTTGTTTGCTGCCCTGGGCTCCTACTGAGAGGAAGGGCGGGATATAAATCAAATAATAAATAAAAATAAATAAATAAACTTTATTCACCCAACCCAAAATTCAGAATCATACCACTTTAAGCTGTTTTGCAACTGTTTATACTTGTTTTATGGTTATTGATTTTTAAAGGGATTTATTTCTTATTGTGAGTTGCCTTGGTTTCCAATCACCAACCCTACCTTGCAGGGTTGTTGGAAAGACTCTACACACACACACACACACACACACACACACACACACACACACACACACACACACACACACACACATGTAAAAATACACCGCATGTAATAGTTTATTGTCAAACCAGTTGGTCATTGCAGAACATTTTTTAAAAAATCAGTATTAGTTTCCTACATAAAAAATGTGATACCTAGGTAAACTCTGCCCAATTGCTTTAAAAATAAGATTGGAGGGGAAGGGAAAGATTTACAACACAAACACAATTATTTGTTATGTTTACTCAGAAGTCCCATTAATGTACAGCACAATCCTAACCATGTCTACTCAAAAGTAAGTCCTAATGAATTCAATGGAGTTTACTCCAGGTACATGGGATTAGTATTAGTATAGCAAGTAAGATTAAATACTTTCATATTGCCAAGGTTTTCAAAGCACTGCCCTCTCCAATAGCCCAGGGCCTGACTCTTGCACACAAGAGGGAAAAAAAACATTAAGCCATATTCTTTCTTACTCAAACTGAAGATCTCAAAACCACCATTTTCTGATGTTGCAATGAAGCCTAAGCACTGCCTGGGTCAACAAATCACAACCCTGGCTTCACTTATTGGCTACAATCCTGAAAGGGCAGGGTTAGAGCCAGAGCTTGGAAAAGTTATTTTTTTGAACTACAACTCCCATCAGCCCAATCCAGTGGCCATGCTGGCTGGGGCTGATGGGAGTTGTGGTTTAAAAAAGTAACTTTTCCAAGCTCTGGACCTAAGAGCTGCTATACAGATCCATTAAACAGATTAAACAGTTGCGGGGGGCGGCTGATGTTTTGGTGTATATCTTGGGAACCAGACCACCTAGAAACTTAATTTAAAAATAAAAAATAAAAATTGAAGCTGAGAGTCCGGAGATTAAGGTAAAAAGCCGGAGACCCGGAGGAGACCCCCCAAAACCAGAAACTCCAGCTGAAAATCAGACACCTGGTAACCCTACTCCATCTTGCACCCCCTTATTGACTGCACCCGGGGTGGGATATAAAACTAATAAATAAAAAAATAACCTCCAGTCGGGGAACAACCATAGCTGGCAAAGCAGCCAGTGCTGGATAGGTACACCATACCACTGAGGCCACTTGGGCCTCAAGGAAGGAATCAGTATTCAGCAGTACCCCAGACTATGAACCTGCTTCCTCAGGGGGAGTGCAATCCTATCTAGAATGGGTTATCTGCTGAATTCATAGAACTGATTCAGATGACAGGAGAAACAGATTTTGGTGCTATCCACTCCAAAATCCCAGATGACTGCTCCTAGTGGCTTCATATAGATGGTTAAAGAACACTAATCCAGGTATATATCTAAACCTGCAGGTGCAACTACTCAAAAGACTATAATTATCACAGTTACATGAATGATGTTAAAAAGCAGCTTCCCAGCTATGTGGCGTCAACATAAATAAATTGGCTGTGATCCTCCCCTGCCTGATAGAACTACAGCAGCTTTTCTGATGCTTAAAAAAACCAAATGGTATAAACCTGTATGCACATTATTGTTGTTGTTGTTGTTGTTTATATCCCGCCGTTCCAGCAGGAGCCCAGGATGGCAAACAAAAACACTAAAAACATTAAAACATCATAAAAACAAACTTTAAAACACATTAAAACAAACTATCTTCAAACGGTTACTTTAAAAAGCTATCAAAACATCTTCTAAGACTAAAAACATTTAAAAACAGTTTAAGAACATATTAAAAAGCAATTCCAACACAGATGCAGACTGGGAGAGGTCTCAACCTAAACACACACATAAACACACATCCAGCACTGCACTATAAGAAATGTCTCAATAACTTGCAAAATTTGATGCTATAAACATTCTGGTTTATATGCTCAAAATGGAATCCAGCCATACACTCAGAGTTAAAAACATATGCTTAATGATTTCATGCACTTGGTCCAGACTACACTAAGGGCTCCTCCAGATTATGTGTTTATTGAGCATTGTACAAAGCTCACATGGAGGCTTGACTATATTCATTCTTCATTGAGCGTTTATTCTGATTTGCTTCTGGGGTGTTTATACCTCTTTCCATGAATCATTCCACACTTTCCAGTGCATTTCTCTGTCACTTTCTTAAGTGCAAAAATTCTGTTTCTTTTTAAAAGTGGATTTGCTGCATTAGGTGACAGACAGCATTCATCTACTTTAATTACACAAATGTAAAGTTCTGGTATGCACTTGAATCCTTCCCACAGAATAGTGACAGTCTGAAGGCACCCTTAAGGCATGAATGCATCTGAGGTCATTACTTCTTTTAATGATACCACGTATATGTGGGTTCAGTATCTATGAATCTGAGGGATACCTGCTAGTCTCTGTAGCTGTTTGCTACCCTATGAGAAATTACAAAGAGTACAGGCAGGCCCTGCTTATACGGCAGGTTCCTTTCCGGACCCCCGCTGTAAAGCAGAAATTGCCGTAAAGTGGAACCCCATTGAGTATAATGGGGCGCATCGCACGAAAATGATGCGAAAATGCCTCAAAATGCCGCAAAAGTGCAAAATCGGCTTTAAAATGGGGAATGAAAGCCGCCGCATTAGCGGAACGCTGGTAAGTGAAGTGCCGGTAAGCAGGGCCCTTCTGTATTCAAGGATCCTGAGACACCTTGCCTCACTGAGGTTCATTCCCAAATGTTTATGATGTATTGACTTTGTGGAATTAAGGCATACAAGCGCCACTTGACTCTACCCCAATGATTCTGAGATGTTTGGGTGAAGGAGGCATTGTGCCTCACCCTGGAGACGGGCAGTGCATGTAGACACTAGTGTACAGCTGTATGCTGTGTTTTCAGATGCCAGTTTGGGGGTGGAGTTTGGAGTGAGTTATTTACAGCCGATGACACCCTAAGCCAGTGCCCTTCGCATTCTCCTTGGCCATGACAGTTCCCCTCCTGGTGAAGATATGGTAGGGGGATTCACTTGGGCCATGGCAGTGAGAAAGTGTTCCCCTGACCACTCTCCTGGAATCACCAACTAAATCAGTTTATTTTTTTTTTTTTTCAATAATTTTTATTCAGATTTTCATAAAACATACAAGACAAAATCATAAAACATTCAAAGACAAAAAACAAAATCAAAAATAGTTAAACAAAAAGAAAAAAAGAAAAAAAAAACAAAAATAAAAAATAAAGAGTAAAATATTGACTTCCCATTTGTCAAAGATCAAATCAGTTATAAGTCTATAATATATAACAATCCTGTCTCTTAAGTCATATTATAAAATCACTTTCCTCCAGTAGTTATCTTACTTAATCATCAAATCTCATAAACATTACTTTATTCTTTCCACAAAAAGTCAAAGAGAGGTTTCAATTCTTTAAGAAATATATCTATCAATTTTTTTTTCCAGATAAGCATATCGATTAATCCATCTCATTACTAATTATGATAATCTTATTGTCATAACCATAGTCAAAATAAACATTTCAATTAATCCATCACATCAGAATCTGTTAGGTTCAATAATTTCAGTAGCCATTGTTCTATTATCTCTATTAGTTCCATTTTCCATCTTCCATCTTCAGTAGTCTTGTTAAGTCCAGTAATTTCAATATCCAATCTTCCATTATCAGTATTCCATAATAATCTTGCTGTCAAAGCCATAGTCATATAGTAAGAGTCTGATGGGGATTACCTCTATCCCAAATATTTTCTTGCCATCCATTCTGAATAGGTTGCTGAAATACTGCTGTAAAATCATATCTCTGTTCTTTTTTTCAAAATACACTGGGTCATCTCTTAAAAGTTTTTCCATTGTCACATGGCTGCAGTTAATTCCATAGATTTTCTCTATATTGGGCTCCATCACATCATTCCAGTCCAGAAGATTATCCATGCCATTGATAACTTTATCTCTAGAATCTTCATTCATTTCTTCAGAGATAACATTGAGTTCCAAACAATAGATTTTATTTCTAAAGTCCATAGACTCCAAATCTTGTTCCTGTTCCACGTTGGTTCCAATCTCCGGGATCTCCTCTCTCACAGGGACCCCTATTCCAGTCTCCAGGGTCACCTCTCTCACAGGGACCCCTGTTCCAATCTCTGGGGTCTCCTCTCTCACAGGGACCCCTTCCAGGGTCACCTCTCTCACAGGGACCCTTATATCTTTAATCTCCTGCTTCATTTTACTCAATTCAATTTTCATTATCTCAATCTCATCCATTATTTTCTGAAACATAGTTATTTCCAGATTTTCAGCCACTTTCTTAATTGCCATTTTAAAAGAAAAATATAGGAAAACCACTTCTTATTTCAGCAACAATTGGGTTAATACTCCAAACTTGGTGACATCACAGTATAAACAGAGCAGACAGCCTTATCTCTCCAATAGTTAAGTAAACAAAATGCAGTTCCCAGGATCGAAACAATTAATGGCAATCGTCAAGAAACAGATTCGTCAAAATAAAATAGACCAAAAAGAGAGTAGTCTCAAAACAGTATAATATTTTTCAAAATAAAAATCTGGAATAGAAATCCCTCTTCTGTGTGTATCTTTAGAATGCAAATCCAGGACAGCTTTTTGCAACAAAAACAGAGATAAGCTATTAATTAGTGCGTAGCAGAGAGAAGTTACGGCTCCCCAGTGAGATGTCAAAAACTGATCAATCTGGCAAATCTCTTTTAAACAGCAACAATTTAAGTCAAGTAAAAGAAAAATATAGAAAGAAGGGTGCTTGCCTGTTAGTGCGTTCTCTCTTAGAAGATAAGGTGAACGTTCGCTTTATCAGATAGAGCTTGCTGTTAAAAATCCGTCCCACCTTCGTCGGCTGGACCTCGTCCCATAAATTAATGAGATCTGGTCGTCCCAACAAAAATAGGCTTTGAGGTTAATCTCTTCGTTTCTCCCTACCCGGGAGAAGTTTAATCAGTCAAAAAAAAAAGAAAAAACTGACTGATATATCTGAATAAGCTTCTTTTGAGGCAGGAGCCCGTCTCAAAAGCAGGCACAGGCTAAGTCACCCTTCCCGGAAGTCACCAACTAAATCAGTTTAGAAGAAAGTCCCATTCCATTTTTTTTGTGATTGGGTAGGCTTAATAATAAAAGCAGTGTGCTAAGCCTCCAAATTGAACATTTTTTTAGACCCTTGCTTTAATAATCTACTGCAAGAGTGGGGAACCTTTGAGCCTCCAGATATTGCTAAACTACAACTCCCATCAACCCTAGCAAGCATGGTCAATGGCTAGGGTTGATGGAAGTTACAGCAGCAACATCTGGAGGGCCAAAGGTTCCCCACACCTGGTCTATTGCTTCTGATATTATATTCTGAATATTTTACTGCCTCAAATCCTAGAATCTTTTGGAGGAGAACCCTTAACTGAACTAGTACATTGCTGTTTGGAGCACCTATTAAAACCTATTCTAGGATAGCTATCAGAAATTTGGCCAGCTATTTTTAGAAACACAGTTGTGTTAATCTCAATCTCTGTTACCGCAATTGTTCCATTTATACTAATACCAGTTTTCCCTTTGTTAGTCATTTGGTGAGCATTTATTAACTAACACCACCCATCCCTTTCCCTGTTACCCATGTTTAGCTCTCCATGTTAACTCATATTTGACTCCTCTGTCTTATGTATGAACTAGCAGTGGTCGGCAGAGCAGGAGCATTCACCTGACATCCCATCACTGGCATCTCTGCGGCTTACTGAGAGGGCCAAGGTTGGTGAGGTGCAAATGCAATGTTGGGGGCACCAGACTGGCTTTGCTGGTGCATTTGCACTATGCAAACCTTGCCTCTACTTTGTCCCTCCCTCCCAGTAAGCCACAGCAACACCGGTGATGGGAGGTAGGGTAACTATCTTCACCCACTCCGCCAAATGCTGCTGGTATTAATGTCTCATCCTTCTGCATTTTCTTCCATCATTTGGACTGGTCATTCTCTGAGGCCCAACCATCAGCAACATTACAACCATGCCTTTATTATTTCAAGTTCAAGTTCAGGTTTATTAGACTCCTGAAAGATAAAGGCCAGTACATAAATTGATTACAGACATTTGAGCAGTTTTTTTAGTTTTTCTATATTTATTTTTTAAGTCATAAAAAGCATAAAATAGAAAGTCAAAGTAAAATCAAAATAAATGTTTTACACATGAAATGAAAATGAAAAACCAGAGAAACAGAGGCCATGAGCTCATCTCCTCATATTGTTTTATATTTTCTCATACATATCTAGAATATGCAAGCGTAAATTGCTGATTTGGAAACTATACTTCTGTTAATGCAGCTTAATATAGCATTTGCCTTTTTTGCAGCCACATCACACTGTTGGCTCATATTCAGCTTGTGATCAATGACAATTCCAAGATCCTTCTCACATGTCATATTGCTGAGCTAAGTATCCCCCATCTGATAACTGTGCATTTTGCTTCTTTTTCCTAAGTGTAGAACTTTGCAATTATCCCTTTTGAATTTCATTCTGTTATTTTCAGCCCAATGCTCCAGCCTATCAAGGTCCCTTTGAATTTTGTTTCTGTCTTCCACAGTATTAGCTATGCCCCCCAATTTTGTATCCTCTGCAAATTTGATAAGCATACTCTGTACCTCCTCATCCAACTCGTTAATAAAAATGTTGAAGAGCACTGGGCCCAGGACCAAGCCCTGTGGTACCCCACTTGTTACTTCCACACAGTTTGAGAAGGAACCATTGATAAGCGCTCTTTGAGTATGATTCTGGAGCCAACTGTGGATCCACCTGATAGTTGTTGCATGCAGCCCACATTTAGCTAGCTTGCTAATCAGAATATCATGGGGCACTTTCTCAAAAGCTTTGCTGACATCGAGATATATTATGTCCACAGCATTCCCACAGTCTTCAAGGGAGGTTACCTGATCAAAAAGTGAGATAAGATTAGTCTGGCAGGATTTGTTCTTCATAAATCCATGCTGGCGCCTAGTAATCACTGCATTGTTTTCAAGGTACTTACAGATTGACTACTTTATAATCTGCTCCAGAGCTTTTCCAGGAATTGATGTTAGACTGACTGGTCTGTAGTTTCCTGGTTCCTCCTTTTTGCCCTTTTTGAAGGTTGTCACACAGAGGAGGGCCGGGATCTCTTCTTAATCATCTCAGAGTGCAGGACACGGAATAATGGGCTCAAGTTGCAGGAAGCCAGATTTCAACTGAACATCAGGAAAAACGTCTTAACTGTTAGAGCCATACGACAATGGAACCAATTACCTAGAGAGGTAGTGGGCTCTCCAACACTGGAGGCATTCAAGAGGCAGCTTGGCAGCCATCTGTCGGTAATGCTTTGATTTGGATTCCTACATTGAGCAGAGTGTTGGACTTGATAGCCTTATAGGCACCTTCCAACTCTACTATTCCATGATTCTATGAACTGTTGACTGTCACTATTGATTTGACTGGATGAACCAGACAACTCCTGAGTATAGCAGGACAGCCATCTGTAAATCAAGTGTCAGGAGTAAAGATGAAGAGATTCTGCACAACCTTCCAAGTAACCCACATCAGTGGACACTAGGGATGGGTGAGAATTTCACTTCATATTTCAAGATGAATCTGTCAAATTTGCACTTTCTGAAACACTATGAGAACCAAAACACAGCCATCCTACAAAATTCATATATTTGAATTTTGCAGTGCAGTTTGCCAGCCAAACAATGTTTCCAAAAATTCATATATTAGAGGAAAATGTGCATAAAAATGAATATATGAGTGAAAATAAAATGCAAAAATGCATTATATGATGAGAAATGGGTGGCAAATATGTGTACATTAGTCAAAACTGCTTACAAAAATGTGGTTATCGCGAGAAATTCACACTAAAATGTTGGATAAATAGCTATAAGTGGTGTAGTGAGACACACAACCTAAGTAATGCTAAGCATTATTCCTCATACAATAGCTCAGTAATAACAACTTAGGCAGATCAGTGTTATTAGACAGAAACTGCAGCGAGAATGAGGAGATACCATTGCTAGAACCAGTCAGGAGTCATTGGTTCTGTTTGCGCCTTCCCCCTATGCTGAACTATCAGAACTGCAGTTTAGAACATCTGAGCAGAGAAGTGGTCTCAGGCTCTGGCTTGGCTTTGGACTGGCTCTGCTCACTCCGGCTTGCCATTCCTGTTTGGGCTGGGACCTTGCCTTAGCAATGAGGTCTTGCTGGTCCTTGGTTCTGACTCCTGGCACAATCCCTTGGCAGTAGCTCCCTGACTCAACTCTTGGCTCCTTTTTCCCAGCACCTGGTTCACTTCTGACATCTGTCTATAGCTCAACTTTGACAGAGGCTAAATGAATAACAGCTTGTTGAAGGACACAAACAGCATATAAACAACCACCTGTGTTATGCTACATGTGTCTATTAACTCAGGCTGTGTACACATTACTCACTTAAAATGCAACGAGGTCATTCTTTCCCCATTGCATTTCAAATCACATTTGCACATTGTTATACACATTGTTTCTAAGTTGCCCGATGTCTGTTCATACCAGTGGGCAGAGAGGGGCATGGATGTCTTCATATGGCTTACAGTTTCAAATTGGATCAAAGCTAATTTTGGGGGGGGGCATCAAAACACAGTATTTCTCAAGAAACAACAGGATATATGTGAATTGTGGCTAACGCCATGTGCTCATGGCTTCACAAACCAGTTACAGTAGCACACTGGATGCAGAATAAATGGAGTGTGCACACAGTGTCTTTGGCCAGTGTTATCTGATTATTTGTAGTGCTACTTACCTGGTGGCAGATCTATGCAATTCTGTGCATGTGTACATAGAAGTACTTCCCAGTGAGCCAATGGGACTGACTCCTACATAAGTGTGTGTGGACTACAGTCTTATTAATGATCATTAAACAGAATAATAATTCCTCTAATTACACTAGTAGTATACACTGAGCTAAAATAACTGTGCTAAAAATACTCCTCTTTATCACTGTTTGTTTGGAAGAAAAGCCATTGTTCAGTGGTAGAATATCCACTTTGCATGCAGAAGATCCCAGATTCAACCCCAGCATCTTCAAGTAGGACTGGGAATGTCACCTGTCTGACAGCCTGGAGAGACACTGCCAATCAGTGTAGACAATATGAAGCAAGATGGACCAATGATCTCATTAAGTAGAAAACAGATTCCTATGTTAGGCTGCAATCACATGCATGTCTACTCAGAAGTAAGCTCCATTGGGTTCAATGGGACTTACTCCCAAGTGAGGGTGTACTGGATTGCAGCCTTAGTTAGTTAGTTTATGTGCTTATATACCAAAATGGCTTGTAAGTGGTTTACAACATACCATCAATTATGAAATACCAAATTACAATTCAATGAAAACATTAAAGCATCCTTAATGGAAAAATACAATAAGTCAAACTAGTTAAGAACATGATCATTAAAAGAGTTAAAAAGAAACAATCAAACCAGTTAATAAAATCAAAAGTTCAAATGCAGGGGAATGCTTGCCTAAACAGGTGTATCTCCGGGAGCTGGCAGAATGCCAGAACAGATGGAACCTCTAATATTTCATCAGGGATGGCATTCCACAACACTGGTGCCACCAGTGAAAAAGCCCACCTCCATATTACCAGAAGCTGCTAATAATCAGTCTGTGGCCATATTACCTGGGTTCCATTTGTTGAATGTAATGCCCTTACCAATGGAGCAGATGATGAGTTTTGAGATAACCTGGTCCAGAGTTACTTAGGGCTTTGTATGTTAGTAGCAGAACTTTAGAACTCATTCAGTGGCTATTTGGCTGGCTGTGCAGATCCCTCAGCACTACTGTGATATGTGCCTGATAAGGAGCACCACTCACTACCTGGCTGTGGCATTCTGCAGCCTCTGGACCCACATACACACATTACAAATGTGAGGCTACCAACACATGTGACACAGTGGCTAAATTATCCCTGTCCAGGAAAGGGTGCAGTTGATGCACCAGCCAAAGTTGGTGATGGGTGCTCTTTGCCCCAGAGGCTACCTGGGCCTCCAAGAACACCCCTAAACTGGGTACTTGTTTGTTCAGAAGGAGTGCAACCCCATCTAGTCACAACTTTAGCAGGATTCAGCTTCAGTCTACTGACCCTCATTCACACCACCATTGCATCCAGGCACCAATTCAAGCTTATGCACAGCCTCTCCTGACTCAGATTTAATAGAAAAATAGAGCATACTGATGACACTGTACCTCCAAAGCTCCTGATGATTTCTCCCAACATTCAGATAGGAGTGGAACCACCATAAAACAGTGCCTCCAACTTCCAACCCACAATGGCGGACCAGGATACCATCATTACAGGTGTCAAAAGCCACTGAGAAACCCAACAGTAGCAGTGGAATTGCACTCCCCCTATCTCTGCCATGAAGAAGGTGATCAGAGCTGATTCTGTGCCAAACCCAAGCCTGAACCCAGACTGGAATGGTTCCAGATAATCAGTTTATTCCAAAAGTGCCTGAGCTGAACTGCCACCCCTCTCTTGAGCACTTTACCTAAAAAGGGGATATTAGAGGTGCCACATTAGCTTGCATGATAGACATTTGCTAGAACAATACAGCAATGCATGTTGCTTCCCACTCATTTGTCCAGTGCATAAATTTATCCAGACATTATCATTCAGTTTAAGCCAAAATTTATTAAACTAATTAAAAATCAGCCAAGCATTTACTGTGTTTACATGAGAATGATTGCTCAAAAATATTAAAGACTGAAGTTAGGCTTTCCTGATGGACGGTAGGGAACAGGTAGAACACTAGAGGATACCTCAATTTACCTTTCCTAGTATTTATAGTATTCTCAACCTTCATAGGGATCATGGGGGGAGGGGCTGGAAATTTAAAAAGGGGGGGAAACTACCTTTTGACCGCAGAAGCCCTCTTAAGGATGCTATTGCTGAGATCACAAACTTCTTGACTAAAATAATTCTGGAATACTATGCATTATTTTAGAAAAAAAATCAGCTGAATGACCCTGTGTGCTTAGGTTGCTACCAACACCAACGTACCTCTTGAATTCTCACCGAGAAACTCCTCCACATTTTCACTGTGTGGAGGTCCTCAGGGTGAAGTTCCTTTGCTGCTTCTCAGGCTGCAGGGGCAGGCAGCTTAATACTAAACTATGTGACACCCTCTTTAGTTTTACACTTGCATCTCCCCTCAGAATATTATTTAGTTGGTCATAAAATGGACATGTCACCTGATTACTCCCTGAGTGAGAGCTGTGCCTCCACCGCTCTTTTCAATTCAGACCAGAGTATATTCATTTTTGTTCTGCCCTCTACAGCAGTACAATTGCAGCCCCTATTAGCCTTTTTCTTTGACTATGTTTTCAAAGGTCTCCATATTTCTTTGTCTAGAACTTAACTGACCTTGAATGTTGTCCTGTCCCCATATGTCTAGCAGATCTATGGTTTCTTGAAGCCTCCATGATATCCCACATCTGCCACTACAGCTCACTCCTGAACTCCCTTTGCTGTCTGCCATATCTCTCCTCAGAACTGAGCTTGCAAAGTGACAGCTCACACCAGTCAGACGGGAAGTGGCATGAAACAGACATATCCAAAACCACATCCACCAACCCCAACCCACTCCATACAGAAAACAGGATGATGCTTGTACACATGCCACAGAAATGAAAATATTGAGGATCCGTTCCAGTTCTTTCATAACAGTTGGATTTATTTCATTTTTTTTTTGCAGTAAAAGAAAAAGTGGGGCTTTTTTAAATACATCATTCTGGAGTATTAGCTGACTGATGCCAAAAACATATGAGGAAAAAAGCCTAGCAATGATTATACTTTACACGGTAAGTGTGGAAAAGCCACAGTTAAAACCAACTTTCTATAAAGAGTTAAAAATTCCTAAAAGCAGTCACCTACTCTTAAAGCTAAGAATTTAAGGGTGGCCAGGGACAGGTCTTTCTCCTACCATATGCTTGAGTAAACAGGAATGTTTTAATTTTTTTCCTAAAAAGTTAATAATGAGGAAGACTTATGCACCTCACTAGGGAGGGCATTCCACAAACAGGGAACCACAACTGACAAGGGCCTGTCACAAGTCACCACCAAGCAGGCAAGTTCCCAGTCCCACCACCTGCCCTCAGTCTGGGAAATGTGTTGATGAGGGAGGCAACCAGATCCTTCCTCTGCTACCAGATTATTGGATTTTGGCCTACCTGCCAGTCCTCAACCTCTCCACCCAACATACTTGCCCAACTTTAGACCTGAGTGCCCGACCAAAGAATCAGCATGGATACCAGGGTAATCCTTATGTGGTTTGTGGTTGTTAGGTGCACTCAATGAGTCCACCTGACCCATGAATAGCCCTCTGTGTAGAAATACTTCCACATATTGGTTTGAGTTTTAGCTAGGCAGATGTGTTGTCTAAACTATATTCAGCTACTAGATTCTTTAATAATGGCTTCACTCAGACAAATGTCAATATTTTCTTGTTATTTAAAATCGCTGGAAGATTATGATTAAATAAATAAGGCTTAATTATTTAGGGAGATAGCTATCATCACACTAAAGGGCTTTAAAACTATGGAATAATCTATCTCTATGTAATTGCTTGAGTAATTTGAGTTAATTGCTCATCATGCAGAGACTTTAAAACATTAACTCATGCTTGCTTCCATGATCAATTAACATTATAAAAATCATTTTATTTCAGAATATCTCTCTAAGACCAATATTCCCATTGCCAAATGTCTTCACAGTGCAGATCGAAGCCTGCAGCTCTATATGTACTTACTCAGGAATGCCTCACAATGGGCCTTATGTCTGAACAGACACACACAGGATTACATTGTTGGAATGCAAAATTCAAGGAAATTGAGCGACACTGAGCAATCTCTGCCCTTGGTGGCCATCATGGTAGCCATATCTCTATTCTGTACATGAGGCAATAAAAAGGAATAAAGCTATCCACAAAATTAATATTTGGGGTTGTGGGCAGGGGTATAGTCGTCCGGGGACACGGGGTGTCACAGACCCCTTGCTTTTTGGAGGACAGGGCCTCAGTAGGGTCCCTATGTCTCCAGTGTCCTGTTGACCAATCAGCATGAAAGGGGAGCATGTGAGCTGCTGTGAAGAGTCTTCTGGAAGCTATCACTGTATTCTTCTTGCTCAACCTCAAAAAGACATACCTTCATCCTGCATCCATTGCTCAACAGAACTCCAAACAAAGTAAGAGACTGAAATCTCATTTTATTGTATAATCTTAGAAGGTTGTATAATCATAGAAGAGGGTGTGGCTGTGAGGGGCATGGCTGTCATGAAGTGACCCTGCATTTCTGAATATGCCACTATACCTCTACAAACACACTCTTTTGCAAGAAAACTAAATTTAAAAGATCATGGAAGCACTCAGGTTGAAACACTGGCATCTCCTGGATTACATAATTGTCCATGGTAGAGATCGTCGTGATGTACTCCTCACTAGGGCCACGACGAGTGCTGATGACTGCTGGACAGATCACTGATTAATTTGATCCACTATGGCCATTAATATTGTTTCTCAATGTAGGCTCCAAGGAAGAAAACCAAGGCATAAAATGAACATCCACGCCCTTCAAGATCCTATTAAGTGAGCTTGTTTTCAAACAACGCTTAAGAAATATCTACCTATAGAACTCCCTGAAAACGTCAAGGACCAATGGGTTGAACTGAAGACTTCTATTACTGCAGCATGTGAACAAACTATTGGATACCAAACTAAGAAACATCAGGATTGGTTTGATGAGAATGATACTGAGATTGAACGTATCATCATCAAGAAAGGAAAGCCTTCCAGATATGGCAGAACAACATTGACTGTGCTGCTAAAGAAAATCTATGCCACTGCAAGGGCTGAAGTCCAATGAAGAACTAGAGAACTTAAGAATGCCTGGTGGATAAAGAAAGCTAAAGAAATCCAGCATTTTGCAAATGCTCATGATATACAGGGCTTTTTTCAAGCTACAAAGGTCTTCTATGGACCAACAAATTATGGTACAAATCCCTTATGTTCAATGGATGGTACCAGACTTCTTAAGGATAGTCTATTGCACTGCTTTGGAAAGAGCATTACCATGGCCTCCTTAATCGTAACTCTATTGTGGCTGGTGAGGTCTTCTCATAAATTCCTCAACAACAAACTAGAGATGAGCTTGCAGTATCCCCTAATTTGGATGAAATCAATAAAGGCATTATTCAAATGAAGAATAACAAAGCTAATGGACCTGATGGGATTCCTGCTGAAATCTTTAAAGAAGGTGGGCCTGAACTTACACAACAACTTCATAAACTCATTGAAAAGATCTGGATGAGGGAGGAGATGCTAAAGACATTAGGGACGCCATAATTATCACTCTTTTTAAGAAGGATGATAGAACAGATTGTGAGAACTATCGAGGTATCTCTCTTCTTGCTACGTCAGGTAAAATCCTTGCAAGGATCCTCACACATAGCTTCCTACTTATCTCAGAAGGTATACTCCCTGAATGCCAAAATAATTTCTGCCGTTCCAGGGAGACAGTGGACATGATCTTCACTACACGACAGCTTCAAGAAAAATGCAGGAAGCAAAACCGACCTCTGTATATGGTGTTTATTGATTTGACTAAGGCCTTTGATACTGTGAATTGAACTACTCTCTGGACCATCCTTTGAAAATTGGATGCCCTGATAAATTTGTGAATATTTTGCAACTCCTTTATGACAACATGACGGCAACAATTTTGGAAAACAATGGCTTTCAGACTGATCCATTCAGAGTAGGATCAGGTATAAAACAGGGATGTGTCATTGCTCTGACATTTGCTATTTTCATTTCTATGATTCTACACCTTATTGAGGAGAAACTTCCTACTGGTGTGGAAATCATATATCGAACAGATGGAAAGCTTTTTAATCTCAGTAGGCTGAAAGCAAAAAGTAGGGTAATTACAACCTCTGTCATAGAACTTCAATATGCAGATGGTAATATAGTCTCCGCACATTCAGAGAAAGATCTTCAAACTATCCTAAATGTCTTTGCAGAAGCATATAGAAAGCTTGGGCTCTCGCTTAATATAAAAAAACCCAAAGTGCTTCATCAGCAGGTTCAAACTAGTCCCTCTGTGGCACCCTCAATCCAACGTAATGGTGCGACGCTGAAGAATGTTGATCACTTTTCTTATCTTGGCAGCCATCTCTCTGTAAAAGCTGACATCAACGCTGAAATTCAACATTGTCTGAACTCTGTGAGTGCCTCATTCTTCTGAATGAAGCTCAGAGTGTTTAAGGATTGTGTATAATGTTGTATGTATATTCTTTTGTATGATGTTATGGTATTTTATGTAAAGCGCTTAGGGATTTTGCATATTAAGTGGTATATAAATATTATGAATGAATGAATGAATATTTGCAGGGAGACCAAAATGCTTATTTACAAAGCCATTGTACTACCAACCTTACTGTATGCCTGTGAAAGATGGACCATTTATAAACGCTACTCTCAACTTCTTGAAAGATTCCACCAACACTGCCTCCAGAAAATTCTGCAAATTACTTAGGAAGACAGATGGACTAATGTTAGCATTTTGGAAGAAGCAAAGACCACCAGTGTTGAAACAATGAAAAAAAGTTTTTCTCCCTCTCTCATAATACTAGAACTCGTGGACATTCAAAGAAGCTGAATGTTGGAAGATTCAGGACAGACAAAAGGAAGTACTTCTTTACTCAGCGCATAGTTAAACTATGGAATTTGCTCCCACAAGATGCAGTAATGGCCACCAGCTTGGACGGCGAGGTTCAGGTGAGAGCCGTTCCCTCGTGGTGCCGAGGTCGGGTGAGAGACGTCCTTTGTTGGCTCAGGCTTGTTGCTTCTGCCTCGTCCTGCCGTCCCTTCGCTGTGTTGTGCCTTCGGTGGTAGCTGTGTTGTTGTGCTGCTGACTGGGGCGTCGCGGTGTTGTGGCATTGTTCCCATTACCTCGCCTGTTTGCGTGCAGCTGGGCTGCCACTGGGATTCCATTGCTGGGGCTCGCGCACGCTGCAGCCGACCTGCTCCTCGGGGTGCCGTTGTTGTGGTGGGATCGTTGTTCTTCATTGCTGTCTGCTGCTTGTCTGCTGTCGCTGTCGACTCGTTCGCTTCTGCCGCTGCTGTGCCGCCGCCGTTGCCGCCCTGCCACTGCGGGCCGTTGGTCTGTGCCGCTGGTGGTGGGTGCCTGCTGTCGGGAGTGAGAGCGTGGCGTGTGGAGTTTGGGGCGTAGCGGCGGGCCGGACCCTGTGACGGTGAGAGCGTCGCAGAAAGGGTCCAGGCTCATGATTTAGAGGACACCGTGTGGAGCTGCACATGAGGTGGAAAGAGATTCGGCTGAGTACAGAGGACGCTGTGTGGAGCGACGCTGGAGGAACGAGACAGCCGGGTTGACAAGAACAACGCGGAAGCCCGGGTGAACGCCCAGGGGCCATGTAGCAGCTTGTCAGTGGTGAGAGCACCGCAGGAGGAGGCTAGGCTGTCATCGTGGGCCAGCTGGCGGCGACGGCGACGGCAGGAAAACGCTGCGGAGGATACTCTAGAGAAAACTTGCTATGGAGGAGGGTTTTTTAATGCTGGCTGTTATTGTTGTTGTCTGGCTGTATTTTAATTTGTTTGTTTGTTTGTCTGTTGTTGTGTGAATGAGATTGAGTGGATGTGTGTGTGTCTTTGTGTTTATGTTGTTTAAGTGTTTTGTTGTGTTAGTTTTATTCTAAGATGTGCCTGGGTGAACATACCTTGGGTTTGGCAAGGAGTTTTTCGGGGGGCCCAATTAACGTTGTGATGGGTAATGGGAGGTACGGTGTTGGGAGGAGAACGTGCCAGGTAAGGGGAACTCGTCCCAGACAAGTTGTGTCTGTGCCTTGTTCCGGTTCTCCTCATATCCACAGGATTGTTGGTTGTACTGTCAGCCAGCTCTCGGATCTCCAGGTGCTGCTTTTAAATGCTAGGTCGGTCGTTAATAAAACCCCCCTTATCCACGATTTGATTGTGGAGAAGGGCGCCGACCTTGCGTGCATTACCGAGACCTGGGTGGGTGAGGAGGGAGGAGTTGCTCTTTCCCAGCTTTGCCCACCTGGGTATTCGGTGCAGCACTGTGGTAGATCTGAGGGCCGGGGAGGCGGGGTTGCTGTGGTCTATCGGAGTTCTTTCTCTCTCACCAAGCACCCTGTCCAGTCGGCGACTGGTTTGGAGTGTCTTCATCTTGTGTTGGGCCATGGAGACAGACTGGGAATACTGTTGGTGTACCGCCCACCTTGCTGCCCAACGGCTTCCCTAGCTGAGCTGACGGAGATAGTCTCGGAGGTATTGTTGAGGTCCCCCAGACTGATGGTACTGGGGGATATCAACATTCATGCCGAGGCTGTCTTGTTCGGGGCAGCTCAGGACTTCATGGCCTCCATGACAACCATGGGGCTGTCTCAAGTTGTTACTGGCCCTACGCATGTATCAGGACATACTCTTGATTTGATCTTTGCCACTGGTCATGGAGATGGTGATCTGAGGGTGGGGTATTTTTCATCTACCCCATTGTCATGGACAGATCACTGCTTGCTGAGCTTTAGACTCACGACAGCCCTTTCCCCTCTGCAAGGGTGGGGGACCTATTAAGTTGGTCCGCTCCCGGAGGCTTATGGATCCTGTTGCTTTCCAGAGTGCTCTGGGAGTTTTCCCGGCTGACAGTACTGGCGCTCCTGTCGAGGCCATGGTCGACCTGTGGAATACGGAGATGACCCGGGCCATTGACATGATTGCCCCCGCGCACCCCCTTCGGTGCAGAACTCAAACAGCACCGTGGTATACCCTGGAGCTGAGAGTGATGAAGCAAGAGAGAAGGAGGCTAGAGTGCAGGTGGAGGCGAACTCCTGATGGATGCAGTCATTCTTTGGTGAGTGCCTCCACTAAGGTGTATGTAAAAGCGATTAGGGCGGCAAAAAAGTCTTACTTTGCTGCCACCATTAGATCATCTCTTTGCTGCCCAGCGGAGCTTTTTAGGGTGGTATGAGGGCTCTTACATTCTGCCCCTCATGATACTAAAGAAACATCAGAAGCCCACTGCAATGAATTTGCGGAGCACTTCCAAGACAAGATTGCTTGCATCCGTCAGGACTTAGACTCTGATGTTATTACAGATGATTCCATTGGAGTGTCCAGAGCGCAGTCTTGTCCTTCATTGTTGGATGAATTTCAGTTGGTGCAGCTTGAGGAAGTGGACAAGGTGCTTGGAATGGTGCGGGCGAAGACTTCCCAGGAGGATACCTCCGCCTGTGCAGCCTCCGAGATGGGCTCCTGTCTTGGATGAAACTTTTTCAGCTTTAACCAGTCAGAAGGGTCTTTTTTGACTGGGGATAATTTCTTCCGGATAAGGAAGAAACGTGAGATTTTCCACACAGCTTTGTTGTGATTGTTGGAGACTGGAATTCGTCAGAATTGTCTGTGAAAGAAGGTCTTCCAGCTGCACAGACGGAGCGAGGATTTATAGCTTAGCTCAGCTGAATAAGTGACCCATTTTTTTAAAGAAAACGGACTAACAGGCAAACATCCTCCTGTCTACGCTCATTATTTTCTTATCTATACAGCTAAAGAGATTTGTCAGAGGATCAGCAATTAAGAAAACCTGGGTGAGCCAAAACTTTCCTTTTTTTTACTTACGGAATTAAGGGGGAAGAAAATAAAAATAGCCTATCTTTTTTTTATTGCAAAAAGCTGAAATGGAAAATAGCATTTTAAAGATTACAACGGATGAGGGGTTTCTGATTGGAAGAGAAAAGAAAAATCTTTTTGATTTATAAGACTTTTGGGTAATAAAAGTCTGGGACTATTTTTCCTGTTCTACTTCTTTTTTTTTTTTGACGAATCTGCACATTCTTTCTGTTACTAGTCATTTGGATGCTGTGAACTAAAGCTGTTTTTGCACTTCTGGGCATACAAGAGATAAGGGCTGTCTAGAGTGTGACGTCAGTTGGTTTGAAAGATTAACTCCTTTGTAACTGGATAAAGAAATAAACTGCTCTTTGCTTGGGACATTGAAAATTGAAAGAGTTTTGTTCCTTTGACTTTAAGAATGACAATTAAGAAGATCATGGATGTACAAGAAGGGACTTTATCTTTAGATATGTTTCAGAAAATAATGAATGGGATTAAATCAATAAAACAAGAACTAAGAAATAATAGTCAAGCGTTGAGAATTGAATTTGACGAAATGAGACAGGAGCTGAAAGAAATTCAGGATTCTATGAGAAAGGAGATTAAAGATAGATCTGGAAAACCAAAAAAGGATGAAAGAGAAATTAAAGGCAAGGTTCAAACTATGGAGATTGGATTAAATATGGACATGGAAAAAGATTTGGATTTCCTGGCTGTGATGGATCCTGGAGATAAATATTACGCTTTGGAACTCAGCACTGTCCCTGAAGGAATTGAAGAGACTGGAGATAAAGATATTATCGGTTCAAAAAAATTCGTGGACAGGAAGGACTTGATGGAACTTGAAATGGAGAAAGTTAACAGAATTAATCCCTGTTTTGTGTCAATGGAAAAATCTTCAAGAGATGTGCTAGGGTATCATGTAAAAAAGAGGAACAGAGATGTGGCTTTGCAACAATACTTCAGTGATACGTTTGGAATTGATGGCAAGAAAATATCTGTGATAAAGGAAATTCCTATCAGACTCTTATTATATGACTATGACAGCAAGATTATTGGGTGCGTGAAGATGGAAGATGGAAGATGGAACCAATACGGATAAAGGAAGAAGAGTGATCTGTAATTACAGGACTTAGTAGTCTTGATGCGTTGGATTAATTGACATGTTTACCTAGAAAAAAAAATGATGGACATATATCTCAAGGATTGGAAACTTCTCTTTGACTTTTTGTAGAAGAATAAAATGATATGATGTTGATGAGATTTAAAACCAATTAAGATAGCCGCTGGAGGAAGGTGTTTTTATAATCTATTAAGAGACAGGCTTGTTATATATTATAGATTTATAGCTGAACTATGACAAATCGGAAGTCAATATTTTTTATATTTCTTTTCTTTTTTTATTGTGTTGGTTATTGATTTGTGTTTTTTCTTTTTGTATTGTGTTGGTTTTGAAAATTTGAATAAAAATTAATTGAAAAAAAAAAGGAATGGTGCGGGTGACCACGTCCGCCCTGGATCCTTGCCCATCTTGGCTGGTGAAGACCGGCAGGGCTGTAACCACCGGCTGGGCCGAAGAGGTGATAAATGCCTCCTTGAGAGAGGGAGTAGTCCCTGGTAGTCTCAAGGAGGCAGTAGTGAGACCTCTTTTGAAGAAACCTTCTTTGGACCCAGATGTTCTGAACAACTACAGGCCGGTGGCGAATGTCCCTTTTTTGGGCAAGGTCTTGGAACGGGTGGTCGCCGGCCAGCTCCAGGCGCTTTTGGATGAAACCGATTATCTGGATCCGTTTCAATCCGGTTTTAGGCCCGGTTTTGGCACCGAAACAGCCTTGGTCGCCCTGTATGATGACCTTTGTCGGGAGAGGGACAGGGGGAGTGTGGCTCTGTTGATTCTCCTTGATCTCTCAGCGGCATTTGATACCATCGACCATGGTATCCTTCTGGGGAGGCTCGCGGAGTTGGGAGTTGGGGGCACTGCTTGGCAGTGGCTCCGCTCCTACTTAGCGGATCGTCGCCAGAAGGTAGTGCTTGGGGAACACTGCTCGACACCCTGGACTCTCCATTGTGGAGTCCCTCAGGGGTTGGTTTTGTCCCCCATGCTCTTTAACATCTACATGCAGCCTCTGGGTGCGGTCATCAGGAGTTTTGGAGTGCGTTGCCATCAGTACGCTGATGACACGCAACTCTACTTCTCCTTTTCACCTTCTTCAGGTGAGGCTGTTGATGTGCTGAACCGTTGCCTGGCCGCGGTAATGGACTGGATGAGAGCTAATAAACTGAAACTCAATCCAGACAAGACTGAGACACTGTTGGTGAGCTCTTTCCCTGCCCAGATGGTGGATGTTCAGCCTGTTCTAGATGGGGTTACACTCCCCTTGAAGGAACAGGTTCGTAGTTTGGGGGTCCTTTTTGACCCTTCCTTGTTGCTTGAGGCTCAAGTGGCCTCGGTGGCGCGGAATGCGTTTTACCATCTTTGCTTAGTAGCCCAACTACGCCCCTATCTGGACAGTGATGATCTCGCCTCTGTTGTTCATGCTCTGGTAACTTCTAGATTGGACTACTGTAATGCGCTCTACGTAGGGCTGCCCTTGAAGACCGTTTGGAAACTTCAGCTAGTGCAAAATGCGGCAGCCAGGTTGTTGACGGGGACCCATTGGTCCGCGCATATAACACCTGTCCTGGCCCGTTTGCACTGGCTACCTATTCGTTTCCGAGCCAGATTCAAGGTGCTGGTTTTGACCTATAAAGCCTTACACGGTGTGGGACCGCAATATCTGATGGAACGCCTCTCCCGCTATGAACCTACCCGTTCACTTCGTTCAGTATCTAAGGCCCTCCTCCGGGTACCAACCCATCAGGATGCCCGGAGGATTGTTATTAGATCTAGGGCCTTTTCTGTGGTGGCCCCCGAACTATGGAACAGCTTACCTGAGGAGATACACCTGGCGCCTACGGTACTTTCTTTTAGGCACCAGGTTAAGACCTGGTTATACTCCCAGGCATTTTAACGTTCATGTTTTATATTTAATGCTTTTATTCTACTTTGTTGTGATTTTGTATGTTTTATTGTAACTTTATTTTAACTCTGCTGTTCACCGCCCAGAGAGCTATTCGCTATGGGCGGTCTATAAATAAAATAAAATAAATAAATAAATAAATAAAAGAAGATTAGACAATCATTGAGGACAGAGCTATCAATGGCTACTAGCTGTGATGGCTGTGCTGTGCCACCCTAGTCAGAGGCAGCATGCTTCTGAAAACCAGTTGCCGGAAGCCTCAGGAGGGGAGAGTGTTCTTGCACTCGGGTCCTGCTTGCGGGCTTCCCCCAGGCACCTGGTTGGCCACTGTGAGAACAGGATGCTGGACTAGATGGGCCACTGGCCTGATCCAGCAGGCTCTTCTTATGTTCTTATGTTCTTAATGATCCTTCAACATCAACTTTGCTGGACCGGCCATGTTGTTCGAATGCCTAATTACCGTCTTCCAAGGCAGCTACTTTACTCCCAACTTAAGGATGGAAAACGGAATATTGGTAGACAACAAAAGAGGTTTAAGGATGTTCTTTAAGTGAATCTAAAAAAAATGTGACATGAGCATTGAGAACTGGGAAGTCTTGCCCCATGAATGTCCCAAATGGAGGTTGGCTATTATCAAAGATGCTATGGACTTGGAAGAAGCACTAGTACAGGGTGAATAAGACAAATGAGCTAAGCGGAAGGCACATCAAACAAATCCTCATTGTGGCCATTTTCCATCTGGAAACCTATGTCCTCACTGAGAAGGCTGTGTGGATCCAGAATTGGCCTCCACAGTCACTTATGGACCCACCATTAAAGACTTTATCTTGGAAGACAATCTTACTCAGCCACGAGTGATCACCAATGAATGAATGAAAAATGAATTGGGAAAATCAGAAATTAGGCCTGAGTTATAGCCTATATATAACTAATATTAGTGTACACAGCAGTATTTCTATTCCTATAGGACTCTTTTCATCCTTTCCAACAAGTATTCAAGAAAAAGAAGAAAAAGTAGCCACTATGATTGTGAGTATAGTGAGTGCTTCAAAAAAGTAAAAGGTAGCAATTTTTTCATATCACTTTAAGTTATCTCTTTATTTCACCCTTTAGCAATTCTGCTGTATTCAGTACAACTGCAGAATAAAGAAACTCTTACTTCTTACTACAGGCAAACACATGTTTCTTTACAGCTGGCTTGATAGAGAACACAAATGAAAATGAAAAGCAGAGCAAAGGAAAGTGCAAGAGGTGGAGTCTAATTGTAACCCATAATACAAAGTTCTAATATTAACTCTTCAAGGGTCATGTCACTGTACAGGCTGGGTTTTTCTGGATCACAATCACTATAGGGTGATTGTGATCATGAAAAATCCACCCTCACTTAGTGAAAATCTTGAGTGATCAGTCTTTGGGAGGGCTCTTCCAGATTAGACTTTTGTTGTGCATTCACCTTGCCTTATTCACTGAATTTTTCAGGATGTCCTATTCTTAAATTGCTCCTGTCATTGCCTGTTATGTTACAAGTTAAAAAGAAGAGAATTTTCCCCAAAAAAATCTTTGGGGTGGGTGGGGAGCACAGCTCTATGGGGGTGTCTACATTTGCCCCCCCTGCTACAGAGCTGTGGCGGTAGGAGTTGCATTTATTATAATCACTGTAGCCCTCTTCAAGTTTTATCATCCCCCAAGTGAGTAGCACCATATTAGGAAAGTGGAGACAAGTTTGCTCTGCTACACCCCCCTCCATTGCCATCCCTGACACTGTCTGAGTTGGAGGGCAAACTTCTGAAATGTGGTAGGGTGGAGCCATGCTATGCTAGTTTCCTGACAGGTGATTTGCTGCTGCTTACTGAGAGAGAGGGGGGAGAGGTGAAGCAGCAGGAAGGTAGATGCAGTGCAAACACACGAGGAGGAGCACAGACTTGAGTTTTTCTCCTTCCATCCATGCCCCATGCAGTCCATTGCATCTAAGACATCAGTCACCATATTCGTATGCACATGCTGTAGCCATGTTTTCCGGCTGCACATGAGTGTAGTATATTTTGCAGGATAGCAGTAGCATAGAGCTGTAGTCCAAGCTTCAGATGGAAGTATAGAGGGATGGGGAGGGGGCAGGCCTCTATTAGTTTGTGTTTCTCAGCAAATGCAAAATAATACATTATTTATTTATGTATGTATTTTATTATTTGACTTGTATCCCGCCCTTCCTCCCAGCAGGAGCCCAGGGGGGCAATTCAAAGAAATTGAAAGAAAAGCATCCTCGCCACTAGCTCAAATAATACCAACAGGACATCTGGCTATGGCCTGAAGGCACATGCCACTACCTTGCTGAAGTTCAGCAGGCCTGGGTCTGGTCAGTGCCTGGATGGGAGACCGCCTGGTAACCACAGGTATGCCGCTTTGCATTACTATGATGCAAGAAAGGCAGGCTGTAAATGTAATAAGTAAATAATAATTAATTAATCTGCTAAAGCAATTCACACACTTAGCAACATGGGAAGCTGCCTTATATCAAATCATACTATTACTCCATCCAGCCCTGTATTGTCCACGCTGGCAGCAGCTCTCCAGGGTTTCAGACAAGGGTCTTTCTCAGCCCTACCTGGAGATGCCAGGGATTGAACCTGGGACTTCCTGCATGCAAAGCAGGTGCTCTGTCGCTGAGCACAGCCCTTCCCCATCATCATGCCCCCCTTTATCATAACCCCTCAAGGTAAGGGGAGGAAGAGAGGAGCAAGTGAAAATGAGCTTGGGTGGTGAAGGGCTAAGGGCCCAGAGAACACTCCAGGACCCATGCCTAACTATACAAGTGAATAAACTCAGCAAACTTAGCAAGGCACAAGGGCTTGCCAATGAATGAACTTACATGATTTGATAAGCTACAGCTTCTTTCTTGTGGGATGCTCATTATAGCATGGAATACATTAAAGAGATTTTTTTTAAAAAAAAATTAAGCCTTGGAGCAAACCCCCCTGCTTTTTTGAAAAACAAATCATTAAAAGACTCATGCCTCCTGGCAAATTCTCACTTTCATTGAAGGTTTAGCAGGACTCATCGCAACGAACAGAGTGGCTTAAAGAAGATAAATCAGAGGGTTGTTATCAGATTAAAGCTGCCAAATCTGATATCTGAGGCTTTCTCCAATATGGGATAATCCTGTATTTTATCTCATTTTTGAACAGTGGGGATTTATAAATCACCTAGTTCTGCCACCCTATTAGACCAAAACGAGTTCCCTTGTGGGCTTCATTAACTTAGCATCATCTTGTCTGTATCCTTTTTTTCATTCTCCTCTGAAATTTAAACCACTGTTACCCTATTTGTTAAGACCTTGTTGCTGTGAGCAGACATTTTATTTCCTTAATTTGCATTTGGGTATTTTGTTTTTCCAGTGCCTGCAGAAGGGATTGGCTGGTTCTTAGGCATCTGTCTCCTGAGTTTCTCCACAAGATTGATCGCCCAGTAAAGGAGCTGCTACTGAAATGTTAATGTATGACTGGTGGCAGGAACTTATGGTGGGCTGGGTGGGACTTTACCCCAACTCTGCCATGCTTTAGATCTCATCTAATTGCTCTCATGCTGCGTCTATTCTCTGGCTATTATCAGATGTCAAAAAGTATCCATGACTAATATTGCTGAAAAACAAAACACTAGACTGATTTCTTTGTTGGTAACTTACTTGTAATTGCTTATTTCTTCCCAGTGCCAGTCTCCTGAGGAGGGAGGAGGTGCGTGATGGGACCTCAGCAATCCCACTGTGAACCTTCCTCCATTCCTCAGCTGATTGGTGCTGGCAATCACACTAATATCACCCTGCAAAATAGCTGTTTGGCAGGCTGTAGCAAGCACAATTGTGATAGGGATGAAGGTGCATGAGGATAGTCATGCCCAGGCATGTTATTCCCATGTAAATTCTGCTCCCTACAGCCCATAAAGCAGATGTTTGGTGGGTAAGCAGGAGCACAGGATAGGGTGATTTTAGTGGTGGGGCCTGGGCAATCCTGGTGGGCCGCAGGAAAAACCTGAGCTGGGCACATGTGGCCCATGCACCATGGATTTTTCATCTGTGCTCTATGGGAAGGGCTGTCAGGAGACAGTCCTCTATTTGACAGTCCTCTGGATAGTTCTGTGTTTGAAGGGCTATTCAGTCCACATCTGGTTTAAAAATAAATAACCATAAGAAGAGACAGTAGAGGCACTGAGGTTGAGCACTGCATTTTGGGCAATGTACAATGGTAGGTGAATATCGTGTATTAGTGCTGAGCTATTGCAAAGCTCTGCTGCTGCCCTCCAGGGAGAGACATCCAGACCTGAATAAAGGAGGGGAGGAGAATGACTGACAGTGGAAGCCAGTGGCAACTGGTGGCCTCATGTCAGTGGGGCAGTGGAATCTGCTCTGGGTTTTAGTCTGAACTTTCAAGGTGCTTCAGCACCTTAGACAGTTCCTTGAAAGTTCAGACTAAAACCCAGAGCAGATTCCACTGCCCCACTGACATAAGGCCACCAGCCCCCACTGGAGGTAGCAATGGCAGGTGAGGTGGCAATGGCAGCAGTGAGAGCCCAGGTTGATGCTGGTCACAGGTCCATTGGTAACACTACCGAAGTCTGGCCTTGGCCCCAGAAAGCATGATCTAGTACTCAAAGCTCATTCATTGTAGCAAAAAATGAGAGGCCTGCAAAATGAGAATGCCTAACTACACCTTGTGAGGAATACATGGCCACTTCCAGCCTGTAGCTCCCCAGCAACATTTAGTTGAACATAACATTTGGTTTGATGTGCACAGCTGTTCCTCACTGCTAACAAGTAGAGCCTCAGCAGGGAAACACTGAATGTGAAGAAGCCACCACACATCTTGCACAACTAAAGATACTGGGGAATGTGAGAGAAGAAGTGGGCTGGGAGGAGGAATTTATTGCTTATAATGTCTGAGCAAAGTTTGCAGTGAATGGGCCATAGCGGACATAGTTTTTATGCCCCATTTTGTGTTAAACATTAGTTTCTCCTTGAACTGGGAGTGTTGTTATCTTTTACATCCTCCTTAAATTACTAAAGAACTTTTATCATGGGAAACAACAACAACACTGACTGTCCTATTACAGGAAAAATATATTATAATTGCTGGAGAGGCTCATTTAGCCTTTTGCCCTGGGGAGTTTTGTCATTCAGTGTCTGCCTGTTTTATGCCATTCCTTTCTTTAGAATATATTTTTGATGCCGTCACAGTCTCATACAAGCCCTGGGATAAATCTGTTACAAAATAATGGAAAAGTCCAGGGGGGGATGTCCATTATTAGCCCAATTGATTGCTATGATTTAGAAATAAAATAAACAAACTGCAAATTAGATTATGTTTTATCTAAGGATGGGTAAAAATGAATGGAAATTTTGTGGATTAATCCACACTCCAAATTTTAATACAGACATTTCCCCTCCAGGTCACAACATCCTTACAGAATTGGATCTGATGCAATAATAACACTGAGGGAAGACATCACCCCTTCCCCAAAATGACTCAGTACAAACACTTGAGGATGGAAACAGCCGCTTCCAGGTTATCTTCAAGGGCAGCCCCATTGAAACTGCATTGCCTGGAGATGACGAGAGTATGAATGACTAAGACCACTACATAATGAATAATACTAGTAATTTGCATGATATTATGGACTATGAGTTTTTATTATTATTATTAATAATAATAATATTATTATTATTATTAATAATAATAATAAACTATGAGTTTTTGAATTGCAGTTATGCCTCTGATAGTATGGGTCAAATTCCCACTATGTGAAAACCATTAGCACATGCCATGTGTTACTCCTGGCCAACTACAAATATATCCAACAGGTCTGGCCAGATTGTACAGCTCTGATTGCCTGCAAATCTTTGGAGAATGCCAACTCCTTTAAAAGAAATGGGAGTGCCACAGCATCTGATTGTCCTGATGTGCAACCTATACTCTGAACAAGAGGCTACTGTAAGGACAGAATATGGAGAAACCGATTGGTTCCCAAACGGAAAGGGTGTGAGACAGGGTTGTATTTTATCACCCTATTTGTTTAATCTGTATGCAGAACATATCATACGGAAAGCGGGATTGGACCAAGATGAAGGTGTGAAAATTGGAGGGAGAAACATCAATAATTTAAGATATGCAGACGATACCATACTCTTAGCAGAAACCAGTAATGATTTGAAAAGAATGCTGATGAAAGTTAAAGAGGAAAGCACAAAAGCAGGACTACAACTGCACACCAAGAAGACTAAAGTAATGACAACAGAAGATTTTTGTAACGTTACAGTTGACAATGAGGACATTGAACTTGTCAAGGATTATCAATACCTCAGAACAGTCATTAACCAAAATGGAGACAATAGTCAAGAAATCAGAAGAAGGCTAGGACTGGGTAGGGCAGCTGTGAGACAACTAGAGAAGGTCCTCAAATGCAAAGATGTATCACTGAACACCAGGGGCGTCACTACCGGGGTGCGGAGGGTGCAGACCGCACCTGGGTGACACCCTGAGGGGGGTGACACCCAGAGCCGCCCTGCCCCGTGCCGTTGGCCAGCAAAGGAGCCGAGAAGCACTCCGGGTTGGCACAGCCAACTTCTCCTCGGAGGCAGGCGGGCGAGACCGACAGCAGAAGCCCGCTCGCTGGCGGTGAAGTTGGGACGGGACTTCCACCACCAGCCTGGAGCATGTGGTGTGTGCGTGTGTGCACACACAACACCAGCCACCCCCGTCCATGCACCTGGGAGGGCGCACGCCAGAGGTCCGCAGCCCCCCGCACTCCCGCTAGTGAAGCTGCTGCTGAACACCAAAGTCAGGATCATTCAGACCATGATATTCCCGATCTCTATGTATGGATGTGAAAGTTGGACAGTGAAAACGGCAGATAAGAGAAAAATCAACTCATTTGAAATGTGGTGTTGGAGGAGAGCTTTGTGCATACCATGGACTGCGAAAAAGACAAATAATTGGGTGTTACAACAAATTAAACCAGAACTGTCACTAGAAGCTAAAATGATGAAACTGAGGTTATCATACTTTGGACACATCATGAGAAGACATGATTCACTAGAAAAGACAATAATGCTGGGAAAAACAGCAGGGAGTAGAAAAAGAGGAAGGCCAAACAAGAGATGGATTGATTCTATAAAGGAAGCCACAGACCTGAACTTACAAGATCTGAACAGGGTGGTTCATGACAGATGCTCTTGGAGGTCGCTGATTCATGGGGTCGCCATGGGTTGTGGTCGACTTGAAGGCACATAACAACAACAACATTGGGTTGAACTGACCAAGAGATTAAAAATAAATCTTAGGAAAATTATGTTTGAAAAAGACTGGAACACTTCTATAATGTACAGTAACGTGAATATGTGCATTATACTAGCTAAGGAATAAAAACATTAATGTTTTCTCCATTCATACAGGCTGTAAAAGCTGTATCAAGAAATGATATGCATATAATAGCACAGACATAATTTTAGCAATGAGTGTACTGGTAAGTGGCAGTAACTGATTTATTCTTCAAGTGCTGAATGACTGGGAGCAACATTTGAAGTAGTAAGTGTGCTTTGGCTTTCTGAATGCACAATTTGGACACTTGTTTGGCATCCTGCTTGATGAATACATGCCCATACATTGTTAACCATTTCAGTACCAGATATATCTACTGAGTTACTTATCAGGAGATAAAGCAAACTGATATTGCATGTTATTATTCAACTGCCCTCATTGATTTCAATGTATATTTTACAAATCAGGATCTTAACTATGCTTGAAAAACATTTGCATTGACATAACAATGCTCTAAATAGCATAGAGCTAAAATTAGTGTTTAAAAACCCATATCTGGTGAATCTTCAGATTTCACAGTTTTTAAAATTTGACATCAAACTTTGATACCTGAATATGGAACTGAAATTTTACATAAAATCTGACTATTTGTTCCCCACTCACCTGTTCAAGAGGATGGGCTGACTTAAAGACAATCCTATAGTTGTCTACTCAGAACTAAGTCCCATTGAGTTCAACTGGATTTACTCCCATTTATATTGCTTTTAAATGTTTTTATGTTGATGTACACTGCAGTGATGTTTTGCAAGAGGGCAGTATATTATATAAATACTTTTAATTAATTAATTAATTAATTAAAGGAGAAATAGTTTCCAGTCTAAATGAAGTTAGTACAAAATTTACTGAATACTATTATGTCAGCATTCCAATATCATCAAATGTTTACTACTGCGGTGGGGGTCATAATTAAGCAGATTATTTGCCCATCCCAGCCTGCAGCCTGTTGTTTGCCCCGTGGGATAGTGCCTCCTCTTTCTCCTCTGCAGTCTGGTCCTGCTGTTGAGGCTGTTGCCTCCACAGCAGCACCAGGAGCCTCCAGCATTCAACCCAAGGAGGGCCCTCCTCTCCTGGCTGCTCCTTCTCTATTGTGTGTATCGGGGGTGGACATGGGGCAGATCAGTGGCAGGGGGCAGATGCTGTCCCTAATGTGTGGGCATGTGGCACAGAAACAGACTGGCTTGAATGCTGAGCATTTCCCAAGCAAGCATGAGTTACAGAACTAGCAAAGAGCATAGAAGAGACAAAAACAAAGTGATACATTACTTCAATATCCCTTGCTCAAGGCACTGTGATTGGAGAACACTGGTAAAAAACATTCTGTCTGATTAGAAGCTAGACCTGTCAGTCTCAAAAGAATTCTCCCTCTCCTGACACATGGCAAGCTTGGGGAAAATGTTTAAATTTTTGCAGACACACTATCTAAACAGTTTTAAAATATCTGAATCTCCAAGTCATCCCGAATCACTTTAGAGGTCATTGCTGTTGTTCAGGGTGTTTCGAAGAGACCACACTTTGGTTCAGTGAAGCTCCAAATCTGTAGAACGTAGCCCACTTCAGTTCTTGATTTGAGAATGGGATTCATCTAAATCTGATGCACACCACTGTGTCCTCCCCTGGAGCAACTTATTTTTGCTGTGTAAGCATGACCCAGTCTGATGCATGGATATAACAGAATAGCTAATGATTTGGAAGGATTGAGACAGGACCTAAAGCCCAATATTGTTAATAACATACTTATTTCCATGGTTGCTGTATGGGCAGTGAGTCAAATCAGCACTTTCCATCAGGTGTGCAGTGAAGCTGAGCTCCTGTAGAGGATTCTCTGTGATGGGCAAGGAACTTGGTACCTACAAACAATTTCTGAGTATGTATTCTGTAATTTGTGTCTCTTCCTTTATAGCAAATTCAACTAGATGTGTTCACTGAGCAGAAACTATGAGAATGCAGTGAAAGTAAAATGCAAGTATCATGGAGGTAATGACATCTATCTTCCATCTAAAGCAGCTTTAAAGAAGGAGGGCAGACAGGAAATATTGGAAAAATGCACATTTCTATATGCACAATATTATCTAGTCCCATTCCAATCTGGGTTCAGGCCAGGCTGTACCCTTTGAGCCAGCTTTGGTCTCCCTAACGGATGATCTTCACTGAGAGTGGGACAAGGGGAATGTGATTTTGCTGCTGCTTCTCATTCTTCCTGTGGCATTTTACCATCAATTGTCATACCTTCCTGGTCTGGCTCCATGAGATGGGAACTGGGGATGCTGTGTCACCTTGGTTCTGGTCCTATCTATGTGACTATGTCCAGACAGTAGCATTGGGAGAGTTTATTTTGTGTCCCAGTGGTTGGAGGGGAGGTGGGATGTCATTGTGCACGTGGGTCCCAGAGGGTGAGCTTGCTGCTGCCTACTGACAGGGAGAGGTTTGAGGTGTGGGAAGTTCAGTGCAGTGCAGGCATGGTGGTGGAGCCAATCCTATGCTCCTCCTGCTGCCATGCCTGCACCACACTGCACTCTCCATGCCTTGCTCCTCCCCCTCTCAGTAAGCAGCAGCAATGCTCAGCATCTGGATATCAGGTGTGCCATGCTGACCTGCCTTCGCTGCCCCACTACCTGCTACTGCCCGGCCGTTATGCTGTGGGTTGCTGGCTGAAGACAGAGCACTATTTTGTCCACAATGCTGTTTTTAATAACTACATGAAGCCATTGGGGGGGATCATTAGGTGCTTTGGGAAAAGGTGCCATCAGTATGCTGATGACACTAGCCCTATTTCTCCATAACATCTGAATTGAGAGAGGCTATGCAGGCCCCATACCAGAGCCTGGATGCGGTGGTGAACTGGAGCAGCACCGGTACCCTAGAAGTCCCTGCTCATTAATATCAGGCAGGTGCCTTCGCTGTATTGTTTCTGGCATTTGCTTTTTTTTCCGGCAAGCGTACCTCGGCCTGCAATGTTAACATGTGGTTTTAGTCAGTAGAATTGTTTTAAAATTACTGACTTCAGAGACCTTTGACACAGGGCTAATGATGCCTCTCCCACACACATACACACACATCCCAACCAGGGCAAGGCCCAGTCCCTCTTGTGAAGGCCATGGTGGTGACCACCAAATGCTTTCTCTGTTGTCACAGCTGTTTTGGCGGTGGCAAGGGTGCCACCCAACTGCCCACTGGCAAGCCCCAAACACTGTTCAGCAGTGGACAGACAGCAGCATTTTTGACTGGAAGCTAAGCTTGATTGCCGTCCTTGGTGACTACCCACCACCTTGAGTTACCTACAATGTAATGCTCTGGCCTATAGAGCTCAGGAATCTTGAGACATAGCATTTTGGATAACATGGCAGGCAGCCACCATGGATTGGAGCAGCCTGAGCTTGGCCCCGTTCACAAAAGTGGTACTGCTGCCTACCACTGGAAAGCATCCAAGGGCTTGGCGGGGAGGGCCGGGTTGTTTCCTTCTAAGCCACTGAGGCCCTCAACCAGTGCCCAATCTGGCTGATCGCTGGCATCAGGCATGAGAAGTTGCCCAATTAATGATGACAGATTATTCTACCTCTTTAGAAATTATTTAAAGATGGGATTTAAAAACAAAATCCCCCAAAGAGTCATTAAGTTGATTCTACACCCTGAATCTCATTGGAATCTGGGAAATAAGTGTTTTTTCTTTAAAGGATCCCTTCCTAAGCCAACTTTTGGAATGAGATTTGTGAACCATTGTTCTCAACTGTCTTTCCAGTATTTCGCTTTGTGCAGAAATATTTATCCTACAGAAAACTGTGACTGTGTACATTTGCTCATTACATCCATCCACAAATACCTGAGGAATATGATGTTTGTTAATTCCAATATAAACTGACCTGATCTACTTCTCCTGGGCTTACGTGCAAATCAGAGCTTTTGTGCAGACATAGTCCTTGCCTAAAAGAAAATATGTATTTGGAATAAAAATACACTTAGAAATGTGTGTTGGAGAGAAAACACATTTTTAAAACACGTCTTAAAATGCATGTATTTGGCGTTAAAATGCAGGTTTTTGCATTAAAATACAATTTTTTGTGGATCTAGTGCACAATTTAATACTGAAATGGGACAGAACAGGCTTTTAAGAAACATGCAAAAGTGACATAGACTAGAAATATATTGATTTGTCTATCCCTTCATTCACTATCCAAAATCAAAATAAAAAAATCAGCAGTAGTAGACTATATTGTTGTCACAGGTCTAAGTTAGCTTAGTAACATTATGGGTTTGAACCACAGAATAATGTTACACAAAATCAAAATATGGTTTACTGAATGAAGGAAGTGCATCTTTAAATAGTTCACCATTTGCAATGTGTTTTGTGAAGTCAGACAGAGTTCAGACTTGTATCTTAAACTAGCGGCTTATTGGATGGGTCTTGATAGCCTTTGCTTTGTTAAATGTACGGAGCCTAGATGAAACATGCTGAGGCATGATTCCTGAGGAAAATTCAGCATGGTGCGCATATGGAAAAAAAACATAGGTTACTTTCATCTTATTCAGCAAATGTTTAAAATGCTTCCTACGTCCCTAATAGCAACAGTTGAAAGGCCGCTCTATGTCTCAGTCTGCTACACAATCTGTTGCCACACTTAGACAGACTTTGAGGTCAGGAACAAGTTGCTCCAATAAAAATAGATATGGCTGCAAAAACTATTTTGGATTCAATGATCGGAACATTCACTTATGTCTCTTCTGGTTTGGTTTGCGGTTTTTCAAAGCAGAGTACAGGGGAATAACAAGTAGGAATATTAGAATGGTAAGAGTCTTTAACATACTCATTGTCAATGCCAGATTATCATCTCTGGTATTTTCAGTCACATACAGACACTCTTGGATGAGACTGATTATCTGGATCCATTTCAGTCGGGTTTCAGGCCTCGTTTTGGCATGGAAACAGTCCTGGTCGCCCTGTAAGATGACCTCTGTCAGGAGAGAGACAGGGGGAGTGTGTCTCTGTTGATTCTCCTTGATCTCTCAGCAGCTTTCGATACCATCAACCATGGTATCCTTCTGGGACGACTGGCTGAGTTGGGAGTGGGAAGTACTGCATGCCAGTGGTTCTGCTCCTACTTGGTGGGTCGGCTCCAGAAGGTGGTGCTTGGGGAGCATTACTCAGCACCCTGGACTCTGCAGTATGGGGTTCTGCAGGGGTCAGTTCTGTTCCCCATGCTGTTCAACATATACAGGAAACCATTGGGTGAGGTTATCCGGAGCTTTGGAGTGCACTGCCATCAGTATGCTGATGACACACAGCTCTATTTCTCCTTTTCATTTTCATCAGGTGAGGCTGTCAATGTGCTGAACAAGTGTCTGGCTGAGACAATGGACTGAATGAGGGCTAATAAACTGATGCTCAATCCAGACAAGACTGAGATGCTGCTAGTGGGTGGTTCTTCTGACCAGATGGTGGATGTTCAACCTGTCCTGGATGGGGTTGCACTCCCCCTGAAGGAGCAGGTTCATATCTCAGAGGTTCTCCTAGAATCATCTCTGTCACTTGAGGCTCAGGTAGCCTCGGTGGCACGGAGTACCTTCTACCAACTTCGGTTGGTGGCCCAGCTACGCCCCTATCTGGACAGGGATAACCTGACTTCAGTTGTCCATACTCTGGTAACCTCCAAGTTAGATTACTGCAATGCACTGTACATGGGGCTGCCTTTGGAGACGGTTCGGAAACTGCAGCTTGTGCAAAATGCAGCGGCCAGATTGGTAACAGGGACCAGGCGGTTCAAACATATAAAACCAATTCTGGCCCTCTTGCATTGGCTGCCTATATGTTTCCGAGCTCAATTCAAAGTGCTGATTTTAACCTATAAAGCCTTACATGGCTTGGGACCACAATACCTGATGGAACACCTCTTCCAACATGAACCCACCCGTACACTACACTCAACATCCAAGGCCCTCCTCTGGGTGCCTACTCCGAGGGAAGCTTGGAGGATGGCAACAAGGGAGAGGGCTTTCTCAGTGGTGGCCCCCAAATTATGGAATGATGTTTCTGATGAGGTGCGCCTGGCACCAACACTGTTATGTTTTCGGCGCCAGGTCAAGACTTTCCTCTTCTCCCAGGCATTTTAGCATGTGTTTTTAAATTGTTTTTTTAAAAAAGAGTTTTTAATTTTGTATATTTGTTTTTCATGTTTTTAATTGTTGTAAACTGTCCAGAGAGGTTCGGTTATGGGGCAGTATACAAATATAATAATAATAATAATAATAATAATAATAATACAGATGGATGGTGGCAACAAACATTTATATAACAAAAATGAGCCCGTGCCAGTGAACATTTGATTATGGACTATTCTGTGGCAGTATAACTCCAAGCAGAATCTCTATGCACAGCAATTTTCCTTTACTGTTTATTTTTTGTATTTATTTCATATATTTATATACCACTTAATACCAAGGCAGTTTCTAAGCAGTTTACATAAGTAATACAAAACAAACAATGGAACTGAAGTACATGGCCAAATAAAACAATAAATGCCCTCCAAAGCAAGAACATAGCATCTCATTTTAAAAATGTCTTAAGGATCAGGGATCCCTTCTCTTCACTATCCCTCTTGCCAAGGCACATCCTGACTCACATTATGCAGCACTCCTCTCCCTAACACATACTCATCAACTATATTTACTCCCAACCAATTTCCCTACTGGATAAACAGAAGTCAGGCAGTACTCGCTATTCATCTGGTATCACTCATCCCATTCTACTCCCGCACCTCACACACCATCCACCCAATCACTCCATCTTCTCCCTTTCCCTAGGAAACTCAGTGGGGTGGAACTCTGCTCACCTGGCTTGTTCTTTGCTTGTGATGTACATGGACCAGAAATCCTAAGGGAGATTACTATATAGGCAGCGTAAAGACAATCATTTATCTTAAACTGTGGTTTGGAGATCAGCTAGCAACTCCTGGTATGTATGTATGTACAATCTTATTTATTTATTTGTTTATTTATTTGAGCCATTTCTATCCCGTTTAATCATTAGCATTTCTAAGTGGTGTATGCAAAAAGAAACCATACAGAGAATAAAGCAATGAAAAGTCAATATATAACCAAACACTGCCTTAAAATGCCTGCTGGAGCAAGAACATCATGTGCCTGAAGTTCAGCAAGGAAGGTACTTCTAGGTGGTTCATGGAAAACAATGGGAAAATACAAAGTAGTTACTTGAAGTTTCCAGTGCTAAAATGGCAGGGTAGTTTTCAGTTCATGTTAAAAAAAAATTGAATGGAAGAGCAGCTTGCCTCTCTAGCTGTGCATGCAGAGGCTGGGAAAACTTCAGAATTATTAGCTGTGTGCAAAGGTCTCTCCTGTGTGTGCATATGGCTTTCCTGGGTCTTAGCACAGAGGACAAAGGCAGCAGTTGTGTTCTAAGTCAGATGCCTTTTGAGCATCCTCTTCAGGGCATCCACTGTGCTGAGAAACCTGCCACCTCCCCCTTTCCCTCTTGGTAACTGGCAGTGACTCTTAGGATTGGGAAGCCAAATGGTCAATGCTGCCTCACCCACACCACCCTGCTGACCAGTAGCGGCCATAAATCAAGTTGTTATGGGTGGTATAAGCAAATCAGAATAGTGGCCCTCAGGACTCCTCAGAAGAGCAAAATTAAAAGCTATTTGCTCTGAAGCAAGCAACAAGGGCAACTTACACACCCAGAGAAGCCTGCTGAAAGTCAATGAATGTGGCATCAACTTTCACAAAGATGCCTCTGTTTGTGGTGTTAGCATCTGGCACTCAGCAGGAGCAGCATTCAGCATGAGGGGTCTGTGAGAATCAGCCCATAGATCTTCTGTCTCATTCACTAAGACAACTTTTATCCCCACTCCATTTATGTGTCACTGATTCTACTGAAGAAGAAAACTGATGGGAAACATTATTCCAGTGCTAAGAGCTTTCATTCATCTCCTCTGTATCCATCATCCATCACCTCTGGATCCATCTCAGTTTAGATAAGTATTTGATATTTAAGTGTTCCTTTGTATTGATGCAGTAGTACTCCTAGATTTCACATTCTGAGCCCTTTTTGTGTGTGCGATGCCATAGTTTAGTGACGGGCAAGTCCTTTAAAAGTCTTGCATTATTGAAGGGCTCAAAGTGGACATTTTATTGCATCTTAAATTGCTTCTTCATATTGATGTATAAGTGAATACTATAGAGAATTTCATCTTAGGGCCTTTGAATACTGTTATAAAACATAAATCGATTTTCCCTCTTGCTTGCTTGTTATTATCAGCTGACACTGAATTTCACTTTTTTTCTGAAAAGAGCTTGAAACATCCCATTATTTCAAGACTGTTTGTCAAAGGTTTTCTAAGAAAAATGGGCTTGTGGTGAAATTGAAAACAGCTTTTTCTAGGGAAGTTTGCTATATAGTCATGAGGGAGAGTGAGAGAGAGAGATGGTGATGCCATGCCCAAGTATTTTCAAGTTGGTTTGTTGTTTAGTCTGCTGTGCTTGTTTTTCCTTTTATGTGAATGTGTGTTTTTTTCTTTGCGTGATTAGTTCTATTCAGGCTACTGTACACTACCCTGGTATCTAAGAGCATGAAAGGCAGTTAAAAAATACTGCTGCTGCTGCTGCTGCTGCTACTATGTGGATGTGTTTAGGACTGGAGGCATAGGTGGCGTATGGCCACCCACTCGACTTTGCATGTAGCGGGTGCTGAGACCTTTGCATACATTGGGTACTGATATGTGGTACATGGATACTCATCCATGGTGCCAGACACCACATAGTTTATGACATTATCTGGATGCAACTATCATGCCACTCCATGCCAAACACTTTTTAGCCAATGCAAGGACTCATGGAAATTAACATTCAAGTTGTTTTCATTCTTAGGCTATTTGGATTAGGGATGGAGGGATCGATATAATTCCATCCTGTGCTGGTTTCATGTTTTTCAACACAGGCTTAATTTCATCCCATTTGTAGGTGGAAGTGTGGTTTTTCCCCGAGAAAATCCTTAAAACAAAACCCTGCCAAAATTTACCGGAAGGAAGGAAGGAAGGAAGGAAGGAAGGAAGGAAGGAAGGAAGGAAGGAAAAGAAATTTCAAGAAGGTTCAACGACTGCCTCATCTTTTTACTAGGATATCATGACATGCCGTTCCTTCCTGCCAGGGGAATTATATGGAGAAAAGATGGCTAGCCTGTGTACCTATGGGGACAGCCATCTTTCCCCCCATACAAAGTCATTGTAAGGTTACCAGGGACTGTATGACATACAGTCACTTCCTGGAGGCATTGGCAAAACAGGATTTTTAATGCACTGCCATGGAGCTGCTGTAAGCAGCTGTAAAATGTGAAAGAAATAAAGAGGCAGCCCTCAGACCGCTTTGTAAGTACAGTATGGACCATGTGCAATTCAGTTCATGGATTACAGACCTTAATCCACAAATTTATATTATGATCTGTACATGGATCCATGGGAGGGGCGAAATGGGTTCAAAATGCAGAGGAAGTCAGAATCTTCCTTGTCCCTAACTTGGATTTATATAATAAAATAAACGTGAGATTGGTTAAAATAGTCTCATTCCTTACCACTCTATTATTTTGAAAGCTTTACTCTTGGATTACATCATGCATTCTAAGAAGGGAAAGGTTAACTCTTCTCTGCACCTGTAAGCACACATTTGTTGTTGTTATGTGCCTTCAAGTCAACTACGACTTATGGTGACCCTATGAATTGGCAACCTCCAAGAGCATCAGTCGTGAACCACCCTGTTCAGATCTTGTAAATTCAGGTCTGTGGCTTCCTTTATGGAATCAATCCATCTCTTGTTTGGCCTTCCTCTTTTTCTACTCCCTTCTGTTTTTCACAGCATTATTGTCTTTTCAAGTGAATCATGTCTTCTCATGATGTGTCCAAAGTACGATAACCTCAGTTTCATCATTGTAGCTTCTAGTGATAGTTCTGGTTTAATTTGTTCTAACACCCAATTATTGGTCTTTTTCGCAGTCCATGGTATCTGCAAAGCTCTCCTACAGCACCACATTTCAAATGAGTTAATTTTTCTCCTATCCACTTTTTTCACATCCACACATGGAGATCGGGAATACCATGGTCTGAATGATCCTGACTTTATTGTTCAGTGATACATCTTTGCATTTGAGGACCTTTTCTAGTTCTCTGATAGCTGTCCTCCCCAATCCTAGCCTTCTTCTGATTTCTTGACTGTTTTCTCCAATTTGGTTAATGACTGTGCCAAGGTATTGATAATCCTTGACAATTTCAATGCCCTCATTGTCAACTTTAAAGTTACATAAATGGTCTGTTTTCATTACTTTAGTCTTTTTGACATTCATGTGTAGTCCTGCTTTTATGCTTTCCTCTTTAACTTTCATCAGCATTGGTTTCAAATCATTACTGGCTTCTACTAGTAGTATGGTATCGTCTGCATATCTTAAATTATTGATATTTCTCCCTCCAGTTTTCACACCTCCTTCATCTTGGTCCAGTCCCACTTCCCGTATGATATGTTCTACATATAGATTAAATAAATAGGGTGATAAAATACATCCCTGTCTCACACCCTTTCCGACTGGGAATCAGTCGGTTTCTCCATATTCTGTCCTTACAGTAGCCTCTTGTCCAGAGTATAGGTTGCGCATCAGGACAATCAGATGTTGTGGCACCCCCATTTCTTTTAAAGCATTCCATAGTTTTTCATGATCTACACAGTCAAAGGCTTTGCTGTAATCTATAAAGCACAGGGTGATTTTCATCTGTAATTCCTTGGTCCGTTCCATTATCCAATGTATGTTTGCAATATGATCTCTGGTGCCTCTTCCCTTTCTAAATCCAGCTTGGACGTTTGGCATTTCTCACTCCATATATGATAAGAGCCTTTGTTGTAGAATCTTGAGCATTACTTTACTTGCATGGGATATTAAGGCAATAGTTCGATTATTACTGCATTCTCTGGGATACATCAACTATTGTAATAGTTCTCTTTGTCCCTACATACTAGTCGCTGTATTGTTGCATTAAGGGTTCTGACCATGTTTCTATCTCCTTTTGCTTTTGCTTTCCTTCTCTCTTTAACCATTTTAAGAGTTTCTTCAGTAATCCATTGAGGTCTTTCTTTTTAACTAGAGGTATTGTCTTTTTGCATTCTTCTCTGATAATATCTCTGACTTCTAGGATGACCCCTCTAGTATGCACATCTTAATGTGGTGAGGGGTTTGAGAGTACTGAAGAAGCTGAGAGCAATGCCGTCAGGAGTCTAGACCAAGAGGATAGACTCCTTGCAGGGGCACCCAAGGCGGAATGGTCAAAGATGAGATTACCATCATCATCATCATCATCATTTTATTTGTATGCCGCCTTTCCACATAAAATTGTGCTCAAGGCGGCTTACAACAAGGTGAACAAAAATACATGTCAAAAACAATTGCAAAAACAATTTCCTAATAACAAAAAATAATAAAACAGTGACATAAATATAATAACCAAAAACAACTTTTCAACATTATGAACATAATAAAACAATTATTTAAAAACAAAAAAGTAACCATTAACACCCCAAACCCCTACAGAAAACCATTTACTGTATCTCCTACAAAACTTCATTATTCAGAGGGGAGGCTTGTTTTGTATCAGCACATGTCTACTCAGAAGTACTTCTCACTGAGTTCACTGGGGCTTACTCCCAATAAATTGGTGATAGGATTGCAGTAATCCTATCCCCTTATTTGAGAGTAAGCCCCATTAAACTCAATGAGACTTATTGTTGAGTAGACAGCATATAGGTTTGCACTGTAACTCTTCTATTTGGCCAACAGTTACAGCATCTTCTTTGAAGGCGCACTTCATGTTGCAATCACATTTGAAATATACAATGCACAATATGTACTACTGAAGATTTGCTGCTTTCCATAAGAGATGGTCAGGATTTTCTCCCTTTTCCTTTCTCTTCATTACAATGTCTTAGGTTGGGTTTCTGATTTCTCTTCTGTTAGGTCTTTAAATCCCAACTTTTCCAGCGGTTCTTTGGACATAAGTTGCCTCTCCATTCTGCATTCTAAATATTCTTTTGATTCCTGTCTGCACAAAGCATTCTCAAACCTATTTTCCTTCAGACACTTCATGAATTTTTCTTTGAATGCTGTACCAAGATGCATCCAAACGCAGAGGAAGGTAATGGTAAACCACCTCTGAATATCTCTTACCATGAAAACCCTATGGAGTGAAGTCAGAGACATTATCAGAGATGCACACATTAGTTAGCCTTTAAAAAATAGTGTAAGGCTGCCCTGCCCAGCAGAACACCAACTGAAGAACCTTTTCTTTCCTTTTCTTTGACAGATATGCATTCAGTCTCTCTTGCATATACTCCCTATTCTTTTTTTATTTTTAAATAAGTGAACAGGCTTCTACTGGTACAAATCTATGCCATTCCAATCATCCCCATTATGTATGAATGTTTCTGAGTGTAACTTAAGATGGAAAGCTACTTCAGGAAAGAAAAAATTCTGTATAAACATTTCAGTCGTTGCTGCTGACACATGTGTTCTGCCCACTTTTTGAAAACCTGTTTTAAAGTTTCCAGATTTGCTTTTGTGATGTGAAGAGGAAGAGAAGCCTGCTGATCCTGTTTCATTTCAGTCTTCAAAGGACAGACAACTTAATTTAAAAATAGAAAATTGGCACCAAGTAGGGTTGGGTTTTTTTACCTCAGCACTTTTTAGATGTTCTATGTCCTCCAAGTGGAAACCATCAAGCTCTCTTTCTTATTCCTTACAACTAACGGGACTGTATAAAGCATGGGTGTTTTGAGAGTTTAGGATTACTGCTTTTCAGAATGACAAAAGAAATAAATATAAGGATGTGTTGAAAACCTAAAAGAGAAAGCATCCACAACCTAGCAGCATTATGAATGCTGTTCCTCTGGACAAACTTCAGTTCTAACTCATTGACATGTAAAAGAATATGACCAAATAAAATGTCCCTTACAATTAAAGAAGACATTTTGTACTTACCCAGAGATGGCTTAAGGAGCTTAAGAAGAGGCCCAAGAGGTCTTCTGGTACAGAGGCAATAAGTTCCACTGGAGCAGTTGTTTTCCCAGTGGTGTTCCACCTGCAGAAGTGAAAGGGGCATGTCAGGAGCCAAGTATGGATATGACACTTCCAATGCCCTATGTTTTCCTGGCATGCCCTCAGAACTGGTGGGACTCTATTCCTGCCCTGGGGCTGGTGTAGGTAATTCCCTCTGATTGACTATAAGGGGAAGAATGCCCTCCCACCTCCTGCCCAGGCTGCAGCAAACTGCAGGGCTATGGATGCAGCAGTGGCTCCACTGCATCCTCCCTCTCCCCTCTGCCATAAGTGACCCACTGGATTACTTTGTCCCTTTGCTAAGGGCTTGAGAAAGATCTGCTTCGGAGATCTTGCCCTTGTGTAAAAGGCAATGCCAACATTGTTCCTTCCTTTCCATGTCATTATGAAGACTGAGACATCAGCCTCTTTCAACATGGAAGTTATTGTTAGCATTAGCATATATTGCCCGCCGTTCACCCAGAGGTTCCAAGGTGGGTTACAACAACCTTAAAATACAGTGTAAAAACAATTAAATATAACCAGAATCCCAGACTAGGCTGGGTCCTAAAAATATACATCTCAGATGTCAAAGGCCAGGGAAAAAAGGTGCATCTTCAGCATTCACCTAAAGCTGTACAGAGAGGTCACCAGACGCACCTTGGTGGGGAGGCAGTTCCACAACTTGGAGGCTGCTTCAGAGAATGCCCTCTCCTGGGCCACCACCACCAGTTTCTGAGGGCAGTGGGACTACCAAAAGGGCACCCTCTACCGATCTTAACATGTACATCTGGAAGTTACCAGAGCATGGAACACTGTGGCCAAGTTATTTCTGTGCAAAAGGAGCCAAAGCTGGTGAACCAGCTGGAGCTGTAAAAAGGCACTCCTAGCCACTGAGGCCACCTGAGCCTCCGGTGACAATGCTGGATCCAGGAGTACCAAATTTTCCAATATCCCTTGGAAAAAATCAAACTGTTAATACTTATACAGAAGAGAGGCATCATGCTGAGAGCAGTGGCCAAAAAAAACCCCTCTAAAAGGGCCACCCAGGGGAAAAAAATGTCATTAATTATTTATCAGCCATGGAAAGAGTTGTATGGTTAAGGCCGTTGGCTTCTTCAGCACTGTAAAACTTAAACACTTCTATTCATTCCTAAACACGCCTATACAATCAAGACAATTTGTCACATGCATATGACATCTGGAACTGAAAATCAACCTTGTGAATGGTATAATCTGACCAAATTTCAGAAAATTTTAAATGAAGAACAGTTGAATTAAATAGCAGCATAAACATTTTGCGCTGACGGGCAGGTGGCCTGTGCTTCATTCATTTTTTGTGCCCATGCAAAATTTTTACCTTAAAATCCTTATTTTCATTGTTTAGAATATGTAAAAATCCAAAGGATGTTGCAGTGATGTACCTCATGGTGGTTTTGTGACAATCTCTTGTATGTTCTTAAAGTTTTCAAAATGTTTGTAGGATGGCAGCCCTTGATCTCAGTGACAGCCATGAATCTCTACCCCATAACTGGCCTCATGAAAATGATGAGTCACACAGCTCACCATTACAAGGACGCTGTAATTTATAGATATAGATCCCAAATTCTTCTGTTGTCCCTATAAGAGAATCAGAGATCTTTGGAGTCAACTGCATCTCAGAATTTACAAGAACGTGTGGATTTCATTGTAGCTTACTTTGAGCTTTTGTTATGACCAGGGATGTAGACATCCAGGGTCTTGGGGGGTCTTAAACCCTTTACCTTTTTGGGAACAGGATCCCAACAGAGTTCCTATGTCTTCAGCATCCTATGAGACAATCAGCATGAAAGGGGATTGTGTTAGCCACTAAGAAGAGTCTTCTAACATACATTCTTGTCCTGTCCTGCTGATTAGAACCAATCAGAGTGAAATAAGGTGAGTCAGCCATTGAGAAGACTCTTCTCAGCAGCTAACAGTTTCCCCTTTCATGCTTATTAGCTCCTAGGGTTATCTGTTGTTGTGGCAGAAGGCATTAACAAGGATCTCATTTGCAACCCAGCAGCAAAAAAAAGGGGGACATGGCTGTGACTGACATAAAGGGACCCTGCACTTCTCAATTTGCTGGTTATGGCTGCAAGTTGTAGCAAATGGAATTAATGCTTTGAATACAGCATCTGGCAGGATTTCTGCAAAGAGGTGAGAACCAATAGAAAATATGTTTTGAAGAATGTGGCTTTAAAGCACACAGTCTCTTTAGGAAAGAGTAGGAAATGTCTTTTGTGCTTCGTTTCAATGTTGATGGGTATATTCATAGAATCATAGAATAGTAGAGTGGGAAGGGGCCTATAAGGCTATCAAGTCCAACTCCCTGCTCAATGCAAGAATCCAAATCAAAGCATTCCCGACAGATGGCTGTCCAGCTGCCTCTTGAATGATTCCAGTGTCGGCGAACCCACTACCTCTCTAGGTAATTGGTTCCATTGTCGTATGGCTCAAACAGTTAGGAAGTTTTTCCTGATGTCCATTCGAAATCTGGCTTCTTGCAACTTCAGCCCATTATTCCGTGTCCTGCACTTTGGGACGATTGCAAAGAGATCCCGGCGCTCCTCTGTGTGACAACCTTTCATATACTTGAAGAGTGCTATCATATCTCCCCTCAGTCTTCTCTTCTCAAGGCTAAACATGTTCTTTCAGTCTCTCTTCTTTGTTTCCAGTCCCCTGATCATCCTTGTTGCCCTCCTCTGAACCTGTTCCAGTTTGTCTGCATCCTTCTTGAAGTGCGGAGACCAGAACTGGGCACAGTATTCAAGATGAGGCCTAACCAGTGGTGAACAGAGGGGGACTAATATTTCATGCGATTTGGAAACTATACTTCTGTCAATGCAGCCTAATATAGCATTTGCCTTTTTTGCAGCCACATCACACTGTTGACTCATATTCAGCTTGTGATCAATGACAATCCCATGATCCTTCTCACATGTCATATTGCTGAGTCAAGTATCCCCCATCTCATAACTGTGCATTTGGTTTCTTTTTCCTAAGTGTAGAACTTTGCATTTATCCCTGTTGAATTTCATTCTGTTGTTTTCAGCCCAATGCTCCAGCCTATCAAGGTCCCTTTGAATTTTGTTTCTGTCTTCCATGGTATTAGCTGTGTCCCCCAGTTTTGTATCACCTGCAAATTTGATAAGCATGCTCTGTACCTCCTCATCCAAGCAGTTAATAAAAATGTTGAAGAGCACTGGGCTCAGGACCAAGCCCTGTGGTACCCCACTTGTTACTTTTGCCCAGTTTGAGAAGGAACCATTGATAAGCACTCTTTGAGTATGATTCTGGAGCCAACTGTGGATCCACCTGATAGTTGTTCCATGCAGCCCACATTTAGCTAGCTTGCTAATCAGAATATGATGGGGCACTTTTTGAAAAGCTTTGCTAAAGTCGAGATATATTATGTCCACAGTATTCCCACAGTCAATGGAGGTTACCCGATCAAAAAACAAGATAAGATTAGTTTGGCAGAATTTGTTCTTCATTAATTCATTAATAGGCAAAAAACCCTTGCAGTTTAAGACCATACCTATAGCCTACAGATATTTCTATCCAGCAAATCTGTAAAAATGCAAACACAATTTGGGTTGGTCTTTCACAGTCCAATCCACTTCCTGTGTAGCTTGGAAGAATTTGGTAACATGTGCCTCTGAGCGTATGGGGAGTGGTGGCAAGACCTGCAATAAGGACTGCATCTCCAAATTTGCAGGGCAGTACCATATCTCAGAGAGGAGGTCAGGTCCCCTGCTCCCTGGTGCATTCACTATAGCTCCCCAATTTCCTTGTTCTTTAAAGTTTGATTATACAGCCAGAAGAATGGCTGTACACTATAATCAGCATGGATTTTTTGCATTCTTCAATGTTAAATAAAAAATACCCGCATGCCATTCTGAAGCTTCCCATAAACTCATTTCAAAACAAAACCTTACAAAACTTATAGTCCTGAACTCAGAAACTCTTACTTAACAGCCCTCTAAATTCTCATGGCGATACACAAAACAGTCAGAGAGAATCAAGAGTTCAAAGTGTAAAGAGGGAGAGAGAAAAATCAGACCCCTTTTTGACGTTTTCTGTCAGAGTTCTCATAATCTGTTGAAATTCATTAAAGATCAGCCATATTCACAGAGTGCCTGTAATCCTATTACTCAGTTTGCCCCATACCCTGACCTTCATCTTCTGCAGTTTAAAAGTTAAAAAAAATGTTAAAAGGGTGCTGAGAGGAGGCTCCAATTCTCCTGACAGAGCTCCAGTGGCCAGAGTGGTTCAGCAGTCAGCTGCTCTAATTGAAAGTCTGTGAGGGGAACAGGGCCTCTCCTAGCAACGCTCAGTACCCTTCACTAACTACACTTCCCAGGATTCTTTGGGAGAAGCCATGGCTGTCTAAAGGGAAATAAAAGTCTGGTGTGGATGTGGCCAGGGACAGCTTTGGTTTAAATTTGGGTGGGAGGCTACATGTGCCTGCTGTAGAATAAAAAGGTGGGAAAACCCCCCAAAAGAATGTTCACAATGTTTGCCCTTTTAGAAAGGAAAGGGGCTTTCCCCCTGCCCAGTGACCACCCACCCAATCTCCTCCCCTCCCCCAACCCCTTCCTCCCCTTCCTCCCTCACTTCCCTGCCCCTCCCCCAGGTCAGTTTCACCTATCCTAAGCATGATTGCACAGGAGTAAATCTCACTGAACTCAAAAAGCATGCAAATGATCAAACCTGCCCTCCCCTCCTCCTCCCTCCCATCACCTCCCTTTTGCCCCTTCCCTCCCCCTTCCTTCCACCTCCTTCCCCCTCCCCTTCCAATCCCTTTCTTCCCCTCCCCCTTCTTCTGCTTCCCTCTCCCCCCTTCCTCTTTCCCTCTACTGTCCCCTCCCTCCTCCCCCCATGGTCAGTTTTACCTATCCTAGACATGATTACATGGGGGTAAATCCCACTGAACTCAATAAGCATGCAAATGATCAGACCTGCCTTTCCCCTCCTTCCCTTCTTCTCTCCCTTCCTCCTCCATTCTTCCTCCCTTCTTCCCCCCTCCCCTCTTCCTTCTTCCTCCTCCCCTGTGCACTCCAACCCTCCTGCCCTCCCTCCTTCTCCTCATCCTCCCCCTTGGCCAGTTTTACATATGCAAAGCATGATTGCATGGGAGTAAATCCCATTGAACTCAATAAATATGCAAATGATCAAACCTACCCTCCTTCTCCCCCTCCTGCGAGCTCCCATCCTCATCCTCCCCTCCCCATTCCCTGTGGTCAGTTTATTTATTTATTTATTTATTTATTACATTTATATACTGCCCCATAGCCAAAGCTCTCTGGGCAGTTTACAGCAATTAAAACAATAAAAACAAATATACAAATTTCACCTATCCTAAGCATGATTGCAGGGGAGTAAATCTCACTGAACTCAAAAAGCATGCATATGATCAAACCATTCTCAGCAAACTTGCACAGGATCCCATTTTTTACCCCCCGGATTAAAAAGCAGAGAAATTAACTAATAGGCAAAAAAACTTGCAGTTTAAGAATGTACCTATAGCCAACAGATATTTCTATCAAACATTAAAAAGCAGGGAAATTGGGCAGCTATAGTGAATGCACCAGGGGAGCAGGAGACCTGACCTCCTCTCTGAGATATTGGACTGCCCTACAAATTTGTCACAATGCAAACACAATTTGGGTTGGTCTTTCACAGTGCAATCCACTTGCTGTGTAGCTTGGAAGAATTTAGTAACATGTGCCTCTTTCAGCAAATTATGAGACCACTGACAGAAAAAATTCCAACAGGGGTATGGATGTTTTTACTCTTGCTTTAGACTTTGAACTCTTGATTCTTTCTGTTTCGTGTATCACCATGAAAACTTAGAGGGTTGCTAAGCAAGCATTTCTGAGTTCATGACCATAAGTTTTGTAAGGTTTTGTTTTGAAATGAACGTATGGGAAGCAGCAGAATGGCATGGGGGGTATTTTCAATTTAACAGGGCGGAATGTGAAAAATCCATGCTGGCTATAGTATACAGCCACTCTTGTGGCTGTATGAAAAACCATACCCCCTATCAGAAGTTACAAGATCTGCAGCTACTCCAGTTGCCAGTAATGAAAACTTGAAATGTTGCAAAAGGACATTTCAGCTGAGCTATTTGTAGCCTAAATATTAATCAGCAGCCTTTCTTTACAAAGAACAAATGGCTGGGTGGAATTTATTTATTTGTTACCATGGCATCTCTAGAAAAAAGCTAAAATTTGTATTAGCCAGCTACAGTGAATAGACTTAGAAATGCATTTTCTTCCCTGTGATCAAGGTGACAATTATGTATACTGCTAATGCAACGACACTGTCATTATGGAACCCATTTTCTAAAAAGCACAGGCAAGTTGCCATTCTTGCACAGACTGATTTCTTACAACATATCTTTTACATGCAAGAACATCACTACTGCTTCTTATCTGGAAGAATAGAGAAATGAATTGAAAGGGAGGAACAACTTGTCACATCCCAAAGACTATTTACACTTTTAGAGTCAGTTTCAAAATACTTTCAGTGCACTTCCTATATATACACACTGTTTCACCTTAGGGAACAAATTCCCATTAAAGCTGTTACTCATGTAATACATTATAATATGAATGGAGATCTTTTTTTTTTTTGCAGGGGAGTACTAAGCTGAATGGGCACAGATGACTATTTCTGCTCTTATCATCAGCATTTGAGTAAGCAGCTGCCATGCTTGGAAGGGTTGTGTATGAAAGCCCTTGTATGTAAATTAGGGATGGAAGATCTGTGGGCTTCAACACATTGTTCAATAACTCCCATCAGCCTCAGCCAGCATGGCCAATGGTCCGGGATGGTGGGTAATGAAGTCCCAACAATATCAGGAAGGCCACAGGTTTTCCATCCCTAGTAAACAGGTGGGAAATTGACAATACAAGGGAAGTGATTCAAGTCACTACAAATGACGAATTCTGTGAGGAAACTGCAAAGGAATTGTGGACACCCTGTGCAATGGGAAGTTGATCACTGCGCTCTGCAGGTCAGGGTCTCTTGCAGATATCATGTTATCAGAAGGTCTGTTCTGCACAACTTTGGAAGGGGGCTGTTGTGGCTCCTATCCTTTGGAATTCCCTCCCCTTAAATATTAGACAGGTGCCATCTCTGTTATCTTTTCAGCGGCTATTGAAGACCTTCCTCTTTGAACAAGCCTTTTAAGTAGAGACCTTAGCCCAGTCTGCCTCTGTGTTGGAATTACTTTTTAAAAATGTTTTTAAATATGTTTTTTAAAATATGATTTTTAAAAGATGTTTTGTTTAAATATGTTTTTTAAAATGATTTGTTGCAATATGTTTTAAAGTATTTTGTTTTTAAGAGGTTTTAGAGTGTTTTTGTTTGCCACCTTGGGCTCCTTCTGGGAGGAAGTGCTGGATATAAATTTAATGAATAAATAAAAATAAAGAAAAGAAAAGGTCCTGCCTGTATAAGGAGGGAAAGTAAAATGTAAAAGATCATTAGAGGGAACTGTCAACACCACCTAATGGATGTCTACTCAGAAGTAAGACCCACTGAGTTCAGTGGGGCTTTCTCCCAGTTGCAAAGAGGATTGCAGCCCAACAGCAGTCCTATAGATGTCTACTCAGAAGTAAGTCCCATTGAGTTCAGTGGGTCTTTTTTCAAGCTTAGTGGGCACAGAATTATATATGACTTATATCCATCATATATAAGAAGAAATATATATTTATATTTGAATAAAGGGAAAGGATTTTCTAATAGCAGAATGTTAATAAAGTGCTAAGAGAAATGCAAAAGAATCAAGCAGGGACAATAATTATACAAGACAGGATGAACAGAAGGGAAGATTTCTTTCACAACAGGGTTTGGGAAAATGGGGGAGCTCCAGATATTGTTGGACTTCAACTGTTATCATCCCAGGCTACTGGCTATGCAGGCTGGGAGTTTGAGCCCAACAACATTCTTGAAGGAAGCTGTGGTAAGACCTCTGTTAAAGAATGCTTCATTAGACCCTGCAGATCTTAATAACTTCCGCTCAGTCTCTAATCTCCAAGAAGGCAGTGGATGCTCAGCTCCAAGCTTTCCTGGATTATCTAGACTCTTTCCAATCATGGGACAGAGACTACCTAGGTCTCCCTTCTTGATGACCTACGCAAGGCATCAGACAGCTTTCAATACCATAAACGATGGTATCCTTCTGGGCCATCTAGCTGGGATGGGATTGGGAGGCACCATTTTATGGTGGTTCTGGTCCTACCTGATGGACAGGTCCCAGAAAGTTGTGCTGGGAGACTACTGCTCGACCCCTTGGCCACTGGCCTATAGGGTCCCACAGGGTTCCATTTTGCCTCCTATGCTCTTTAACATCTATATGAAACCGCTGGGAGAGGTCATCCAGAGATCTGTAGTACAATGCCATCAATATGCTGATGACACACAACTCTACATCTCCCTACCACTTGATTGCAGGGAGGGAGTGCTCATCCTAAATTGGTGCCTGGAGGCTTGGATGTGGGCTAACAAGCTGAAACTTAATCCAGACAAGATGGAAGTTGCTTGTCAAGGTGAAAACTATGCCAGACAGTACTCCTGGATCCTGATCTGCTGCTTGATTGTCAGGTGGCTGTGGTAGCAGGAGTGCTTTTGACCAACTTAAACTGGTTTACCAGCTGCACCTGTTCCTGGAAGCAGTTGCCCTGGCCACAGTGACACATGCACTGGTGACATTGAGGCTTGATTACTGTAACATGCTCTACATGGGGCTGTGTGATGTCCTTATATGTTAAAACCTGTAAATATGGTAAGTGCAGGTTTATTAAGGGATATATGGTAAGTGAATTGAATGAAAGGGGGGAGAGCATGGGTGGGAAGGCTGGAGAATGCTGGATGATGATTGGCTGAGTGCTTGAATGGCTGAAGGTATAAATGGGAGAATGACAGTTGAGAGGGGGTCGGTTGGTGAGAGTAGTTGGAGAGTCGTTAGTGGAGAGTTATTTGGATGTGTTGGTTGGCAGAGTTCTGAGGGAGGGTTGGATTATATTTGGCTGATATTTAGACAGTATATATATGACCAGAAACAAAGAGTGACACTATATGGAACCATATGCTTGTTAAACATTCCTAAAGTAATCTTGTTATTTCCTGGTGTTATCAAATAAATACTTTTATTGGTTTACCAAAAGCCTGATCCTTGGCTGGGAATACACAAACCAGAAGGGAGGGCAGGGTAATTACCAAGGCTGAAGAGAAACTGTATCATATGGTGGCAGCGGTGAAGGGAGATATTGTAACAACGTCAAGTATCCAGAGCAACCCAGGATTGTATGCTTTATAGACAAAGATAAAAGGGACTTGTGGACAGCAAGGGCACCCAGACACAAAGTAACAAGCTATAGAGAGACTGAGGCAAAGTCTCTAGCAGTATTGTTTACAGGGAGTGACTGGTGCTGCCGCCTAGCAGTGGGATCTTGTGAGATCTGTGCTAGAGCGGAGTGAGAAAAAATAAAAACGATGATCCTGACTGGTGGTGTCCTGAGGTGGTGCCTAGTGAAAGGCGGTAGCCACAGGCAGGTGGGAACCTGACAGGTGGAGCCAAAGGAGGGAACGTCACAGGCTGCCTTTGCAAATGGTTCAGAAATTGCAGTTAGTTCAAAATGCAGCAGCCAGAATGTTAACGGGAGCATGGCACAGGGATCATATCACCCCTGTGCTTTATCGACTCCACTGGTTCCCAGCTTGTTTCCAGGCCCAATTCAAAGTGCTGGTTCTGACCTTTAAAGCCCTAAACGGCCTTGGACCAATGTACCTGAGGGACAGCTTACGCCCATATGGTACATGAGACAGAATCATATTTAGAAGAGGTAGAAACAAGTATTAATACAGTGTAATGGTACGTAAAGCCTTTGGGAAAGGCACAACATTATCAGAACCATTTAAATGTGATGCTCCATGAGAAGCATGGGCATAACGCTGGCTGAAACTGCACTAAGAGAAGAAATGGAATAAGATTCTGCTACCTTTTATCCACTACAGGGGTCAGTGGAGGCTGCTCCATTAGAGAAAGTGGGGCAGTGCCCCATGAACCTCAGTCTGCCCCCAGCCATCTCCCACCTGCCTGCCTTCTTGTTTACAACCAACCCCAGGGGGTGTCACTGGCAGTCAGCTTCTTGGTCTCAGAGAAGAGGATGGGGACAAAACTTGAATAGGTTGGCTCTGCCTGTCATTGGCTCTGGCTTTGCCTACTGTTTGGGGTCCCTGACTTTCTCTTTACCAGTCCCAATAAGCACCAGCCACCACTGACTTGGGTACACCTGACCATCCAGCCCATTGCATCCTGAGTGTCTGTCGCTCCTGAATAGCACAGTCATGGTCACCAAGTCAACTGTGGGAAGAGAAATTCACTCCAATCTGTCACTGCAGTAACACTGCTTTCTCCTTGCAAGATAGATGCCATGGGTAGACTTCAAAAACTACTCAGAGCCTGTTCACATAAACAGCTGATGCCTCTTTTAATTTCTCACCACTGTATTCTTCCACCAAGTATTCTGACTTCTCGGGCTTCTGTCTATATAAAAAAACTGAAGCAGCATGTGATGTCGCTGTTTAAATTATTTGGACTGTAAGCTGCTTTGAGGACCATGTGGCAGAAAAGCAGCCTATAAATGTAAGTAACTGAACACATGATGACTTGCAGCTGAATTGTGACTGGATATTGACAGGAGTTGGGCAATGCGAAATCTCTGTAGTGACAGTTCTTTGAAGGATTGTTATTAGTATGCTATATTCAGCATAGTAAGAATTCTTAATGAGAATTAAGAGAAAAATTCCCCTTGTGCAGTAGAACATTCTTCTCCTATGCACCCTCTAAATCTGTCCTGAGAGCAGATTTAGGGATGGTGCAGAGCTTGAACAGGGGGAGTCCTGTTGCACTAGTGCTAATCCTTGCACTAGCACTTTTATTTAATTGAATATCACATCATCATCATCATCATCATTATTTGCCTTCCACACATGTCTCAGGGCAATGTACAAAAAACAAAGTCAGTTAAAAAGTCAGTTTAAAACAACACAGAGAACAGCAGAAGATATTTAAAAAATGCCAAGTAGACACTCATGGCAGAGACCTATTCATCCAGCTGGGAAGGCTAGTCAGAACAAAAACATCTTCAGTTGTTTCCAGAAAGTGCAGATAGTGATGCCTGCCATATCTAGACAGGAATGCTGCTCCACAGTACAGGGGCATCCACACTAAAAGGCCCGCTTCAAGTGACTGTGGAGTGGGCTTCTAAGATCTTTGGAATTTGAAGGAGGCTGCAGTGGCATACTGGGTCTATAAAAGATAAGGCAGTGTCTCACTGGTCCTGAGCTGTGGAGGGTCTTATATATTAATACCAGAACCTTGAACTTCGCTCAGCAGCAAATTGGCAGCCATGCAAATCCTGTGTTATATGCTAACCATGGTTTGCCTCCACAAGCGTTCTGCCACATTTTGCACTAGCTGCAACCTCTGGACCAACCTCATTCACACATATAAGCTATAAACTGATGCTTCAGTCATTAAATAACAAAAATGTTTGTGAGAACCACTGCTTTCTGATAAAGCCAAATCTGCTTATCAGCTATATATATTAAGATGACCTTTAATTGTGTTAGTCCTCTCATCTGGCTGATGGTCATATTGATTCATATTCTCTTTCTCTTTTTCAGACCCACCCACCCACACATGCAGAATGGAGTTTTTTATTCCATTCTCCGAAGGAATTTGTTTCAAGTTCATACATCCTCAATGTCACCATCTATATTTCATAATGGGGAAGAGACTCCAAGGCTCATTTCTCATCAAGTTATGCATCTGCTATCACAATTCCCTTAAAGGACATGATTTATTGTCTATATATGTCGCTTACATATGGTTGGATTAAAATGTCAAGAGTTTTTTTTTTAATTAAGAAGATTCCTGGCTTGCTGTTTTAAATTAACCCAGTAGTCTATACTCAGACTTGAATTATAATACCCATGACTTGTTTGAACTTGCCCAATTGGCATCTGAAAATTTATTTTGATGATGAGTCAATCTTCAGTCAGACCACCTAGAGACCTTATTAATAAGTCAATGTAGACGATGATATATACAATACATCACCTCCTGCAGTGGACCTCTGACACACCAATTACAAATGGGAACAAGTAGTACTGACATTTGGGGACATTAACTTACATCTCTTTCTTTTGGAATGCAATTACTTGATACTAGCTGAACTTAGTGCTGTTCTAGTAGCCTATTGCCATTCTTAAAGTTACACCTGAAATAGCTCCATTGGTTCCTCTCTTATAGTCCACGGGACTATAAAAAGACTTAAAATAGAAGTCAAAGTTACCATGTCAGAGGAAAGACTTCAAAATGAGCAGAAGCAACTTTGATGAATGGTATCATCTCATGTACATTGTCTCTCTTATCACCGGGAACCAAAATTACTTTTCCAATGGAGACAGAAAGTTTTAAGACTTAAGCAAGTACATCCCAATCTAGAGAAAAGTATACCAGGGTTCGCATGCATGTTCACCCCTTTGATACTTCAAACTTGATTTTTCTGGACTAGATGACAGACGCTATGTGCACTGGCTCTGTTGAAAAGTACTGCATTTTGAGACAATGTGAAATTCTATTTGTGGTGTTCTATATGTGGCGGCCTCCTCACCCACTCAGTCATCCACTCAGTGACTGCAGTATCAAGTGATGAACATACATCTACATTGTTTTCCCTAAGAAGTGAAGTTGGGGCAGGGACAGGAGAAAGATATGTTTAACTTTAAGGGGAGTTAACTTTAGGCTAACTTATCTTCTTTTTTCTTTTTGAAGAAAAAAAGGATAGAAAAAATAAACTATCAGCTCACATCAATAATACAATAAGCATCAGTTGCATCCATCTTAGTTTACACATACAGACAGAATGAAGGCCAGCGGTGGTGGCAGCGTTGTTGTCGTTAGCGGCAGCCTGGATAAGAACATTACCCTCCCACCAGACAAGATCTTTCGCAACCTGGAGAACGCCAAGCGGTTCACCATCGATATCAAGTTTCTCAATGTTTGGAGGTGGTTTAATTCCCAGGTCTTCTGGGTGGCCCCTCCCTTCATCAGAACCTATCTCATTTATTCCTGGGGGACCGAAGAATTTGAACATCTGAAAAGAAAGAACCCAGCTGACTGTGAAAATGATGAGTAATTTGACTGATTACAAAGAACACAGTTGCCAGCATTATTCATGTTCTTGGCTTGTGGACATGTATATACAAGTATTTAAAGTAACACTTGCTCAATAATTTGCTTTTAATAATGTTATTTGTTATTTAATTTTGAGAATTGTTATTTAATTTTGGGAATTGTATTATTTTATTGATGTATTATGTTCTATTGATGTATTGTTATATTCATGTTTTCTTTGTAAGCCGCCTTGGGGGCCTTTTGGCCATAAAGCGGGGTATAAATTTAATAAATAAATAATAATAATAATAGATATATGCCACCCAAATGTCTGAATAAGTATCCAAGTGGCATTGATGTTTATAAAAAAAGTATATTCAGATGTAGCAGACTTAACGTCTTCAGACTGTTGCATAATTAACTTATAGGATTCAGTGCAACAGTACTTAAATTAGGCTGCAATCCTATACATTGTGTGGGATACTTCTGAATAGACATGATAAGGAGAGGAGAGGAATTCAGTTTTGTTTGCACTGTAATGAGAAACTACCTAATTCATACTACTTGAACCAATATTTTTGTGATCTTTGCCACAGAGTGGATTGATAACATTCCATTGATTGGGGGACTTGTCATAGATGGACCCTGGTAAGGTTTGGGCTGAATGTAGCTACTCCACTTTGCAAGGGTGGTGGACCCACTGAGATGGTCAACCCTTGGAGACTTATGGAATCTAATGGATTCCTGGGGCATTTTTGAGCTGACATGGCTGGTGTTCCTGTCAAGGCTCTTGTTTCACTGTGGAATGGTGAGATGTGTAGAGCCATTGATACAATTGCTTCTGAATGCCCTTGCTGTCATTGTGGAACATATCAGTCACCTTGGTACTCCTATGACCTGTGTGCGATGAAACAGGAGGGTAAATCTTGGTCCGAACTTAACCAAACATGGGTAAGGTTGAACCATTGTGCCTACCACATGACAATGGTGGCGGCAAAGCAAGCCTACTTCACCACCACCATTGCATCCGCAGGTAGCTGTCCGGTAGAGCTTTTCTGAGTGGTGAATGGGCTTTTGTCATCTAGCCAAGAGAGCATTGCTGTGACACCCTCAGAGGTCTGCTGTAATAACTTTGCAAGGCACTTCAGGGACAAAATCATTCAGATCCAGACAGAGTTAGATGCCACAGTTAGAGTAAGTCCAATGGAGGCATCCAGAGCACTGTCTGTTTCATTTGTACAGGATCAGTTTCAATTATTATGGCCAGAGGATGTGAGCAATCAATTGAAGAAGTGTGGCTGACCACCTGCCCCCTTGACCCTTGCTTGTTTTGACTTCTTAGAGCTAACCAAAGGCAGTTGAATAGGTGGGTCCAGGGAGTGATTAATACCTCACAGGATGAGGGGGAGGAGCAATATGCCTTGAAGGAGACGGTGCTGTGACCCCTCCTTAAGTAGACCTTCCTGGACCCAGAAGTGTTAAACACCTGTGGTCCAGTGGAAAATATCCCCTTTTAGAGCAAGGTGCTCGAGAAGATGGTGGCAGTCTAGCTTCAAGCATGCTTGAAGGAAAATGATTACTTGGATCCATTCCAGTCTGGCTTTGGCATTGAAACTGCTTTGGTTGCCCAGATGACATCTGTCAGGAGAGAGACAGGGGGAGTGCAACCCCACTCATTCTCCTTGATCTCTCTGGAGCTTTTGATACTGTTGACTATGGTGTCCTTTTGAAACATCTCAGGGAAGTGAGGAGTGGGGGCACTGTGCTTTAGTGGTTCCACTTATACTTCCAGGGCTGCTTCCAAAAAGTAGTTATGGGAGGCTACTGTTTGGCACTATAGGAGCTGTTCGGTATTGTTTTACAGGGTTCCATGTTGACCCACATTCTATTTAACATCTATATAAAGCCACTGAGAGCTGTCGTCAAGACAGTTGGAGTGAGGTGTCATCAATATGCAGATGGCACCCAGCTGTACTTCTCTGTTCCATCTGAATTGGGAGATGCACTTGAGGTGCTAGACCAGTGCTTAGAAGCAGTGATGAGCTGGATGGGAGCCAATAAATTGAAGCTAAATCCTGAAAAGACAGAGGTACATGGGGACATAGGGAACTGAGACAGACCATTGGCCCATCTAATTTAGTATTGTCTACATGGACTGGCAGTGACACTCCAGGGTTTCAGGCAGGGGACATTTCTAGTCCTATCTGGAGAAGCTGGGGATTGAACCTGGGACCTTCTCCTTGTAAGGCATATGTTCTTCCACTGAGCTACAGCCCTTCCCTCTATGTGCCCAGAGTTTTCATATATGGGAGATAGGGAGACAGCATGTTCTGGAAAGGGGTTGCATTCCCCTTAAAGGAGCAGGTCCACAGCTTGGGGATACTCTGGATCCAACACTGTCACTGGTGGTTCAGATGGCCTCAGTGGCTAGGAGTGCTTTTTTACAATGCTGGCTGATTCTCCAGCTTTAGCCCCTTTTGGAGAGAAGTGATTTGGCACAGTGCTCCACCTCTGGTAACTTCCAGACTGGATCATTGCAATGTGCTCTACATGAGGCTGCCCTTGAAGATCACTCGGAAACTTCAACTGGTCCAAAATGCAGCAGCCAGATTACTGTCTGTAGTTTTCTTTAGATCTCATATAGCCCCTATTTTAAAACAGCTGCATTGCTTGCCAGTTCATTTCCAGGCTCAATTTAAGGTGCCCATGCTAGTGTTTTAAGCCCTAAATATCTGAGGTCCCAAATATCTGAAACACTGCCTGCCTCCCTACAGACCCTCTTGGGTGTTGAGATCAACAGAGGGGGCCCTTTTGGTAGTTCCACCACCTTTGGAAGGGCATTCTCTGTGGCAGCCCCTAAGTTGTGGAACTCTCACCACCTAGGTGCATCTGGCAACTTCATTGTAGAGTTTTAGGTGAATGCTGAAGATGCACTTCTTTGGGTGAAGAGTAATTGATGATGATGATAATCAAACTAAAACACAGCTGTCCTTCAAACTTCAGACTTCTCTAAATTTTGATGCAGTTCTCCAACCAAACAATATGTACAAAAATGCATATATATTAGGGGGAAATGTGCATAATAATTATATTATTGCTGATGAATTTCCATGTGATTTTTTTTCTGAAAAAAGAAATTTACAATTTGCTGCAGAAGTGTAGAGAACTGAATTTGAGATTGGAAAAATGAGAAACTTAGCAAAACAAAGTTGACAGGTTCATCCATCCCTGGGCATATTTAGGATATTTTGCTATTAGTTGTGTGGATTTCAAGATGATTTAAGCACAAGCTCTAGCCTATAGCAGTGCTACCACAGTCATCTAAAAGAGTTTTTTTTTCAAAAATGCATACTTGAAGGCACTCATTAATTTTGTGATTGTGTGTTTATGAAAATAAGCCTATACAAAAATCTGCTGTTGTTCTTCTTAACTTCAGTGCCTACATAGTAAACAACCAAAATAATAATTATAGCGGAATGGTTACATTTTTCAGGGTACCCCATTTTTCAGAAACAAGTTTGTAGTCTTGTCATCCTCCATATTGGCACGCACCATTGATGTGGAACAGCCTCCCCCGAGGCATGAAACTTTCTAAACAGAATTTACATAAATAAATCTCACTCTTTGAACAGGTTTCTCTGCTGTTGCTATGCAAGCTTACATAGCCCAATCTTATTCTGCATTTAGTGTTTCTTCTCATTACGCCTTTACAACACTGTTGCAGATCTGCCAGTTAAGCTCTAAGCATCTCTGAAATGTATTGTCTAGAATGAAACAAGCAATTATTTCTTCAAGTTTTGTGGCATAATATCCTAGGAAACCAGCAATTATGGAATCAGAGAGGCATCAAATTGTGTAGAAAGGCGTTAGCATGCATTATTTCTTAAACAGCAGTTACATGAACTCATAATCAATGGGTACTATTAAGTGGTAAATGTATCATAAGTAATTCTTAACAATGCCGTTGTGCAAACAGAACATGCAAGAGTGGCTGTCACACCCATTTGTGAACATAACAGTTGGGCCACATAAGCTTTTGTAGGTCTGGTTCTATTCAGTGGGTAAATTTGATCACAAGTACACGTGTAGAAACTAAAAAAAAAGATTATAGTCTTAAGGTGCACCATTGATCCAGACAAAAATATCATTTGGAATTTTACCTGTAGATTAAATTTTAACTTTTCCAGAGTGGATGGAAGTAGAGATGCATTTTAATCTCTAGCTTGTTTTGCAAGTGAAAAGTATGCACTGAGGAAAATATCCTGGGATTCTGGACTGTTTGAAGAACTTTCAGCTCAGAATGTATATGTATATGTATTCATATATCTAGAGCTATATCCTGACATTCCTGAATGAACTGGGATCAATTAGTTATGTAAACGCTTATCACTTATCTAGGCAATGACCAAAGTTTCAAGAACAACCTCAAAAACTAGGTCAGAAGCCAGGTTGGCAGGGATTCAAGAAACTAATTTCATTAAGATTCAAAAGCTGCTGAAGGATGAGCACTGGTTCCACCAATGTATATAAAAAAATTGAAATGGGTGGGCAACAATAAGATTTTATTTGAGGAACCATTGTTCAGAGCTGTCCAGATTCTGTTGGAGACAAGGGCCTGGTCCATACATAGTTTTGTGCTGCAGTTGCCACTTTAGCATGGTCAGGCTTCCATGATGCTGAAGTAGTAACAGGTGGAACCAGGTGCTATGTGGTTTGGGAAGATAATATAATTTATTTCCCATGACAGCATTGCTCTTTTCGGACAGCTGACAATGCTGGTGGAAGAATAATCATATCACCCACAAAGGGAACACTGTTTCTTCATAGTAACCAGTTAGAAGAGCAAGGAAAAATCCCACAAATCTAACAAAATTAACAGCAGCATATTCAGTGGTGCCATCAGAGCAGAGTTTGGGGACAGAAGCCGAGGGCCCCTGTTCAGCAACATGAGCAGGAGGGCCCCCACACAAAGCAATCAACAGGGGCACAGGAGTGAAGTGCCTATGGTGTTTTCCCTGCAGTGGCACTGCATTCACCAGCATGGGGATGGGGCAGAGCAAGATGGAGGCTAGATCAGAGGAGCTATGGGTTGGTGGCAGCAGCTCTGCAGGTGTGTGTGCATGCTGCTGCTACCACCACTACCATCACCAATCCAGAGCTCCCCAATCGCACCACCTTCTGACCTTCCCCCGTTCCCCAGAAACAAACTGCTACTGCCTGGAGAGCACCGCTTATGCTCTGCCACCCTCCCCCCACTGCTAACAGCAGGACTAGCTTACCAGGTTTTGAAATAATAAACATTCTGACTGTCTAAAATGAGGGATTAATGGCACCACTCAGTATATTGTGAAGTGTTAGGCCAAAAGTCAACACTATAAAGTCAGAATCCTGCAGTGTTGAATAGGCTGATATGTAGTTTCAGTTGAGTCTATAATAGTCACACAATAGTAAACTCCAAGACGCAAGTTTTTCTTGACAGTTATTTCCCTTTTTCTTAGCTGATATTTTTTTCCTAAAAAATAAAATCTAAAATATTTGGAACATGTATTCTTCAATAATTTGTTTCTGTTTCAGATGGATCTCTAGTAACATCTGCACCATATGTTTAAACATTCAGTTTCATGAATCAGGAGACATTTATAATTAAATTCCAAGCTTTCTCTGAAGAAAGCAGCAGGAAATATTAGGTGCCAGGATTAATGGCCTTTGATGCAGCGCTGATGACAGGCAAAATCAGGAGGGAGCAATTTCCTTATCTCTGTTCTATTTTGCAGCAGAGTTGCCCTCCCCACAAGAATGAAGATGCCAGACATTTTGTGGGATAAATGGGCAACAACCTTATTACTTTCAAAAACCTGCAACAAGCAATAGACATGTTAGCAACTGACTAACAAAAGCCTTAGTGCAGACCCCTGAACTTCAGGTGAGAGCTGGGAGCATACCTTGGCTACATTCACACCATACATCTATTCCACTATTATTCCATGTTAAACAGTCATGGCTTCCCTCAAGAATTCTGGGAAGGGTAGTTTGTGAAGGGTACTGAGAGTTGTTAAGAGACTCCTATTCCCCTCACAGAACTACAGTTTCCAGAGTGGTTTAACAGTCCCTCTTTCCCAGAGAACTCTGGGGATTGTAACACTATGAGGGAAATAGGGGTCTCCTAATGACTTTCAGCACCCTTCACACACTACACTTCCCAGGATGCTTTGGAGGAATCCATGGCTGTTTAAAGTGGAATAATAGTGGAATAAATGTATAGTGTGAATGTGGCTCTCTTCTGCTATTTACCTGCCACAGGCGACTCCACTCTGGCTAGTTCTGAGCACCAACCAATCTGCTGACTGACTTGTGTTTGCTCTTGCCTGTTCACTTGTGTGCATATTATATTCTTTATTGTACTTTTCTAGTAAAGTCATAAATATAGTAATATTGAGTCCCAGGTTCAATCCCCTACATCGCCAGATAGCTCTGGAAAAGACTTCTATCTGAAATCCCAGAGAGCTGCTGCTAGTCATTGTAAACAATACTGAGATGGACCAAGAGGGCTGACTCAGTCTAAGGCAGCATCCTATGTACATGTGCATATTTTTACATGTGTTTCTCTCACTATCATCCCACATTTTCAATGGAAATTATAAGCAATTTTTATAAGTCCCCCCAATCAATACAGATAACATTTATATTCTTGAAAATATAAAACTAAATTGAAGAGAAACAATACTGCATATTACTTCTACAGTAATGAATAAAGCAAAGCCAATTTTCCTTGAATGAGCCCATCTTTCATAGAATCATAGAATAGTAGAGTTGGAAGGGGCCTATCAGGCCATCGAGTCCAACCCCCTGCTCAGTGCAGGAATCCAACTTAGAGCATACATGACAGGTGGCTGTCCAGCTGCCTCTTGAATGCCTCCAGTGTTGGAGACCCCACCACTTCCCTAGGTAATTGGTTCCATTGTCGAATCGCTCTAACAGTTAGGACATTTTTCCTGATATTCAGCTGAAATCTGGCTTCCTGTAACTTGAGCCCATTATTCTGTGTCCTGCGCTCTGGGAAGATCAAGAAGAGATCCTGGCCCTCCTTTGTGTGATAACCTTTCAAGTACTTGAAGAGTGCAATCACTTGAAGAGTCTTTTCTTCTCAAGGCTAAACATGCCCAGTTCTTTCAGTCTCTCTTCATTGGGCTTTGTTTCCTATCCCCTGATCATCCTTGTTGCTCTCCTCTGAATTTGTTCCAGTTTGTCTGCATCCTTCTTAAAGTGCAGAGTCCAGAACTGGACACAGTCCTCAAGATGAGGCCTAACCAGTGCTGAACTTCATGCAGTTTAGAAACTATACTTCTGTTTATGCAGCCTAATTTTTTTTTTGCAGCCACATTGCACTGTTGGCTCATATTCAGCTTGTGATCAGCAACAAAGAAATACAAATATATACAATAAAATCCCATAATAAAATACAACAAAAATATAAGAGAGTAAGAAAACTAAAAACAGTTACAGCACATGTTAAAACTAGATTAAGTTAGATTAAAATGCCTTAGAAAAGAGAAAGGTTTTGACTTGGCGCCGAAAAGATAGTAACGTCGGCGCCAAGCGCACCTCATGGGGGAGACTGTTCCACAGTTCAGGGGCCACCACTGAGAAGGCTCTAGTTCTTGTTACCACCCTCCGAGCTTCTCTATGAGTCAGAACTCGGAGGAGGGCCTTCAGTGTAGAACGTAGTGTACGGGCAGGTTCATATTCTTTGAGTACAATTCTGTAGCCAACTGCGGTCCCATCTAATAGCCTCAGGCAGCAGAAGCAGGGAGTAGTGGCAAGATGTTGGAAGATGGAGCTATATGAGACATTTCTGGAGATGGCCATTTGGCCAATTTTGGGGAAAGAATCTTAGAGAGGTTTAACAATAATCCCTCTTATCAGGAAACTCTTGGGACTGTAGCTCTGGGAGGGGAATAGGGATCTCCTAGCAACTCTCAGCACCCCCCACAAACTATACTTTCCAGGATTCTTTGGGAGAAGCCATGGCTTTTTAAAGAGGTGTGATTTATTTTTTTGACCACAAGGTTAGAAAAGACATATAAACATAAGTGAATGTATTCCCTTATATTTCTACATCTCTTCTTTTCTAACCTTGTAATTTATTCCCTTATATTTATACATCTTTTCTTTTCTAACATTGTGTTCAAAAAATAAATGGTTAAGTAGTTAAATAAACTTGAAACCATTATTTAATTATATATAATATCATGTAACTTTGTTTTTCCTTCTTTTCCTTTTGCACCCGGACCTGCCCAAAATGATGAGGCAGACACCAAGCATATGGGTTAAGAATGGGCAACATTTTATTAATGCCAATTAAACCAATTGAACCAAATTAAACCAATTACAGCAAACGACCTCTTAAGGAATAAACCAATTAAGCTGGATAGAAACTGAAAACCAAATTAAGACAATCATCCAAACTGAGATCTGAGGAGGGAACCTAGATAATTTTAAAAGATCAGTGCAGCCTCCTATAAATCTGAGTGCTATGAAACTTAATTCCAGCAGCTCAGGGTTTTGAGTGAGTAATCTTGGCTCTAGGCCCCAGAGTAGTGAACTAGCTACTCCTGGCGTTTCATTGCCTGCACATTAACTTGCTGCATGCCTGCCATCAACCAAGATGGCGGCAGGGGCATCAGCCCCTTAGGGAAGCCTCAGCTGCCATCTTGGTTGATGGCAGGCGTGCGTGCAGTGCAGCCAGCATTCACCTCAATGCTTCCATTGTTGGGCATGCAGGTGGGCACCGTGGGCCTGCACAGTTGTAGGGGGGGTGCCTGGGAGCTCCCTCTCTGAGATCTCTGGCAGGGTCAGGAGCCGATGCTGCTGTGAATCGCAGGATGGGAGCACTACCCACCCACCATAAGGAGGAGCCCTTCAGGGTCCCTCAGCCAGGGGTTGTCCCTCAGCCAGGGGTGCGGCCCTCCCACCCTCTGGCGCTGGCTATGATATGGAGGAAAATATATATACTGAACATTTTCTGACTATATTTTCTTTTTTTTTTTTTTTTCAATAATTTTTATTCAGATTTTCATAAAACATACAAGACAAAATCATAAAACATTCAAAGACAAAAAAACAAAATCAAAAATAGTTAAACAAAAAGAAAAAAAGAAAAAAAAAAAAACAAAAATAAAAAATAAAGAGTAAAATATTGACTTCCCATTTGTCAAAGATCAAATCAGTTATAAGTCTATAATATATAACAATCCTGTCTCTTAAGTCATATTATAAAATCACTTTCCTCCAGTAGTTATCTTACTTAATCATCAAATCTCATAAACATTACTTTATTCTTTCCACAAAAAGTCAAAGAGAGGTTTCAATTCTTTAAGAAATATATCTATCAATTTTTTTTTCCAGATAAGCATATCGATTAATCCATCTCATTACTAATTATGATAATCTTATTGTCATAACCATAGTCAAAATAAACATTTCAATTAATCCATCACATCAGAATCTGTTAGGTTCAATAATTTCAGTAGCCATTGTTCTATTATCTCTATTAGTTCCATTTTCCATCTTCCATCTTCAGTAGTCTTGTTAAGTCCAGTAATTTCAATATCCAATCTTCCATTATCAGTATTCCATAATAATCTTGCTGTCAAAGCCATAGTCATATAGTAAGAGTCTGATGGGGATTACCTCTATCCCAAATATTTTCTTGCCATCCATTCTGAATAGGTTGCTGAAATACTGCTGTAAAATCATATCTCTGTTCTTTTTTTCAAAATACACTGGGTCATCTCTTAAAAGTTTTTCCATTGTCACATGGCTGCAGATAATTCCATAGATTTTCTCTATATTGGGCTCCATCACATCATTCCAGTCCAGAAGATTATCCATGCCATTGATAACTTTATCTCTAGAATCTTCATTCATTTCTTCAGAGATAACATTGAGTTCCAAACAATAGATTTTATTTCTAAAGTCCATAGACTCCAAATCTTGTTCCTGTTCCACGTTGGTTCCAATCTCCGGGATCTCCTCTCTCACAGGGACCCCTATTCCAGTCTCCAGGGTCGCCTCTCTCACAGGGACCCCTGTTCCAATCTCCGGGGTCTCCTCTCTCACAGGGACCCCTTCCAGGGTCACCTCTCTCACAGGGACCCTTATATCTTTAATCTCCTGCTTCATTTTACTCAATTCAATTTTCATTATCTCAATCTCATCCATTATTTTCTGAAACATAGTTATTTCCAGATTTTCAGCCACTTTCTTAATTGCCATTTTAAAAGAAAAATATAGGAAAACCACTTCTTATTTCAGCAACAATTGGGTTAATACTCCAAACTTGGTGACATCACAGTATAAACAGAGCAGACAGCCTTATCTCTCCAATAGTTAAGTAAACAAAATGTAGTTCCCAGGATCGAAACAATTAATGGCAATCGTCAAGAAACAGATTCGTCAAAATAAAATAGACCAAAAAGAGAGTAGTCTCAAAACAGTATAATATTTTTCAAAATAAAAATCTGGAATAGAAATCCCTCTTCTGTGTATATCTTTAGAATGCAAATCCAGGACAGCTTTTTGCAACAAAAACAGAGATAAGCTATTAATTAGTGCGTAGCAGAGAGAAGTTACGGCTCCCCAGTGAGATGTCAAAAACCGATCAATCTGGCAAATCTCTTTTAAACAGCAACAATTTAAGTCAAGTAAAAGAAAAATATAGAAAGAAGGGTGCTTGCCTGTTAGTGCGTTCTCTCTTAGAAGATAAGGTGAACGTTCGCTTTATCAGATAGAGCTTGCTGTTAAAAATCCGTCCCACCTTCGTCGGCTGGACCGCGTCCCATAAATTAATGAGATCTGGTCGTCCCAACAAAAATAGGCTTTGAGGTTAATCTCTTCGTTTCTCCCTACCCGGGAGAAGTTTAATCAGTCAAAAAAAAAAGAAAAAACTGACTGATATATCTGAATAAGCTTCTTTTGAGGCAGGAGCCCGTCTCAAAAGCAGGCACAGGCTAAGTCACCCTTCCCGGAAGTCTCTGACTATATTTTCTTGAGTGTTAAAGACATCTTCTCTCCCAACTCCAAAGTATTTTTTTTTAAATCCTGGACAAAACCTTTTTAGATATTTTTCAGGCTTATAATTTACTTTGTTAGATGGTGCAATGGTACATCCTGAACATATTCAGCATTATTAGTCTAATATCTTATACAGTAATATCTCAATTAACGAAGTAGATGTGTTCCTGGACATTACTTCTCTAACAGAAACGTTAGTACCAGAAGTAGAAATAACATGGAAAGAATAGGGACAGGTTTCTGTACCACACAAAAGAAGAGCAGTTCAACATATTGCAGCAAACCTTTTATTCAAAACTAACAATACACATGACTGAAATGAAACAACCAGGTCAGGTAAGCCTTGCATACAGATCACTTGAAATCTTCTTCCAAAATGCATCCAGGGATGCCTGCCTTGCCTTTTTTCTTTTATCATGTAGCATCTTGCTATAGAAATCTATAGCTCTGAGCACAGTTCTCCTCTCCGTACACTCGACTATGAGATGTCATTAGCAATATATTCAGCTCTTATATAATCACACAACAGTATTTACACAGTCTTTACGACTGCTAATCGTTATAGATTTTATGATGGGCCTTCTTTTAACAAAAAGGTACAAGTCAAGAAGTCCTTTTTCATCTGAGAACTATATTGAGACTGCTCATTCCACCCCTACCCTGTCTAGTGTCTGTTCTCATAGGGCATCTTTGAACACCAGTTTCGACTCATCTTGGTCTGACTTGGAGAATACTTGGAGAATACAGAACAGGGGTCGTTAGCTAGTTGTTGAGGACCGGTTCCGTTAATTTCGCTAGCTCCTCTGAAGTGTTCTCCCCCTAATGTTTGTAGGCTGACACATACCTTTCCTTCTCCCTGACTGCCTCTGACACACTCCCCTGGTTTAAAATGGTCATTTAAGTTTGTGGATAAGTGGGCAAAGGAGGGGATCCATGGGGTGAAGGAGGGAATCCAAGGGGTTGCCATTAATGTTGTTGAAGGCAGAGGGAGATACGAAGTAGGGAGACAGCCATGCTATCATGGGACGGTAGAGTGTAACCGACTGTTGATAACCCCCAAGCTGTCTTCCCGCTCAAACAACCTGGATGGCCTCGGTGACAGTGCCCCTGGGTTAAAACTGCTGCTAGTGAATGCCAGGTCAGTGAATGGAAAATCGATGCTCATTCAGGATTTGGTCCTCGATGAGCATGCTGACCTGCCCTGTATTACGGAAACCTGGTTGGATGAACCTAGGGGGGTTAATCTCTCCCAGCTTTGTCCACCTGGTTTTTCAGTACAACAGCAGCCGAGACCTGGGGGACAGGGAGGTGGGGTCACAGTGGTCTATCATGATACTATCCCCCTGACCAGGTGCCCTCTCCCATAGTTTTCAGGGTTCGAGTGTGTGTACTTGAAGTTAGGTGGCCTGGACAGAATAGGGATTCTGTTGGTGTACCGCCCACCCCGCTGCTCCACAGTCTCCCTACCTGAGCTAGCCGGGGTAGTCTCGGGGTTGGTGTTGGAGTCCCCTCTGCTTGTGGTATTGGGTGACTTCAACATCCACGCTGAGACTGCTCTGTTGGGAGTGGCTCAGGACTTCATGGCCTCCATGACAACCATGGGTCTGTCCCAAGTAGTATCTGACCCCACTCATGTTGCTGGTCACACCCTCAACCTTGTTTTCTGTGTTGGTCGGGATGACGGTGATCTTGGTGTGGAAGAACTTGCGGTGGTTCCGTTGTCATGGACAGATCACTACCTGGTCGGGTTTAGACTCACTGGGACTCAGAGCCTCTGCAGGGGTGGGGGACCGATTAGAATGGTCAGTCCCAAGAGGCTGATGGATCCGGATGGTTTCCTGATGGCTCTTGGAGATTTTCCTGTCACCTTGGCAGGCGATCCTGTCAAAGCCCTGGTTGATCTCTGGAATAGAGAAATGACCAGGGCGGTGGACACGATCGCTTCCGAGCATCCCCTCTTTCGGAGTGGAGCCAAACCGGCTCCATGGTTTTCCAAGGAGCTGGTGGTGATGAAGCATGTCAGACGAGGACTAGAGCGACGTTGGCGGAAGACTCAGAGCGAAGCTGATCGATCTCCGGCTACAGCCTATTTGAAGGCCTACTCCGAGGCAGTACGGGCTAAGAAGAAATCTTTCTTCTCGGCCTCCATTGCATCTGCTGGGAGCTGTCCAGCGGAACTGTTTCGAGTGGTTAGGGGGCTTTTAAGTTCCAGCCCCTGTGAGGGTAATTCTGACCACTCAGCAGACCGCTGTCAAGAATTTGCATGGCACTTTGCAGACAAAGTCGCTCAGATTCGCTGTGACTTGGACGCTAAAATTGATACAGTCTCTGAGGATGTAACTTCGGCGCCTGTTTGTCCAATTAAAATGGATTCTTTTCAACTTGCTCTACCCGAGGATGTGGACAAGATCCTTGGAGTGGCATGTGCCACCACGTGTGTACTGGACCCTTGCCCTTCCTGGCTCATTAGAAGTACCAGAGGGGGACTGGTCGATTGGGTCAGGGGAGTAGTTAATGCCTCTCTACAACAAGGCAGAATTCCATCAGGCTTAAAGGAGGCAGTTATAAGACCACTGCTGAAAAAGCCTTCCCTGGATCCCTCTTTACTAGGTAACTACCGGCCAGTCTCCAATATTCCATTTTTAAGCAAGATAATAGAGCGTGTGGTGGTCACCCAACTCCAGAGATTCCTGGATGATATGGATTATCTGGATCCATTTCAATCTGGTTTCAGGCCTGGCTATGGGACAGAGATGGCTTTGGTCGCCTTGGTGGATGACCTACGCAGAGAACTGGACAGGGGGAGTGTGTCTCTGCTGGTTCTACTGGACCTCTCAGCGGCTTTCGATACCATCGATCATGGTATCCTTCTGGGCCGCCTTGTCGAGATGGGACTTGGGGGTACTGTGTTACAGTGGCTCCAATCCTTCCTGGAGGACCGAACCCAGAAGGTGGTACTGGGGGACTCCTGCTCGACCCCTTGGCCATTGACCTATGGGGTCCATCAGGGTTCCGTTTTGTCCCCCATGTTATTCAACATCTACATGAAACCGCTGGGAGAGGTTGTCCGGGGTTTTGGGGTTTGGTGCCATCAGTATGCTGATGACACTCAACTCTATTTCTCTTTTCCACCTGAAGCCAAGGAAGCCGTACAGGCCCTAAACCAGTGTCTGGCATCAGTGATGGACTGGATGAGGGCAAACAAGTTGAGATTAAATCCTGACAAAACGGAGGTTCTCCTGGTCAGTCGGAGGGCAGATCAGGTAATAGGGATTCAACCGGTGCTGGATGGGGTCGCACTCCCCCTGAAGTCTCAGGTTCGCAGTTTGGGTGTACTCCTGGACTCAGCTTTGAATTTGGAGGCCCAGATTGCTGCTGTATCCAGGAGCGCATTTGCCCAATTAAAACTGGTGCGCCAGCTGCGCCCGTTCCTGGAGCTACCTGATCTGACTAGGGTGATGCATGCCTTGGTTACATCCCACTTAAACTACTGTAATGTGCTCTACGTGGGGCTGCCTTTGAAGACTGTTCGGAAACTTAAATTGGTACAAAGAGCTGCAGCCAGAGTGCTAACCAGGGCTGGTTACAGGGACCATACAACTCCCCTGTTACAACAGCTCCACTGGCTGCCAATTTGTTTCCGGTCACAATTCAAAGTGCTGGTTTTGACCTACAAAGCCCTATACGTCTCAGTTCCAGACTATTTGACAGATCGTATCTCCCTACATGAGCCTGTCCGGGATTTGAGATCTTCAGGTGAGGCCCTTCTTGTGCTCCCCACACCTTCGCAAGCACATATGACGCAGACACGAGATAGGGCCTTTTTGGTGGCCGCCCCTAGGCTGTGGAACTCCCTTCCGAGTGAGGTGCGATCAGCTCCCTCCTTGCCGTCTTTCCGGTGACAAGTAAAGACTGTTTTATTTCAATGGGCATTTGGGATAGAGAACGACCAGGATTAAGTGTCATAGGTTTGGTGATTACATTATATGATTTTATTATTTTAAATTGTCCGCTGTTTTTAACCTATATTTTATGGTTTTAATTTTTCTCATAGTTTAATTCTTTTTTAATAATATACTCTGTATGTTTTAATGGTGTTGTTTTTAGTTGTAAGCTGCGCTGAGTCCTATTGGAAAAAGGGCGGGGTAGAAATAAAGTTTATTATTATTATTATTATTATTATTATTATTATTATTATTATTATTATTATTAAGAAGGAATGTAGATGTCAAAGGCCACTATTTCAAGAACTGATAGATATCTACCAATAATTGTATTTTAAAAACAACTAGCTATGTTGCTAAAAATATTTAACAGTACTACACCAATCCTTGAACTAAGCAGATTGCATAATGTCCACTGCAGCGGAAATTCACAAAGCTGTCAGCATATATGCTCATTACAGCCGCTCACAGTAAAACAAAAATTATCTTAGTTAACTAATTCTGCTAATTTCCCATATGACAGATGGTTTCTACAGAGAACCTTTACAGGATAATTACATCTGATTGTCCTTGCTGTTCACAGAAGCAGAAATTATTCTCAGCCAGTCTCCTGAGGTGAAAGTAGAATATTTAAGCTTTCACTTCTTGAAATGATATAAATACCTACAACAGAATCAAGGATTCATGGCTTCTATTCATATCCATCAAATTAAGGGTTAAAAAACAGGCAAATGTTTAATGGACAGGGGTAAATAATTATTTATTTTAACTGTATATTTAATATTGTGGTTTTGTGCATTATAACTTAAATTAATTGACTACTTTATCACTGAGATCTTCAAACAACAGCTTTCTTGTTTTATGAAGCTGCAATTTGCGGTGAGTTTATCAATACAAATACAAATGTTTTAGCACTGGAAATTTGTTTTAATAGCCCAAGCAAAGCCATATATGCTGTGCTCTATTTAATTGCTAGAGAACACATTTCACAAATGATTTGAAGTTAACAGAATCATCTGCTTCTTGCTTCATTCTAGGTATGTTCTAGAAATGTCTCCACACAGCCATTTCCCATCAGAATATGTATTTCTAATGAATTCCAAGCAGAACACACTTATAAGGGGGCTTATTGCTATAGGGCGGTCTAAAAATGTAATAAAATAAATAAATAAATAAATATAGCTTTCTATTTTCTGGCAGAAACATTTCCTTTCCTCTTCCATCTTTCTTCAGGTCATGCCTGTGGACAGAAGTGCAACCCCCAAAGGACTCATAAGTATGTGAGAATTAGTGAGATTTCCAGTGCTTCCTGCTTTGTGCCCCACTTGGGGGCATGACAGCTGCTTTGTGGGAGAAAAGGAAAACTTCCCCCACCACACATACATCACCCGTAAATAGCCTCAGATGGAAAAGGTCAAAATGATGAAATGTGATCTTTGAGGGAAAATGTTTACAAACCAACACAAAGGTCAGAATAGTACTAATTTCCCCCCTGAGACAAGAAATGTGACTTCTAGCCAGTTCTATTTTACTCTGTGTTCTGTTAGTAAACATTTCATTTAGCTATATTCTCCCTACATTAGTCAATACAACCTCAGGAAGGTGGGGGTCCCACTTCTGCACAGCAGCAGCCAATGAATACTGTCCCATTCACCAAATTGCTGTTAAGTTTGTACAAAGGGGGGGAAAGTCTTATGCAGAAGCTGCAGCTGCAAAAGGGCAGGGAGCAAGAAGTTTGAAGCTCACTTGCTTTTTTCCTTCCTTGATAACCCGGCTGCCGCACCTCTGCTGTTGTTGCTGCCAAGATTATTTCTTAGATTTTTGCTGTTTTATATGTACTATGTTTTACAGTTGTATCTAAGATTTTGATTTTAATAACTATTTATTATTATTATTGTTTTAATTTTCATATGGTATAGCTATTATGTTAAGTATTGGAATATATCATTTGTTATTTTTTATCCTGTAAGCCACCCTGGGGTTTCTTGATGAAGGGTGGTATATAAATTTAATAAATAAAACAAATGTTGTTGTTATGTGCCTTCAAATCAACTACGACTTATGGCTATGAATCAGCGACCTTCAACAGCGTCTTTGGGGTGGTATCTAAGTCAGCGAAGGCCCATCAAAATCAACAGATATTAGCCATGACTAGCTTAAGTCCATTGACTTCAGTGGGTCTACTCCAAGCATGACTCCAAGTATGACTTAGCTGGATATGACCCATAGTCACCATTATCATTATTTTGTTAGTTCTTTGAACAAAGCGCTTCGCAATTGTCATATTTAGCCTAATGGTGTTGCTATTGTTTGCATTTGTGTGTTTGTGTATGCATGTGCATAATGGTCTTGAGGTTCAGATAGTGACTCACCAAGGTCACCCAAAGAGTCTGTACCTTACGCAGGATTTGAACCAGCCCTTCCTCTTCAAATTCCAGCTCTATCTCCTAAATCATTATTGATCTAGTAGACAACCATCTATAACACTTTGATCCTTGAGCTTGCATTTTATACTGGTACTCCACGTTGCATGTAGTGAACTGGGACATACAACAAATGGTTTAATGAAACCTATGTGAGAAGCAGTCCATAGCATTCCAGCACATAGAGTTCTGAGTGCTCTAATCATAAATGGAACTTTGAGACAGCAGCTTCTCCAGCCACAAAAATACCAACATAGGGAGTGGTGCAGGACAAACCAGGCAGTGGATATACTTTTTGGTAAGGGCAGAGCTTGGAAAAGTTACTTTTTTGAACTACAACTCCCATCAGCCCAATCCAGTGGCCATGCTGGCTGGGGCTGATGGGAGTTGTAGTTCAAAAAAGTAACTTTTCCAGGCTCTGGGTAAGGGGTATGTGCTACCGCTAGCATGACACTCCCTTTTCTGTACACGCATGCTATTCCTGTTACTCTTTCTAAAATTATTATCAGAGGCCATAAAGATCACTGCAGTCCCCATTATTTATTTATTTATTTATTCAATTTATATACCGCCCCATAGCCGAAGCTCTCTGGGCGGTTTACAACAGACAAAAACATCTGACATACAATTAAAACCTCATATTTAAACAGTTTACAAATACGTTAAAAATATCAAAAATTAAACATAGTTAAACACATACTAAAATGGATATTAAATGCATATTAAATATTACTAAAATGCTGAAAATGCCTGGGAGAAGAGGAAGGTTTTTACCTGGCGCCGAAAGGATAGTAATGTCGGCACCAGGTGTATCTCATCAGGAAGAATATTCCATAGTTCGGGGGCCACCACCGAGAAGGCCCTTTTTCTTGTTGTCACCTTCCCGGCTTCTCTCTGAGTAGGCACCCGGAGAAGGGCCTTCGATGTTGAGCACAGTGTACGGGTAGGTTCATATCGGGAGAGGCGTTCCATCAGGTATTGTGGCCCTATGCCGTACAAGGCTTTATAGGTTAAAACCAGCACCTTGAATCTAGCCCGGAAACATATAGGCAGCCAGTGCAAGCGGGCCAGAATCGGTGTTATATGTTCGGACCGCCTGGTCCCGGTTATCAGTCTGGCCGCCACATTTTGCACAAGCTGCAGTTTCCGAACCGTCTTCAAGGGCAGCCCCACGTAGAGTGCATTGCAGTAGTCTAATTTAGAGGTTACCAGAGCATGGACAACTGAAGCAAGGTTTTCCCTGTCCAGATACTGGGAAGTATGGTGAAGCTGTGGTCCTCCAGATGTTGCTGGGATATTGTTTCCATCACAGCCAACCATTGGCCGTTCTGGTTGGGGCTGGTGGGAGTTGGAGTCCAAGAACATCTGGAGGACCACAGGCTCCCCATGCCTGCCATATGGTTTGTGGGCATCAGGTGAACTGGTTCAACATACCCAACATTCACAAACACCTTTCCCTTGAAGCACCCAAAGCTAAACATTTTCTCCTGCTGATGGCATTCACAGTGGTTCACAGCCACAGTTCATGTAGTACTAAATCTCATATATAGTTCTAGACCTTTCTTTGTATTGCTGGTAGTGTTTCACTGCCGCATAAATTTCTTTTCTTGCTGTGGCTCTCCCTTCTGCATTAGTCATGCTATGCTGAATCAATAAAACTAATTGTAATCTATGAAGGATACTCTCTGAACTCCCCTGTCTACTTGAGTTATTTAATTTCATTGCCCATGAACCAGCGGACAAAGTCAATGCAGCTTATTAGTGAATCATTAAGACTGTAACAATTCTACCAATGTCACTAAACTACTTAGATTCCCCACCAAAAAACAAATAAATAAATTGGAAAATTTTACCTTTTCATTAGTACTTGCAGGATGTAGCTGAATTACTCTGGTATAAATAGTGTAACGATCTGAAACAACTCAAAAGCCAGTGGCCACAATCCTGCATTTCGTACCTTTCTGCGTGGTGTGTCTTGGCAGGACCATCCCTCTAAAACAGATGCGAGGAAACTGTGGTCCTCTAAATGTTTTTGGCCTCCAACTCCCATCTGTCCCAGCCAGCATAGCCAATGGTCAGGGATTATAAGAGTAGCCAACAATTTTTGAAGGATCACAGATTCACTATCGCTGGTCTAAGTGAAGGTTCTTCTGCATCTCATTCTAAGGCAGGTGTGGGGAACCTTTGACCCTCCAGATGTTGCTGAACTATAGCGCCTATCATCCCTGGCCATCAGTCATGCTTGAGGGGCTGATGGGAGTTGTAGTTCAGCAACATCTGGAGAAAGCCTGCCCTCATCAATTCAATGCATCAATCAATAGATTGAGGCAATTAATTAACCTATTCCTGCTAAACTCCTGCTTAGGACAAACTATTCTGGATTGTATCAGAGTAAATGAGAAATTTGACACCATGAATAATACTCATATTAATAATCTTCCTCAGTCTACTTTAACTCAGTTAAAATTGTTGCATAGAGAATGATAAAAAGAAGCCTCTGAACCTCTCTGACACTCTGTTCATTATACAGAGCTCTCAGATAGGAGAAATAATAAGCCATGCTCATATACCATGCAAATATTATGTTCTGTTTGAATGCATGGGGAGACTTGAAGTACCTGTGCTATAAAGATTTCTATGGTTTGCCCTTAAGTTGCTATTTTTTAAAGCCAGGCAAAGCAATGAGGATATCAACATAACAGCATGTTATCTGTACCTCTAATTCGGGTCACATAACTCGCAACAGTGATTCTAAACAGTAGGAAAAGATTTTTTTAAAAAAATAATTCCAGTTCTTCATTATCAAGAATTAACTTCTGAATTAGGCAGAAAGGCCACTGCTGCTTTGCATGTGTTCAATCACTGGTATTTCTAGATAGGGCTGGGAAAGGTCCCTCTCAAAAGCCCTCAAGAGCTGCTGCCCCTGTCAGTGCAGACAATCCTGAGCTACATGGACTACTGTATGACTTAATAAAACCAAGATGGAACCAAGATGGCGGTGGCAACGGTGACTGCTTCCACCCACCCCATCCCCCACAGAAGATGCTACCAACGCGGTGACATGAAAATGGGTCAGGAGAGATTGGAGGATGGAGTTTTGACCCTTACCTCGGCTGAGTGGCAGCTGCCTCCTGTTTGTCACTGAGGCCACCAAGGTAGTTTTGCCCCATGAGGGAAGCCGGCTGAAGGGCATCTGAGGGCCTACCTTGCTTTGGCTGCACCGGCTGTGGCTTCATTTTCTCGGAGGCTTTTTCCTTATGGAGAGGGGGGAATGTGAGGGAAACCAACCCACAGGTACACCGTTCCAACACATGAGGGGAGATAGTAGCAGCTATGACGGTTCTCAGCCTGCCCCCCATGCTCGTCTATGTCACCTATTGCCCAGCGCCACCGAGGAGCTCCTCTGCTTCGGTGGATCCATGAGCAGGACTTCCCCAGAGATGCACCAGCACCGCCAGCCACTCAATGCCACAGAATTGCAGGGATGGCATCAGGAAGGCTAAAGCTGAGAATGAGCAGAGGTTAGCGAGAGGTGCTAAAAGCAACAAAAAAAGGTATGTCCATAGTAAAAGACAGAGAAAAGAAATTGTGGTACAGCTACTCAATGAGGATGGCAAAATGATAACAGATGACAAAGAAAAGGCAGAAGTGCTCAATTCCTACTTTGGCTCAGTCTTCTCCCAAAAAAAGGTCTATGACCCTCCCAGGAAACATGAAGTAGAAGGAGCAGGATTGGAGCTTGAGATTGAGAGACAAATGGTCAAAGAATACCTAATCACTTTGAACAAGTTCAAATCTCCAGGGCCCAATAAATTGTGTCCTAGAGTATTGAAGGAACTGGCTGAAGAACTCTCAGAACTGCTATTATCTTTGTGAAATCATGGAGGACTGGTGAAGTGCTGGACGACTGGAGGACAGCTAATGTCCCTGTATTCAAAAAGGGCAAAAAGGAGGAACCGGGGAACTACAGACCAGTCAGCCTAACATCAGTCCCTGGAAAAACTCTGGAGCAGATTATAAAGCAGTCAATCTGTAAGCATCTTGAAAACAATGCAGTGATTACTAGAAGCCAACATGGATTTATCAAGAAGAAATCCTGCCAAACTAATCTTATCTCATTTTTTGTAGACTGTGGGAATGCTGTGGACATAATATATCTCGACTTCAGGAAAGCTTTTGATGAAGTGCCCCATGATATTCTGATTAGCAAGCTAGCTAAATGTGGGCGGCATGGAACAACTATCAGGTGGAACCACAGTTGGCTCCAGAATCATACTCAAAGAGTGCTTATTAATGGTTCCTTCTCAAACTGGGTGGAAGTGACGAGTGGGGTACCACAGGGCTCAGTCCTGGGCCCAGTGCTCTTCAACATTTTTATTAACTGCTTGGATGAGGAGGTACAGAGTATGCTTATCAAATTTGCAGATAATACAAAATTGGGGGGCACAGCTAATACCATGGAAGACAGAAACAAAATTCAAAGGGACCTTGATAGGCTGGAGCATTGGGCTGAAAACAACAGAATGAAATTCAACAGGGATAAATGCAAAGTTCGACACTTAGGAAAAAGAAACCAAATGCACAGTTATGAGATGGGGGATACTTGACTCAGCAATATGACATGTGAGAAGGATCTTGGAATTGTCGTTGATCACAAGCTGAATATGAGCCAGCAGTGTGATGTGGCTGCAAAAAAGCCAAATGCTATTTTAGGCTGCATTAACAGAAGTATAGTTTCCAAATCGCGTGAAGTATTAGTTCCCCTCTATTCAGTGCTGGTTAGGCCTCATCTTGAATACTGCATCCAGTTCTGGTCTCCGCACTTCAAGAAGGATGCAGACGAACTGGAACAGTTTCAGAGGAGGGCAACAAGGATGATCAGGGGACTGGAAACAAAGCCCTATGAGAAGAGACTGAAATAATTGGGCATGTTTAGCCTTGAGAAGAGAAGACTGAGGGGAGATATGATAACACTCTTCAAGTACATGAAAGATTGTCACATAGAGGAGGGCCAGGATCTCTTCTCAATTGTCCCAGAGTGCAAGACACGGAATAATGGGCTCAAGTTGCAGGAAGCCAGATTTCAACTGAACATCAGGAAAAACTTCCTAACTGTTTGAGCCATACGACAATGGAACATATTACCTAGAGAGATAGTGGACTCTTTGACACAGGAGGCATTCAAGAGGTAGCTGGACAGCCATCTGTTGGGAATGCTTTGATTTGGATTCCTGCATTGCACAGGGGGTTGGACTTGATGCCCTTATAGGCCCCTTCCAACTCTACTGTTCTATGATTCTATGATTCTACATATGAGCCATGGACCACATCTACTTTTTATGAAAGTTTGTCTTGCAAATGAGTTCTACTGAAAAGATTTTTCAGTTCAGAAACGTTCACATTAGGAACTATAATAAAAAGAGGAAAGGTGATGTGTGATAATCAAATACTATGCTAACATAAAGGATGCACTTAGCAACACCAACCTTAATCTGACTGTGTGAGAAAAGTTATCAATATATACCCATGGCTGTGAAAGGTTTAATGAAGAGCTCATTTCGACAGTTGATTTGTTAACCATTGTTCTTCCTGCAGTAACTCTAACAATGCAGTGACACTAATGAGAGTTGTGATTTACTGTATTCTGTGCTTCTGTGTTGTATAACACCAGGTGGAGGAGAAAGAGCTTCAATTTTAGTATTGTTTGAGACCCCAACTGTTTAATTATTCAGAATCATATGTTAAAATGTATTATTATTTGATAAAAGAAAGTCATGTATAAACATCAGAGATGCTTTGCAGAGGAATAGAGAGAGTTTTATAAAAATGGTGAAACAGTGTAGGTTGTAATTCAAATGCATCAAGTAACTTTGTGTGCAGGTGCAATTTCCTTTGACAATTTCGTTGCAGCAGCTCCAGATCCTGAAGAGGCAGGCCATAAACTCAAGAAATTCTTGCCTCTTTGGTAGTGGGAGCCGCTGCAAAGATATATTCAAGGAGAACTGTAGTCTCACGGAGTTCTCTTACTAATGATCAAGTGGTACTTTTGTATTGCAGCCCCTGGTATGAAAATTACAAACGATATTTAGTATTTGATCTAGTATTTGGATTTCTGCATTCTCCCCACAAAAGAAATGATTTTGTAAATGTTCTGCCACTGTTGTTTTAAGAGATCATAATATGTAAAAAGTATCAAACAGAGGATGTGGACAGGGATATATATGGAAGGGAATACTGATACATGTGGAAACTTGCCCAATTACGAGTGTGATTGGAGGAGAAGTAATTAGATTATTCAATTGTGGGGTCCATTGATGTTCTAAGGGTACAAGTAGATAAGAGTTTGCAGGGAACTTATATATTGCTACCAAAATAATGACAGGCAGTAGTTGGAATACTGACAAGTAGCTATGTCAAATCTGGAATATAGCAAAGATTGTAAAATGGATATATTATGGCAAGGTTTGGAGAGGGTAAAAACAATGGGAAGGCTTTGAGCTGAAATAGAAGCCTTTTTTGTTTTGCTTTGGAGTTTAAGAGAAAAAGAAGGAATTCAGAATTAATTTTCTCTATTATGATTAAATGCAATGATAATATATTTACCGTCAAATTTGGTGCTCTCATCAGTGCAACTGCACAGCCCCAACCTCACTGCTTTAATATCTGAATAGGCTAAAATTCAGACAAAACTGGAAAATGAATCTCAACATATATTTTTTTCCAGAAAACACTGTAGTGTACTTAGTGTTGCCAGTTGCAATTTCTTGGGTGGTGCAGGCAGAGTGGCATTGCTCACCTGCCTTCCGAATGATGAGCTTTCCTGTCAGTTGCTGAGAGGGAGAGGGGAGGGGCACGGGGAGCTCAGCATGGTGCAGGCACGACGGCAGAAGCCATCTGCACTGTACTGAGCTTCCCACACCTCCCCCCTCCCCAAAACCGGCATCAGGGCTTGGCACTGGGAAGGTAACTGAGCAACACTGCCCTCCCTGCCCCACCTGCAGCAATTAAAAAAATTAAGTTCCATTTTATCGGCTAGCTGCATCAAGTACATCCAACTGCAATGTTAATCATAAATATACATTACAATAAGTTTCCTTATGCCTCTGCATTTGGAAGCACTTTATTCACTGAAGACATCAACATTCACTTGAGAAAAATAACACATTTTCATCCCTCTTACTGTCATTTAAAGAAAGCTTAATGTGTTGCCTGAATGAACGCAAAAGGCTTAGATAAACAACAGCAGCTGCAATGAAAAAGGGGAACAGGTTCATGCAACTGTTCTTTAAGACGTCTGAACGTATGATTATTTAATAATTTTATTATTAATGCCTGAGATTCTCTCTAGCAAGCCAGACTTGTACGTTTTCCATCATCCCCACTACCACCTTTATAAGCACCACGGCCTAGATGTTGACAATTCAAACTTTCTCCCTGATAGAAGAGCATTCCAATTAAGAACTTGTTTACCTGAACCAAAGTCAATTTTCAGTGAAATTGTCTTCCCGGTAAGGGCACTCAATATGAGCCTCACAACCGGAACCTATAAGCTACCGTCACCTCTCTGACTCAGTCTAGATAAATGTTTTGCTCATCATGCTTGCTAGGTTTTTGGTATTTTAAATTTCGCTGTAACTACCATTATGCCCAGTGGTATCCATTCCTTCTGGACACAGTGATCATGAAGGTAGGAAACATTAAAAGAGCCTGGGCAGTGATAAAAAGGGGCAGCGATAAACAGAGGGCAGTTCATCCTTTTTATTATAGTCTGATCTATACATAGGTGAAGTAGCATGATGCCATGGTGGTGGAAGGGGTTGCATTCTAGAGCAGAGAGGTAGACAACAAGTGGGAGTGGATACCACTATTAAACAATCCTCTCTTGTTGCTATTATTATTAATAAATGCCTTGCCAAGAGAAAATGACTGCATCAGGGAGAAAAGTTCTGCTTAGCCCACCTGTTCCTTGTTGTGCTAGTTTTCTACTTTCAGGGCAGTTTGCTTTTTAATGCACAGAAGCATTCAAAACTGTGATCCCCCCCCCACACACCTGCAGGCTGAAGTGGTACAGTCCACTGTAACAGTTCAGTACTCTGTTTCTACCATCTCAGTCTATTGTGTAGACCAAAGCTAAGGCATACTATGATAAGGCACACCTTTCCCACTTGGGTAACCCAAAAATTGATCTTGCCCTGCTGATTAAGACAGATCAAAGCTGCTACTGCAAAGGAGATAATTATTTCTTTCATTCTCCCCCCCCCCTTTATGTTACCATAGTTTCAGTATTCACATATGTTGACGTTATGATTCTGGTGCAGGATTAAGGCAGCTTAGTATTCCACAGCTGAACTGTCTTGCTCAAGACGTCAGTGTGTTATTCTTCATCAGAGTGAGCAGAGCAAATATCAAAGTCCAGGATGACACTGAAACTGAGTCAGTGATGGGTAGTTCCTAAGTAATAAAGAGCAGAGCTTGGAAAAGTTACTTTTTTGAACTACAACTGCCATCAACCCAATCCAGTGGACATGCTGGCTGGGGCTAATGGGAGTTGTAGTTCAAAAAGGTAACTTTTCCAAGCTCTGGAAAGAGCTGCATCTGAATCCTAAAGCACATTGTTTTGAAATAAGGCTGCAATCCTATGCACAGTTGTGTAAGGCCAATCCCATTGAACAAAGTTGGACTTGCTTCTGAGTAAGCATGATAGTATTATACTGCTTGTCCTTTTTATTGTGGTGTGCCTTTCACTGTTTTATTTGTTGGATCCAAACCAGGAGTTCCACAAACAGAAGAGCTCCTTCCATTTGCAGAAGTAACTCCAATCCAGTGCCAACTCTTGCTGGAGTTTTCACCAATTTCCCATTCCCCCTCAGGCCTTCAGCGTCACCTCTTACACTGTTCCAGAGGATCCCTCAAACCTCTAGAGCAGATTTTGGTGGAAGGTGGAATCCTCAATCATTGCCTCACCTACTTCTGCCTGCAGGAGCATCCAGGCAGCAAAATGTGTTTGTTTGTTTGTTTGTTTATTTATTTATATCCCGCCCTTCCTCCCAGCAGGAGCCCAGGGCGGCAAACAAAAGTGCTAAAACACTTTAAAACATCACAAGAACAGGCCTTAAAATACATTAAAACAAAAACAAATTTAAAAACATTTTTTAAAAAACTTTAAAGATGTCTTTAAAAAAAGGGTTAAAAACCATATTGTTTATTAAAAAGGTTTAAAAAACATATTAAAAAGCAATTTCAACACAGACACAGACTGGGATAGGTTTCAACTTAAAAGGCTTGTTGAAAGAGGAAAGTCTTCAAAATGTGCCGAAAAGATAGCAGAGATGGTGCCTGCCTAATATTCAAAGGGAGGGAATTCCTCAGGGTAGGTGCCGCCACACTAAAGGTCCATTTCCTTTCTTGTGGAGAATGGACCTCCTGATATGATGGTATCTGCAGGAGCCCCTCACCTGCAGAGCGCAGTGATTGACTGGGTATATAAGGGGTAAGACAGTCTTTCAGGTATCCTGGTCCCGAGCTGTATAGGGTTTGTACACTAAAACTAGAACCTTGAACTTGACCCGGTAGCAAATGGGCAGCCAGTGCAATTTTTTCAGCAGCGGGGTGACATGTTGGTGATACCATGCCCCAGTGAGCAGTCTCGCTACCACATTTTGCACCAGCTGCAGCTTTCAGACAAACCTCAAGGGCAGCCCAAATAGAGCACATTACCATAATCCAGCCTACAGGTTACCAGTGCATGGACAACAGTAATCAGGCTATCCCGGTCCAGAAACAGCCACCAAAGCTGGTAAAAGGCACTCCTAGCTACGGAGGTCACCTGGGCCTTTAGTGACAAAGATGGATGCAGGAGCACCCCCAGACTGTGAACCTGCGCTTTCAGAAGGAGTACAACCCCGCCCAAAGCAGGCAACTGACCAATTATCTGAACTCGGGAACCACCAAACCACAGAGCCTCCATCTTGCTAGGATTCAGACTCAATTTATTGACCCTCATCCAGCCCACCACCAAGTCCAGGCAGTGGCCAAGGGCTTGCACAGCCTCTCCTGATTCAGATGTTACAGAGAAATAGAGCTGGATATCGTCAGCATACTGCTGATACCTCACCCCAGATCCCCTGATGACAGCTCCCAAGGGCTTCATATAGATGTTAAACAGCATGGGGGACAAGATGGTACCCTGCGGCACCCTACAACACAACTGCCAGGGGACCGAAAGACAGCCACCTAATGCTATTCTCTGAGAGCGACCTTGGATTGGAACCACTGTAAAACAGTGCCTCCAATACCCATCTCACCAACTCGGCCCAGAAGGATACCATGGTCAATAGTATCAAAAGCCACTGAGAAATCAATTAAGAATAACTGTGTTGCACTCCCCCGTCCTTCTCCCGATAATGGTCATCCATCAGGGTGATCAAGGCCGATTCAGTCCCAGACTTGGGATGGGTCAGGATAATCTGTTTCATCCAAGAGTACTTAAAATTGCTGGACCACAACCCTCTCAATCACCTTCCCTAAAAAGAGGGTATTTGCAACCAGTTGGTAGTTGTCACAAACCAATGGGTCCAAGGTGGGCTTTTCAGGAGTGGTTGGATCACTGCCTCTTTCAAGGTGGCTAGAACCACTCCCTCCTGCAATGATGCATTACCACACCCTGGATCCACTTGGTCAAACCCCCTTGGCAAGCTTTAACAAGCCAAGAAGGACAAGGGTCGAGAGGACACGTTGCTGGCCACATCATCACAAGCACCTTGTCTACATCATCAGGCCGCATCAACTGAAACTGTTCCCAAGAAGTTGCTGCAGATGTTGCACTGGACACCTCATTGGGGACTACAGTAGATGTGGATGGAGCATCTAGACTGCTACAGAGGTGAGCAACTTTACCCTCAAAGTGCCTTGCAAACAATTCACAGTGGGCCTCCGAAGGGTCTAAAACTCAATTTCCTGGAGATGATGTCAACAGATGCCTGACAATATGGAAAAGCTCCACTGAACGGCTACTTGAGGATGCAATGGAGGCAGAGAAGCGGGCCTTCTTCACCGCCCTCACTGCCACACAGTAGGCAATGTTATGATGTTTTATTTGTGCAGGAACAGCCTCACAGCACATCTTTTGCCACTTGCGCTCTAGCCGTCATCCAGGGGCAACTGTGTCAAGAGCCCGACGTGCTTTGCTGTTCCACAGTGTGACAAGGGCTTCAACAGGGTCACCTGCTCTATCTACTGGGAACTCCCCAGGGCATTCAGGAATCCTGTGGATTCCATTAGGCTCTAGGCCGGACCATCTTAATCTGTCCACCACCCCTGATCAGAGCCATAAGTCTAAACTTCACCAGGCAGTGATATGACCATGACAATGGGGTGACATTCCCCCCCCCCGAAGAATTCCACTCTTCATGACCCTGGATGGTCATCCTTGGCATCCAGCCCATTTTGTGAATTGGTTGAAAAAAGCCTGCATCTTAGTCATCCAAAGGAGAGCTCTTTTCAGCAGGTGGAAGTGCTTTCCCCAAATATAGGTATTAAAAGAAATAATACCCATGGATTTGATCTTTGAACTTTGTATGGGGAAGCTCTGAACACCACTCTAAGCACGCACTGTACTTTCCATTGAGAGCCAACACTGGTAAATTCCTTTAAAGGCCTGTGATTAATTGGATGGACTTGCAAATTGTGATTTATCTGCTGACTGCAGCTCTTTGTACTTTCTTAAATCAAATGTCCTCCCTGTCAATTGTCCAGAATAAATTTGCTAGGGCCAACTGGGCAATCAGGCTAGGTGAATTGATCATGATATTCAGGGCTCCTCTTTATCCTTCTAAAGTGAATGACAGAGCCATCCCATACACACTTACCTGGGCCCCATTGAATTCTGTAGGGCTTCCTTCTGAGTAGATATCCTTGGGATTACAATGTAAATCTATCAAATGCCATCACACTTACATTGCAATCCTTGATCTACTTACTCTAAAATAGCCCCGTAGACATCAGACAAATTCCTATTGAAGGCTACATGGATTGCCCAATAACTTCTTGGGCATTAATGTTATAAAATAAGTCTTTCTGAATGAAGCCAAAATTCTCCTGACTGTCAAGACTGATTTTTCTGTAAGTTGTTTTGTGCAGCTGCAGGCTATATCGTAAGTACTTGGAATGTGCTACATTTATTATTATTTATTTTATTTATTAAATTTATACCCTGTCCTTCCTAACAGAAAGAGAGCAGGGTGGCAATGAAGACACTATTTATGTTAACAAATATATCTTGCTGTTCTTGTGTGAGGACAACCCACAGTGGCTAACAATCTATAGGATATTATAACAAATAATTTCAGTGTGTTTAAAATTATGCTGTGCTTAGAAAAGGAGACTCATGGGTACCCACAACAAGGATGCACAATGCACTTGTGATTAAAAAAAAAGATGTATATGATTTTCATGAATTATGGTAAACAGCACTCTCTGCACCAGAGAGTTGGGGGCCCTCCCAAACAGTCTGGGAGGTGACTCTGTGGAGAGAAGGGAGAATAAATGACCATAATCTTCCCTGGATCCCATTCCCTTCTGTAAACAACAGAAGGAGCCTCTCCATTCACAGAAGGGCCAGTCTGGATCCAATCCAGCATATGCACAGTGCACCTGCTAATTTCATAAGGGGGAAAGTCACCCTATGTTGTCGCTAGCCATGTAAAAATCTACTGGATAAATGCCATATTCAATACTATTTTCCTGAATGGTAGATTTCTTTGAAATTCTGTCCATCTATTTGGAGCTCACTAGAGGCTCCGCCCTGCTTGCTGTGTTCACCAACCCCACCTATTGTCACCCCCCTACCCCCTGGGTCACCAAAGCCCCCCCCCCGTGGTTCACTGTAGCTCTCCCCCATTCCCCTCAGGTGCCACCAGGACTCCCCTTCCCCTTCTCCCCACCACCACCCTAGGGGTCACCAGAGCTTGCCTTCCCCTTTTCCCCCACCACCCCAGGGAGTGCCAGAACTCCTCTCCTCTGGCTGGCTGAGCTCCAGGCCTGGTCACGCGAGCCTGCCATCATTCCCTGCCTTCCCAGGCAGCTCCCTAAACTGCCAACCTCCACCCCTTCTTGCTGCCACCCCTCTTGCTGCAGTGGTTTACCTCGCCTTGCCTGCCTCACCTGTAAGCGTCATGCTACCTGTGAATGCTTCTGCCATTCTTTCTGTATTTCCAGTTCCATTACAAGAACATATTGTGAACATAACCATCATATATACCCATGAATCTTAAGCAAGCTTATCAAAAGCACAGTACAATTTATAATGCCTGTATTAGGCATGAATGGGCGGGAGCATGTCCAAGGGACCTGTGTCCTTCCCACTGCCCATCTCTTCCTTATACAAATGGACACAGGGACACAGTCAAAGGGAGTACTCAACTCAACAAATGTTATTAGGCATTGGGTGTTACAGCACATGCTAAATACCCCATTGCATGCCAGTGAGTCCACTCAGGAGCTCTCCTACAAACAGAAGCACAGTCTGATTCAGCCTTTTTCTGGGTCACGCACGAAGAAGGGGGAAGTCCTCTTGCAGTTCCCTTCCAGAACCTTCTCACATTTCCCTGTAAGCAAACATTGATGTAAAAGTGCCCACTGAATGGGGTCCTCTTCCCATCTGTGCTCTGGGAACTTAGAATGGCACCTTTCTTCACACAACATCTGCAGCTCACTGAGAACCCAGGTTCCTCCTCTAGGAGCTGTCTCTCCATCTGCCCCTCCAGCAATGCCCCTCTCTGCTTCCAGAGCTCCTTTTATAGAAGGCTCTGAGACATTTTCAGGATCATTCCCTCACAGAGATGCATCTAACTCTAGCTGCTTTCTGAGAGTCTCTATCAGCACACATGCATGCACGCACACCCTGCCGTGGAATGGGACCCTGATCCATGTATGTAGGAAACACAGGGTGCAGTAGTGCACTCCCTAGCAGTCCTTCACAGGCCACCAGAAATGTTGGATCCAAATATTCAAGAAACAAATGCAAAATTCAACCCAAATTCTATACATTGACAAATTTTTACTTAACATTGGATTGCATAGGTAATGACAAGGCCTTTACCACTGCTATTTCTAGCAGGTTGTTGATGTTCTTTGCTAGATTCTCTATTGCATCACACAACAGGCCATGTCCTGTGCAAAATCAAAGCCCTCTAGGCATTTTCCATTTATGTATGTTATACAAGAGGGTTTTTTTTAAATGCATTTTGCCATTTCTCAACTAATGGCAATACCAACTGCAATGGAGAGAAAGTCAGTTTGCTTCATCCAGGTCTTAGACTAGAACAGCCTTCCTCAACCTGGTGCTTTCCAGATGTTTTGGACTAAAACTCCCATAGGCCCCAGCCAGCATGGGCATTGCAGTCCAAAACATATGGAGGGCACCAGATTGGGGAAGGGTGGACTAAAACCATACTTTACAGGGATTGTATTGCTTCTTCTGACAAGAGCAGCATTAAGTCTCCTTCTTCTCTGTAATCAGAACAAAATATGGAACATGATGAGTTCCATGAATTTGAGTCTCTCCTCCCCCCGCCTGCTACTTTTCATTAGCTGGTATGCATGGGTTGGGGAAACTTGGAACCCAAGGGAACTTTGTTTTGTTTACATTACCAGCTGTAGCTTTCAGTAGCAGCCACACAATTCCAATGACATGTAGTTTTGGCCTTATTGTGAACCATTTCATAATCTAATTATGCTATCAATCTAGGCAATCAATTATCTGTTTTCTGAAAGTGGACCAAATGGATTATTAAAGATCCCTGCAAGCCCACATACTATGGTCTTTTAGGCACCAGGCAAAGACTTGCTTGTTCTCTCAGGCCTTTTAATTACAATCCATCAGGTGCTCCAGAGTTTTGCTTGTGTGCTTTTTAAAATTAGAATTTTCGTGCTTTTATGAAATGTATTTATTGTTTACATAAATGTCATTAAACGGGTGGTATACAAATGTAATAAATAAATACAATAATTTTTGTGTGTATAATTATTGTGTGATGAGTAAGGCGACATATGAACTAATCTAGAAGAGACCTAGTAACCTGAAACTCATTTACTTTTCTCTATGCTACATGCACATCTGCAGGGGCTCATACAAAAAACAATAAAGATCCATGTTTAAAGCAGCAGCATCTGGAAAACAAAACATTATCTGAAACATAACACATATTATAAAATGTCAGTAAAAATTTACATATTGAAGCACCTACCCACCTAGGTAAGGCCTTACTCTAATCTTTGGCAGAAACTAGAATTCTGCCATATGAGGAAAATTCAAGTTATAGCTGATATGGTAGATGCCAGATTTTGTCATGTAAGGGAGCACATTTAAATGAAATACTGACTCTGAAAAATGACACAGTGAAATCACTTCATGGTGACTGAACTGCATCAAAATGCAATGACAGTCAGGACTTGGTTCATGACACTCATTTTACAAGTGATTTATATACAATTGTAAATATCAGAATATTGACAGAAACGTTCATAATGTTCTTTGATTATTATATTACAAAGCTCCTACTTTGACAGTTTTGCAAACACATGTACCTGGAAATCTTTCATTGGAGAGATCTGAAAATGACAGTTTCAGGGACACTAGACACTGCCTTATACTTATTCACTTCATATTGTCTACACTGACTGGCAGCAGCTCCCCAGGGTTTCAGACAGGAGACATTCCCAGCCCAATCTGGAGATACTAGGGACTAAGCCTGGGACCGTCTGCATGCAAAGCAGATGCTCTGCCACTGAGCTGCATCCCTTCCCCACTGGGTGTCTGCATGTTTTATAACACATGAGCAATGTGTGGCAAAAAGTCATCGTATTCTAGTCTCAAAGGAATGGTGCAGGGCTGAAAGAGTTGAGTTACATCTTACTTTAGGACATAGTGAAGTCACCATAAGATGATTATTGATTTCACAAGACAAATGTTTCTCCTGAATGTGCTACCCTGTAATGATATCTGATACCTGCCATGTCAGGGGAAAGGCTACAGTAGATAATAGCCATCATAACTTGAGGGTGCACTCTGAAGAACTATTTAACACATGTGATGGACAAGATAAAGTACAGCATGTCTTTCAAAATGTGGCACATGAATCATCCTTAAATCCTTGTAGGCCATATCACCTACAGACATTTTCTGAGAACTAAGAAGCTTACATCATTCACTTCCAAAGACAATCACTTTACTTTATTAAATGGTTTCAGCAAAACTTTGTCACTTAATCTAAATGCTTTCCTTGATCTCTCAAAAGGAGTTTTCCCATGTAGTGTTGTTGAGAAAAGTGAAGCCACTGACAACTGCTTCTTTGTGCGCTTTTCAATTATTTCTTTCAGATGATTTGTTTCCATATATTATACAGCCACAAGAGTGGCTGTATACTATAGCCAGCGTGGATTTCTCACATTCTGCAATGTTAAATTGAAAATACCCCCATGCCATTCTCATGCTTCCCATACGCTCATTTCAAAACAAAACCTTACAAAACTTATAGTCCTGAACTCAGAAACTACTTGCTTAACAACCCTCTCAATTTTCATGGCGATACACAAAACAGTCAGAGAGAATTGAGAGTTCAAAGTCTAAAAAGAGAGGGGAAAAAACCAGAGCCCTTTTGGACTTTTTTCTCTGAGAGTTCTCTTAATCTGTTGAAATTCATTAAAGATCAGCCATGTTCACAGAGTACCTGCAATCCTAATACTGAACAGGGCATCTCCTAGCAACTCTCAACACCCTTCACTAACTACACTTCCCAGGATTCTTTTGGAGAAGCCATGACTCTCTAAAGTGAAATAAAGGCTGGTGTGGATGTGGCCAGGGACAGCTTTGGTTTAAATTTGGATGGGAGGCTACATGTGCCTGCTGTAGAATAAAAAGGTGGGGGAAACGCTGAAAAGCAATAATACTGTTCAGAATGTTTTCTTTGTGGAAAGAAAAGGGGCTTCCCCTCTGCCCAGTGCCCACCCCTCCCCTCTTCCTTCTTCCTCATGATTGCACAGGCGTAAATCCCACTGAACTCAATCAACATGCAAATGATCATACCTGTCCTTCTCCTCTCCTGCCCTCCTTTCTGCTCCCCTCCCCAACTCCCCTCTGCCCTTCCTCCTCTCCCTCCTCCTCCTCCCCTCCCCATCCCCTGTGGTCAGTTTCACCTATGCTAAGCATGATTGCAGGGGAGTAAATCCCAGTGAACTCAATAAGCATGCAAATGATCAATCCCTTCTCAGCAAGCTTGCACAGGATCCCATTTCTTACCTCCCAGATTATAAAGCAGAGAAATTCACTAATAGGCAAAAACCTTCTTTCTCCTCCCTCCTTCCCTCCCGGTCAGTTTAGCCTATTCTAAGCATGATTGCACGGGAGTAAATCCCACTGAACTCAATAAACATGCAAATGATCAAACCTGTCCTTCTCCTCCCCTCCCCCTTTTGCCTGCTCCCCTCCTCCCTCCTCCCCTCTGCCCTTCCTCCCCTCCCTCCTCCTTCTCTCCCCATCCCTTGTGGTCAGTTTCACCTATCATAAACATGATTGCAGGGGAGTAAATCCCACTGAACTCTCTGTAGAAACATTAGTAACACAGGAAAGAACCACAGTACGAAGAACACCAACAAACATACAAAAATGTCATTCTCCATCTTTGGAGATGGCAGGTGTTGCCACCACTCACCATATGCTCAGAGGCACATGACACCCAATTCTTCCAAGCTACGCAGCAAGTGGATTGGACTTTGAAAGACCAACCCAAATTGTGTTTGCATTTTGACCAATTTGTAGGGCAGTACAACATCTTAGAGAGGAGTTCAGGTCTCCTGCTCCCCTGGTGCATTCACCATACCTGCCCAATTTCTCTGCTTTTTAAAGTTTCATAGAAATATCTGTGAGCTGTAGGTACATTCTTATACCACAAGGTTTTTTGCGTATTAGTGAATGATTGTTATAGGTACTGGGAAATGTCATTCCTTTATTGTTGTTTCCAAACATTTCAGTAACATTTCATTTGCTCAGGAAAGCTACTAGAGAATAATAATGCACAAGCTCTCTGCATTATAATCTCATAATAAGACTTCAAAAAGGACATTTTGTAATACTCATGGAAGCATTATGGATAACATTTGGAATCGCCATTCTGTAAAGAGACTGTAGTCAATGCCCATTTATTCACTTATTTTATGATATCATTTATTCTTTTGAAATGGTTTGTTTCATACTTCACATTGAGACTCCTCAGAGCAGCTTTAAAACTGGATGACCTTGTGTCCACTGAGTTATACTCTTTTTACTAAGAATCTATATTGCATTGCATTTGTGGTAGTGAAACTTCTGTTGCCAATTGGCTGAGCTGGAGTGATGGCATGGAAAGTTCAGCAACATCCCAGTTGCCTAGGTAACAAAAGTAACAGACTGTTTGCAGGTCAACTTCTCTGAGGGAAGGGAAATGTATCTATGACTAGGATTAACTTCACATAGAACCTTATGTGGTAAGATACAGACTGTGAAGAGGAAACCTAAAGGGCAAGGTATACAGAGGCAAGTTAGGTGAAGGAGGGGAGATCATTTACTCTTCCCAGGGTGTCTTTCAAACACGTGGAAAAAATAAATGAAGGAGTAAAAGCCTGAGAAAAAAAGCAATGAGAAAAAAGATCTCAGACAACTAGGGATGGATGGATGGGAGGATCTGTCAATGTCTATTCTCTCCATTTCTCATTTTTCCAACCTTAAATTCAGTTCTCCACATTTATGCAGCGATTTGCAATTTTTTTTAAAAAAAAATCCTCATGGAAATTTATCAGCATTTTAGTGTAAATTTCTCTAAGGAACACATTTTTGCATGCAATTTTGCCTAATATACACATTTTCTGCATCCATTTTAATTGGGGCTTAGGCCCCGTTTTGGCATAGACACCTCCCTGTATGATGATCTGTAGATATCACGACACAGTGAGACACGGTGAGACCAGAGTTCAATTTCGGAGCCCCCCTCGTAATTCTGGTCTCCGCTTTTATTTTACCTCCGCCTGGAGGCGTGGATTATTTTCTCT